>NW_026889783.1:1217500-1387500 GCF_033153115.1 Saccostrea echinata
TCGTCACGACCTCTATCAGGTGGAGCACTGCAACCCAAGAAAACCAGATTGTCCCATACACAGAGAAGTATAACGACGCACTTGTTTGAAAATATTAGAAACCAGTATCGTAAATACGAATTATATATTAAAATACAATCCCATTGACTTTCTCAAAAAGAATCAACTACTGTTTCATTGTTTAAACCTGGAATGCTTTTGATTGATAATGATGTGTTGTAGAATGGAATTTCGCCAACATAGCCTCTTCCCAAAAGAGTTCTCTCAAAGCCCCCCATCTTGTGTTGTTCAGCAGCCTCGATGATGAAGCGAAATTCACATATTTTGGATGCTGATGGACTTGAATTAAAAAAGAACGTCAGAGGACACTGGTTGTCAAATCAGTTGATTGATTTGCAAATGCATGATAAATATAACTTTATAAAAACAACGTCTTACCTTATTCCAATAAAGCTGAAATGCATCATTACTTGGATGCCAATGTTCTTTAGACTGAGTTCGATCTAATATAAAGCAAAACAAAATAGCCTTGAAAATCAAGAAAAACGAAAGTTTTAACATCATTATTTTTTTTCAAGGTTCTGATTTTTCTTTTAATTTTCTTTTATTATATTTTTTTTAATTTATAAAATTATTTTATGCATTTGTTTGTTTGGTTTTTTTTTTTTTTTTTTTTTGTTTGTAGTCATTGTAAGATATATAATAATGGTTAATAGTTGTATACTACAAGAATAATGAGAGACGAGCAAGTATGAACATCACAATTCACTACATTTCATGAAGATCTTACATCATGGCGAACTTTGTTTATTTCTGAATCGCTGAAAGTGACGTTATTTCCGGTTTGAGAAATTGACTTGAGGTAGTTCTCTGTTGGTTGCATGGTAACAATGATTCGATTGCGATCTATAAATGAATAAACAGTTATTGGAAACATGCGCCATTAGTTCTACTGAAAAGTCCAAAGAGATCACTGACCCTTCCAGTTGATTACAATTTACTTTTCTGAATGAATAAATATTTTGATAACGTGGTCCTGGCTGGCCATTTATTTTATCTTACTGTTTGTTGTTAAATACTTTATGACCCTGGTCAGCTAGGTGACTTACCTATATGTGAACAGGTTCTTTTGTCAGCGTTCAACCTGTAGTCCTTGTAGCATGCACATTGTTTATTGCCGTGTAAGTCGTCAATACAAGTCTGTCCACAACCTAGGTAGGCACAGGCTGAAAAACAAACATTTTACAAGTCAGTGGTTAAAATGTACTTTGACATATCAATAGCCAAAGAGACACTGTGTAAATTTAGGACTCAATCACGCTGTACATGACAAAACTAAAAAGTGTCTACACCTTAAAAAAAAGAAATTGTATCTGTCAATAATTGAAAGACGCTGTACGTGTCAGCAACTCAAATTGACGTTGTACATGTCAGTAATTCCAATTGACGCTGTACATATCAATAACTAAAACATACGCTAAACATATTAATAACTAAAACAAACGGTTTTATGCCAATAATTAAAAAGAAACCGTATGTGTGAATAATTAAAAGAGATGTTGTACGAGTCAATAACTAAAACAAACGCTGTAAATGTCATTAAACACAGACGCTGTAAATGTTGATAAATAAGAAATGCTATATATTCCATTAACTTTAACAGACGACATAAATATCAACAACTAAACAGATACGGTACATGTCAATAACTTAAACAGATGCTGTACATGTTAGTATCTCAAACAGCCGCTGTACATGTCATAACTAACCATATGCTTTACATGTCGGTAAGTAAACAGACAAATGTGCATGTCAGTAACTAAAATAGACGTAGTACAAATCAAGAGCTAAGACAGAAGTTGTAAGTTTCAATAACTTGAAACAGCGCTGTATATGTCGATAAATTATCGAACGATGTGCATGCCTATAACTTAAACTTATCGATAACTAAATCAAGTGTTATAGATGTAAATAATTTAATTCTGGTTGTAACACGCCATTTGATTGGATTTAAAAAATCGTTTATATCGTATAACCTGTGTTACCTACGTCACAATTACGTACGTCAGAAACGTATCAATCCGCTTGACGTTACATCTAAAATATGTACATATTGAAGGCATTTTTGAAAGAGAAATTGTCTTATTAAATTGCACTTAATGGTAGAAAATTAAATTATAGGGAATAACTTTAATAGCTACCCAAGTTATACATGTATAACCTGGGTTTGAATAGTTTACGCTTTTTTATAAACCGGGGTTTATAAAGCGTAAACTGCCCCAACCCAGGTTATACATGTATAACTTGAGTAGCTATTAAAGAACTACGCACGCTAACTCTCGATTCCCGTCTACATTTATACCCATCTAATTCAGTATAAATGGCATTTTGGCTATTAAAACATTTTTGAATGCAATGTATAGTCCATTAGTAATTTATTGATAATTTTAAAACTAGCGTCAAAAAGTTATTTCCTTTCTTTTACAACTCTTTTCATGAGAGGATAGAAAATTTTATGCATTGAAATCAGACTTAAAAACGTCACTAAAATTTCAAATATGCACGGAAATGGATAAATGACCCTTAAAATCTTTACGTTTGTTTAAATTATGTAAAATTCAAAGTATAAGATTGATAAAGTACATTTTTTAACTTGCTATCTCGTTAGAAAATGACCATCTTTACTGGGTTTTTTTTGTCTGTAAACATACCCCCCCCCCCCCCCCCCCCCGCGAAACACAAAAAGCTTTGGTATGAATTTGTGAAATAACAAACCACATTACATTGTACCTGTATTTTTGTTTTTTGTTTTTGTTTCATGGGGGGGGGGGGGCAGATATTTTAAAAATATTTTCCCTTTTCCGTTGATTTCTGTAGTGAAAAACACAACTTTTACCAAAATTATAGAGTTATCTCTCTTTGTTTTCTCAAATGTTTTATTTAAATACATATAAATATCTATATAAATATTTTTTTTAAAAAATCGTTCAAATGTGTTAACTTTTGAAAATTGACTTGGAGGAAGGTGGGAGAACAATACTATCGTTCGCAGTTCTACTAAAACAGACTCAGTCTGTCAATATCTAAACATACGCTCATTATGGCGGTCATTTAAACAGACGGTGTATTTCAAAACTGAAAGGGACGATGTATATACCGGTAACGATGACGATGTGCATGTCAGTATATAAAATAACAGGCCCTGTACATGTTAATAACTATAACAAACAGGTCCTGCATATGTCAATAACTAAAATAAACAGGTCTTGTACATGTCAATAACTGACACAAATATGTCCTGTACATGTCAGTAACTTAAACGAATGCTGAAGATATCAATAGCTAAAACAGAAGCTGCACATGTAATTAACTAGAGCAGACGTTGTACATATCAATAACTAAAAAGACACGGTGCATGTCAATAACTGAAAAAAAACCGACCCTGTACGTGTCAGTAACTTAAACAGACTCCGTATACTTCCCAATAACAAAGACAAACGCTGTACCTGTCAATAACTAACCAGACCCTGTACTTGTCAATAACTAAAACAGACTCCGTATACATCCCAATAACAAAAACAAACGCTGGACATGTCATGAATTAAAACAGACCCTGAACGTGTCATTTAATAAACGGAATAAAAATATTCAAAATAACTAAAACAAGCATATTTCAACACCTTTGGTAAATGTCAAAGACATTTACCGAATTAGATGGTGAGAGCCTATGGTCAAAATATCTACATTAGAATCCTTTACATAAGCTGCATTCTCTTTTGTTCTACTGAACATTTGGATAATTTGTATTCTAAAATATTATGGTAGATGGAATAATTTCTTGTCAAAATTGAAGTTTACAACAAATGAGTTTTTACTCTTACACTACATGTATGACCATTTTACCTGCTGAATTGTTTCGTAATATTGGCTATTTTAGAATGCATTTTTCTACTTTGAACAAATAATAGTTACTGCTTACCGTCTGGTAGATAGTCCGACAAAGGAACCTCGCACATGTTCCCTGTAAAGCCTTTAGTACAGTTACAGATGTTTACATTTGTCCCATAGAAATACCTGCAATTATAATTTTTATTAATAACTATTGCAGAAATATCATTTAAGAGTTTCTGCTTCATACTACATAAATTATTAAAAATCTATCTATTCTACCCTCAGCAAATTTAAAAAATGAAAACAAAGACATATGAGTTCATTTGCTCTTATTGCGTCGACAGGGGATGCTTATTCCTCCTAGGCACCTGATCCCATTTTTTTAAATTTCCAGGGATTGGTGTTTTATGCCCTTTTCACAAATTTGTATTCTTTGTACGTTTTTCGTTGTTTTATTTTATTTAGTTATTTTTTTGTTTGTTTTTTGTTTTGTTTTGTTTTTATATATCAATCACTGTTCGTTATCTTCAACTATTTCATTCATGTTCATTCATAATTTGGTACCTGAACAAGCATCATATATTTACAAATTAAAGGGCCTATACCATGAATTTCCTGTTATTGAAAGAACACAAATATTACATAAGGAATGATTCAAAATATCTTTCTTTTTTTACTGGGGTGAAATTGGGACACTTACCGACACTCTCCTCCATTCTTACACTGGTTAATCCCCTTTGCTGGGTCACAGTGCTCCCCATACTGGCAGATACTTCCCTGGTATCCATGGAAACAGTGGCACTTGTACGCCGAAAAGTCGGCATTGGCGTAACAGTTGCCGAGATAGGAACATCCCTGGACTGAGCAGGTACGCTTAAGATTGGCGGAGGAACGGTCCAAGAACTCATACGTAATGTTAAATCCATACACATCTACGATGTGGTCTAACACACGGACATTGATATCATTTATTTCCGAGACAGCAAATCGAATCACAGTGTAGGGCTTATTGGACACAATATGTTTGATTTCACTGTTAGCATTTAGTGTTGCAAGTTGTCTGGGCTCAATATACTCTCTGTGGCTAGAGTAATGCTCAAATTGCCAAACACTGACAAACCCCTTGAGGTAGAATTGAGTTAGGTAGATAGCTGTATTTCTTGTCTGTGGGTTGTAGATTACCCACTCACATCGTATAGGAGTTGGAAATTCTTTTGGGAAATTAGGAGAATGGATGACACCCTTTGTTTCTGATAATCGTCCCCCACAGTCTTTGAATACTATAACACTCTGTACCCCGTATGTACAGTAGCCAATCAGAAGTAAGCACAGTAAGTGCATAAGGTTGTCGTGTTCCATTCTTCTTCACCGGAAGCCCTCATCTCGCTGTGACGTTTTTACATTAAAACCTGAAAAACGAAAGAATGGATGTATATTTTATAAAAGAATTTTTTTGAGGGAAAATCTTTTCAATCCTTTTAATAGCCCTTTGTTATAATTGCAGCATAAATGAATTTCTCAATTAGTAGAAAAAGTAAGATGTGTATGCTTTCATACGTAATTGTGTCTGATAATATTTGAAGTCAGTAGTTACCCGTGATTCTTGTCCGTTTACAATTATTACATAGAAAATTATCTTACGCTTAAAAAAGGGCATTAATCAATAGCTATATAACATTTAATTATAATGCGATAACCAACTTTTTCCTGCATCAATAATACATATCATTAAAGGGTCATTCGACCGAGATACCTATATGTAAAGTTTTCACCATAAACAAGACTTTCAGAAAATGATATCTATTGTTTGTCACATAGACAAACACACAAACATAGCTAAAGACTCATCATTGTTCAGACGTTCTAAAAAGGAGGGATGTGTATCGCTTTCAGAGAATAATGTAAAACCAACGGGGTGCAAACGCTTCAAGGTACAAGTAGCTAGAGTTCAGTAACTGACTGATTTTTATACAAAGTGTTAGTTACGTAAGTTATCGTCTGATGAATTCTTCTTGAGTCTTAAGTACAAAGGGAAAAATACCACTTAGAATGAATTTATTTCCGTCAAAGAATGATGTCATAACTGTCTCAAACACAATTTTTATTTTCAGAAAAATCTTAGTTATCTTTTGTTATGTTGATGCACTTTTCAATTTTTTAGGTCACCCGAGCCAAAGGCTCAAGTGAGCTTTTCTGATTAAAGAGTGTCCGGCGTCCGTCTGTCGTCAGTAAATTTTACGCATTTTCCGGCTTCTTCTCAAGAACCACTGGGCCAATTTCAACCAAACTTGTCACAAAGCATCCTTGGGTGAAGGAGATTTAAATTTGTTCTCAGAAAGTGTCACGCCCTCTTTCAAGGGGAGATAATTAAGAATTCGAGAAAATTTGGTGGCATCTTTTAAAAATCTTCTGCTCAAGAACCACTCGACAAGAAAAGAGGAAAGTTATGTGAAAGCTTCATTACATACTCTATATTCAAGTTTGTTCATATCATATCCCTTGGGGGTAGGGCAGGGCCACAACGGGGGTCAAAGTTTACCATAGGAATATATAGGAAATATCTTCAAAAATCTTCTTCTCAAGAACACCTATGCCATTATTAGTCATATTAATATAGAAGTATCCTCCATTAGTGTACATTCAAGTTTGTTCAAATCATGACCCCCGGGGGTAGGGCGGAGCCAAAACAGCGGATCAAAGTTTTACATAGGAAGGTTAAAAATGCATTGAAGACTTCAAATAGTGGAATGACCTGACTAACCCTTGGAATGGACTAGCTAAACCAAAGGGTATATAAGGCAAATCTTTGGGAAAGTCAGGCATTCAGAAGCTAGCTGAAGAAGTTGGATATTGAATCAACAAGGAAGAAGTTACGGGTAAGAGCAAAATAAAAATATACAAGTTATAAACATCAGTGACAAGTATCCTAGGGAGTTGATGTTAAGTTCTGGGTGTAGTAAATTTGAAGAAGATTTAGACACCCAGTTCTCATCTATCAATGGGAACCTAGGGGAGAAACATGGTAAGTAGTACCTTACCCAGTCCCCGTCTGTAGATAAGAGAAAATTTAAGTACTGTGTGATGTAACCTCAGACAGAACTGTTTTAATAATCATTGCAATCATTAACTCAGACACCTTTATATCTCTTGTAAGAATCTGATCATACATGTTACATAAGAAATATCTTTAAAATCTTCTCAAGAACAACTAAGCCATTCTTAGTCATATTTATACAGAAGCAACCTTAGGTATTGTAGAATCAAGTTTGTTCAAATTATGACCCCCCACAACAGAGGGTCATAGTTTTGCATAAGAATATATAAGAATCATTTTGAAAAAAAAATCTTCTGCTCAAGAACAGCAAAACCATGATTAGTCATTATTATAGAAACATCCTCAGGTAGTATAGATTCAAATTTAGGGTTGGTAGGGTGGGGCCACAATGAGCGATCAGACTTTTAAATTCTTCTGTTTAAGAACAGCTAAGCCATGATTAGTAATATTGATATGGAAGCATCCTGAGGTAGTGTAAGTTTAAATCATCCCCCCGTTCAATACTGAACCGAATTCTGCTTCTTCCTATCAAGGTGAGCGATGTGGCCTATGGGCCTCTTGTTCAAAGTATACTGGATATCTAACCAGTTAAATGAAACCTTATTTTTTGTAACACGTTCTTGTCCAATCTAGAAATTTGTCCCATGAAGTTGATTTTATTTAATTATCTATCTGAGGTAATTCTCTACTTTGCTTGATTAACAAGGTGACAAGATTTTATACCTTTAAATCTAGTTAGCAATTGGTACACTATTCAATTATCGGTTAATGTTGTACCTGGCCATTTACCATCAACTAAATTAATCCTTATTACATACTGTGGCTTCTACTCAACATAAACAATCGCCCACTCGTAAACAATTCCTTTCTTTCCGTACATTTTCTTCATAATCCTTGTTTTTAATGAATACTGATGACGATTTAGACATCGTAAACATTTCTGATTTCCAGTTGGATCATCCATTTGTTTGAGAGGAGCATCAAATTAAGAGCAGGTGAGAAATTGTCCAAACATGAACATAATGATTAAACATGTTAAATGCAACATAACCGTCTGCTTTCAAAAACAATAAATTACAATCGAATCTCAATCAGTCTGATACAATGAATAAAAGAAAGAAGGAAGCAAACGGTTTATTAACTAGACTGATTGTGTGAAACGGAAATCGATAATCTGGGCGATTAACTAACACAACAAACATGTAAGTCCACTTCATGTCAGGTTCAATATCCACCATTGTCTGTCACTTTGTTTTAGTGCCATAACTTATCAACTTGGCCTCGTGACAAGGAGACCTCACTCTGTCGGTCAGGTACCCTTCTTATCAAGAGCTACGGCCAAGTTGTCAACGAAAATACCCAAAACCGCACACAGGCAATAAAATGAGATTACTTATTTAATATACTAGCTTTAATGGCGAGATATGAAAATGGTCAGAAAATGCGTCATTAGCTTCACCTGACCTTCAACTCGGAAGCATTTATTCTGTATAAACAACAGATAAAGGACGAGGCTACTCGGGTGAACCATGGAGCTCCGGGCCTTTAGAGAATTTCTGTATTTTAAAGTCCTGATGTTATAGGGATGTATGATTTTTTTTTCACTCATCGGATCCGATAATTTTTTAATCAAAAATATCTGCAGTTCTTTCAATAAGCACATCCAGTACTCCATTTACTTCTGTTCAGTGCTTTAAAACAAGACGTTTATTTTTTCCATATATTTATTTAATTTTATTTATAGTTGCATTTTTGTTAGAATGAATATCTTCTTTTTTTTGTCTTGCTGCTTACAAATGACTGTTGCTATCGTCTATAACTTTTAGTCTGTTGAATTGGTCCTCAAAGTTCACCATGTTTAGGTAAGAAAAAAGACATCTATGGGTCTTTCTACGGATTACATGCGCTTTGGTTAAGAGGGTTCATAATCGTATTGGATAATCATAAGAATGTAGTATTGTGTAAACGAACTTTTTTAATTTTTGCCTGAAGGAAACTGATTCCACGGTTTAATGAAAACATATAGGGATGACACCAAATATAATAGTCTTACTGTCGAGTAAATGTAGGTATTAAAACTTCCTGATGGACAGACAGAAAATAACCAGCAAATGAAGAGACAAAAAATTCAAAACAAACTTACAGTACTTTCTTTTTCCATCTCTAAATCGATCAACATAAACACAGCTCCCTTCTTCAAGAGCAATAATCAAACGAAGGCAGCACGGGGTCCAACTAATAAAAAGGTACGCTACAGGTTCTCACAGATATAAGAAAAAAATACCCTTTATAATACGATAATCCAGAACGTCTGTTGACTAGCGGTTAATATGCACAAGATCTGAAATAGCTGCCTCATTGAAAAATATGAATGGAAATATGTCTAGTCAGAAATGCCCAGATACAAGAAACTGTTTAAGATCAGATGAAAATATATTATTAACAATATTAATATTTAATAAGCAGTATTAATGAACAGGGGAAAACTTAATTATGACGAAATCCCTTCTTACATTGACAGGAGGTTAGACATGTTAAACGTGCAGGGATTGATGTACATTACCGAAGTACAAAGATATGATCTTAATCAAACAGCCAGTACAAATGGGTATTTAGATTCCAGTGTATGGGAGGAATATCTCAATAACTTTACTAATCACCTCTCAAGTTTTACAAGCGATACAATGTTAACTAAACCAGCTGTCCGACATTTTGTGTTTGCGACATAAGGCAGTAAATCCGAGGTATGGCGGCAGATATTGGAATTTTCCGATACTTCTGGTACCATAGAACATGGGACACCACTTCTTGTAAGTGAATAGGATATTTCGTTTTCATAAACCAGTAAAAGCTTTGTTTAGATAAAGTCGTAACACAAAACGAATAAAGTATTGGTGTTATTTTTGTGTTTTATATTGAAAAGATGTAAATTCCACACTATTATGGAATTATTTATTGTTTCTTCAAAATAACATCAGATATTGAATGAATGCTTGATCATATATAATTGTACATTAAGACAAACAAGACTTATATCGCAGAAACTATGACGATAGAAGTGAGAAATAACGAGTAGATATATTACATTGAAAACTTTCATTTTTCGTTCAATTTTGCAATATCATAAAAAAAATCAGTTTATAGAGAAAATTGATTAATGTGAAATATTGCAAAGATTTCGAAAAGCTTTTGTAAACAGGAAGAAAATCAAATATATAATCATGACAATTTTCTAAGTTCGATTCCGTACCCTAAGACCTATTTTGCCGGACAATGCTAATGGTATTTGAAATCCCTCGGTTAAAGACCCTGTTTATTTTGCCAGGTCGTGACAGGACAATATGTAACCTTTATCAAGAACGAAGAAGTCATAACTCCGCCATTGCAAGTACGCGCGCAGTCAACAAAAGTTTGATGAATATTTATATACATTCAATTCCAAAGTTTGTGATTTTAAAAATTAAAAAAAAAAATCTTACGTGTCTTATAAATCTGAAATACTGGACATTTTGTTTAGATTTTTATCATATAGGAGTTTAAACATGCTAAAAATGGCATATAGACCTATCCACCAGACTAATTTTATACTTTAATAAGACGAAACTTTTTTCTTGTATATTTTTTTAATCAAAATCAAATGATGAAAAATATTAATCAATCTTTTAAAATTTAAAAAATGCAAAAAATATTTTAACTTAATATGAAAAAAGGACACATCTATACTTCGGTAGCTTCTGGGGAAAGCTAGATACTCAGTACTAGTTTTTTTTCACTTTTAATTTTCAACAATCAAAAATAATTTTACCATAACAATTAGATCCTTTTATTTATGACTTATTTCTCGTAATCTAAAATAGTTTATACAAAATCACACTTTATAAAGTTTTGGCATAGAACACGATTATTTCTGTAAGATGACGTTATAAATTATGTATCTGAACAGTCATTTTGTCTTTTCTGGTTAGCACTCGATCATGTACGGAAGCCATGAAATCAATTAATTTAATATTCTTTTCATAAATGCACTTTTGATTTTGAAATATCTGTCAATACTTTAAAGAAACATATTTACGCTATGCATGATTTAATATCTTTATATTTTATGTATACATTACAAATACAAAGATACCTTAAAAACAAGGAAAAACTTGTTAGTATTGGTCAATGTCACAAAATGTACATGCTTCTTGTTCTGAACATACCTGATTCAGAGAAATATCCTAATGTTTACCAAGCCTACAAACACCTGCCTATTGTGTTTAAATGAAAATTCAAAAGGTACATGTTTTCTTCTTGTATATTTAATCCTGATTATATTCTAAGACCCTCTCAGGGCTAAAAAACAAAATCGTATTAAGCAATTTAATTTTATGCTTCAAAAGAATCAATATATTGTTCAGGATAAACCCAGCGTCGAGTAATGTAGTCAAGATGATCTTAAAAATAAAATTCAACTGAACAGTTCAAAGAGGAGAGATTACTTTATAATTTATACATTTTGTTATTCCAAAACATTTGCTGTCAAGTAAAATCTTGAAAATGATAAACAGACAATATATTTTTTTTAAAAAATGACTTGTCTTGATAGTTCTTGATGGGAGTTTGATTGTAAGGGGTTCACGACATGTGAGAGAGGCTGTGTTTTGGGGACACTTTGACAGGTTAGGGACCATCATAGACATTCCATGGACTTACCTGAGAGTCAGCGTACGTGAAAGGACAGTTAGTTCCACATCAAACCATCCAAATAAATGAGGGTAGCCGTTAATTGTTAATCGGAGAATCACGGAGAAGAAGATGCGCTAAGGGAGAGCTGGTAAATGTTAACGCATGCGTTTACGAAGTGTTTACATGTACTGACCATCCCTTATCGCTGTGTCGGTCGATACTGACCGCCAAGCTTATGCCGTGTATTTGATTACTCAAGGTTGTTGTGCAACATTCTTTTAAAGATTAAATTCTACTTACAAGGTCTGTCGTTTATGTGGCTATTAATGGCGTGTTAAACTTAACACCACGGACACGGGATTATAAGCTGGCTGGCAGGAGAAGAGTGCTTGTTTCTCTTGACCGGGGTATTGCAGTAATTTGTTCATATTGGCATACACGTATGTCAGATTTTAATTTTAGCTCATCCGCTACATCACACAGATGTGATTGATTCGGACGTTTCGTAGCACTTACGACCGGAAGCCTGACCTGGAATGAATTCGAATCTCTTGATCTGTTATTTACTCCGGTCACTTGATAACCTTGATCTTATGGATTTCTAAATTATTTATAGTGAAGTATTGCTTGAGAATTGCATGTTAGAATTAATGCTGTGATGCTTCAAACTTCAAAGCTACTTAACTTATAATAAAAATAGGGGTACAACAAGCATATTTCATTGTGTAGACATTGTAGAAATAGTACTAAGCAAAAGTTCTGAAAACTTAGTACGCCCTTTCTCTACATGTGTATGTATCATTACTATCATAGCAAACATTTTACATATATGGGTTACAGTTTTAGTAAAAGAATTTGTCCTTCATATATATAAATACATGTACAGTTTAAAAAGAACTTTCTTGTAAAAGAGTTTCTTAGTTTCGTTTCAAATGAAATTCAACATAACAAACTGTTTACAAGGGGATATCAGATCAACAAAAGGATTCTAAGTACATGTAACTGTGATAGACGTTCTCTTTGTGTAGGAACTTTGAGACAATTCTGCATCATGCTCAAATTGATCTGTGATTCTGTGTTTTTCTTTCTTTACTAACTATATGTCTTCTATTTTATTCGATTCATTCAAACTTCGAGATTTTTTTTATGTGGAGAGGGTATTTAGTTGCCTGTTGCTCAATCCAGATATATTTTTGTCAATAAATATACTGTGTTTAAAATAGTTTTAATAATGAAATAATTCATTATAAAAGATGACAATGTACATTTAGTACTTCTATTATTTCTATTATTTCAAAGGAGTTTTGATAACATAAATTTTATGAGCATCAATATAAATGTGTTAAATTAAATGAAGTGTCTCTGATAAATGTTATACAATGAAAAACTATTCTAGAATGATAGCGCCTGAAAATCTGAGTGATAAAAATACTCCCTCAAAGCACTATAATGAAATATGTGGAGATAACGAACAGTGTTCGAGCTCAAAAGTCCATTAAACATTACAAAATAGGAGCAGAGCAAACACGGACCTCTAAGACATCAGAGGTAGGATCAGGTGCCATGGAGGAGTGAGTATCCCCCACCGACTGGTCACACCCGCCGTGTGCCCCTTGTCACGATGGGGGAAATAACGGAAATTCCGTCGATTCGACAAATCAGTATGTAAATAATGGCCTAACAATTAGTATGAAAAAAGCCAGTCAGCATTTGACTTAATGAAAGATTGTATTTGCTGACAAGGTCATTGTGTCGACCATAGAACATACGAAATGATGACTTTAAACGAGACTGCTGATATTCTTGTTTCATCAACTTGTTTGTCAATAATTTACCTCGTTTTAGAAATTGTTCATACGCAGAGCATGCTCTTGCGTATCGAATCAACTGAGAGACAAAAACCCTGCATGCAGGTGACAGGGGTACATCGCTGCATAAGCAAGGGAAGTTGACGATTGAAAAGTTAAAGTCATCACGTTTATCATAAAGCTTTGTTGTTAGTTTACCAAAACTCATTATAATACAGGAAAATCATTAAAATTACAGTATAGCTATAATTACAGGTTACAAACTCATTATAATACAACAAAATCATTAAAATTACGGTATAACTATAATTACAAGTTAAATACTCATAATACAAGAAAATAATTATATTACAGTATAATTAAAAGTTACAAACTCATAATACAAGAAAATAATTGAATTACAGTATAACTATAATTACAGTTTACAGACTCATTATAATACAAGAAAATCATTAAAATTACAGTATAACTAAACTTACAGGTTTCAAACTCATTATAATACAAGAAAATCATTAAAATTACAGTAAAATGAAATATGGAGATAACAAACAGTATACTCAAGCTCAAAGTCCATTTAAACAATACAAATCAGGAGCAGAGCAAACACGGACCCCCAAAAATATCAGAGATGGGATCAGGTGCTAGGAGTGAGCATCCCCAGCCGACCGGTCACATCCGCCGTGTGCTCCTTGATTGTCATGATCGGGAAATAACTAAAAAATCCGTCGACAAATCAGTGTGTAAATAATGGCCTAACAATTAGTATGAAAAAAGTCAGTCAGCATATGACTTAATGATAGATTGTATTTATGACAAGGTCATTGTATCGACCATAGAACTTTAATTATGACTTTAAATGGGACTGCTGATATTCTTGTTTCATCAACTTGTTTGTCAATAACTTACCTCGTTTAAGAAATTGTTCATACGCAGAGCATGCTCTTATGCATCGAATGAACTGAGAGATATTCACCCCATATGCAGGTGATAAGGGTATATTGCTGCATAAGTAAGGAAAGTTGACGATTGAAAAGTTAAAATCATCACGTTTTTCATAAATCTTTGTTGTTAGATTACCATTAACGTCTTTTTCTAGTAAAATATCAAAATATGGAACAGATGTGTCACACTCTGTGGTATCTTTTATTTCAAGCTCACTCCATGGATATATCGCACAGACACTTGTTTCTGTAATAAATTTTTGACCCATAGTATAATTATAATAACACAAGGTATCCAACTCGGTATTACACGGAGTACCCCCTTCCCTCAGAATCGCACTCATTTACAATTTCAGAGGACATGCACTGGCAAACTGTTTATACCTATGTCTTCTACGATAATTTATCTACACAACCATATATTGCATGCATGTCTTTATTTTCTTTTATCCCCGTAAACAGCGTCAAAACTCTGCTCGCCGAGTGGAAGAGTCGAACTCAACCATGAAATGGTATGTGCTAATCCCGGGCAGAGAGCAAAATTAAAAAAATGAGTGAGTTTAAAAATTCAATTCCAGTGTTTAAATAATGCAGTGAATAAATAAAATTTGTTTACCTCTCATTTTCCATTAAAGCACTACGATATTTTTCCGATGCAATTTTAAAAACAGATTTTTAGCCAATCAAAATCTCTGCCCGGGATTAGCACATACCATTTCATGGTTGAATTCGACTTTTCCACTCGCCGAGCAGTTTTGACGTTGCTTACGGAGATAAAAGAAAATAAAGACAAGCATGCCATATATGGTTGTGTAAATAAATTAGCGTAGAAGACATAGGTATAAACAGTTCGCCAGTGCATGTCCTCTGAAATTGTAAATGAGTGCGATTCTGAGGAAGGGGGGTAGTCCGTGTAATTCGGAGTTTGATACCTTGTGTTATTATTATACTATGGGTTAAAAAATTTATTACAGAAACAAGTGCCTGTGATATATCGTGTCAACATATGAATGGAAATAACTATTATTAATTGATAATACGTCGTCGATATTATCTAAATGTCGAGTTAAGGCCACAGCAAGTGATTTCTTTTTCTCACGTTTAAGATTTTGAATAAATTTTGCTTCATATGAATACAAAATAGGTCTGCTAACACTAAACAACGGGGTGCAATTGGTATCCATGGGAATTTCTATAGATTGTTGGAAGACCTGGTCTCCAGAAACCACATAGATATTGTCAATCAGAAACTCAAGCATCTTTTTAATATCAACTTCAGAGTACATGTGTGTACAACCAGAATGTTTTTAACAAAACAGTTTTGCAAATAACCAATGACAAGGCAAGTAAATTTACGAGTTCCATTTTTATTGAAAAAGCAGCTGTCAATGATGTCAAAAAGCCTGGACTTTAATTTATCGTGGGGAATGGTTGTATACAGAGTTGAAAAATCGTAAGTTTTTATGTTATTGACTTTGGTAAAATTTAGTGATTTCAAATTTTCCAAAAGTTCATATATATATATATATATATATATATATATATATATATATATATATATATATATATATATATATATATATATATATATATATATATGTTAGTAGATTATTTTCCAAATAAAGAGAATGCCTTCTACATTTATTTTCCAAGTAGCCCCCCCCCTCCTCGAAAAAAAAAATGTTTTTGTTGTTTGCCTCTTATACACAAATAACACAATCCAATGAGAAAAAAAAATCATACCTCCAAACTATAATACTTCTTTGGCATAATACAGCTAGATTCACACCTATTATTTTTTTTTTAGCGTAACCTTACTAATTTCTTTATTAAAAAACTTGAATGTAAATACAAATTTTTATTTTTGTTCAATAATTGTCCTATTAGTGTGTTGATTGTGTTGTTTTTCTTTTAAAAAAATGAATTGAACACAGATTTATGAATCTATCTTTTAATTAATTGTATGAATTAAGATTTCAGTATTAAATGATAATTAAAGTACATAAAGTAAATGTTCATAATTTCAAAGTGCCCCCATGAAAACTTGTCGCGGCGTAAAGTGCCCTTTTGATTCTTGGATTACCATGCCCTTTTTAGGGTCTAGATTTAACTATATATATATATATATATATATATAAGATTACAAACTCAGAAATCAATGTTTGTTCCTGCTGTTCTCAAAGAATGGAATATGCTCACTTGCGGCAAGCGAATTCCATTCTTTGAAACAGGTTCTGAGTTTTTAACCTGCAATACGAGGGCAGTTCAAAAATTACGCGGACTCTGCTATTATTTACTCTTATAGACGTCATATAGAATTGAAATTTCACAGGAACGTATTTCTTCAAAATTCCAATAAATTCTTGGTAAAATTTTTTTATTTTATTTAATATCTGATAAAATTATTGCCGTTTTGATAAAGCTGATGGTGATATACGGAGCACGGCAAAAATGTTAAAAACCAAACATGCGGTATCCAAAATTTTATTCATTTATATTCCATATTTCACGGTATTATTCAACAATTTCTCTAAAATTTCTTTTTATTGTTTTATTATTAAGTATTTAGATTTCTGGCGTAATATTTGAAGTACTAACAGAATGTATTGTAATTTTTCTCGGAAATGGTATATGGATGTTTATTCTGAGTGGATAAGGTAACCCAAACTATACAATATCAAATACTAAGGGAAAATATTGAAAAAATGAAAGCTCCCATTTTTTTTAAATGCCCGTGACGTTGTAAGTTTACTGCGCCGTGACTTCATGACATGTCCTGTTAAATCACTTGAAATTGATACCAATTTACAATATTTTGGTGTGAAATTTTGATGATCATATCTGAAAAGATTCTTTTATATTATTTATGACTTTTGGCTTGATTATGTCGTCAAATATATTTTCTGTGCAACAAGTCCGCGTAATTTTTGAACGGCCCTCGTATGAACTCCTTGTATTAGGGTGAGTTAACCATGTATCGGACACATACCTTGCTTCGGACAACTTTAAGCAATAAACTTTCATTGAACCTGCGTCTCCCCGTGTTTTTACTTGTTTCTGTCTTAAAGGTGAAGAATTAAACTTTTTAATGATTTATGTTGTGATAAAAATACCACAAGAATGGCCTTGAAATTACGTCATATTTTGCATCATCAGAGGGGAGTAACCAGAATTTTACGATTTTGCAATTTTTAGAGTTGTCGTTCTTTTAAATAGAAGACAACGGAACGGGTCCGACCCACGTAAAATTTGTCAATGATTGATAATTTTACAGAACTTTTTGAAAAAATTTACTTCAATGTTTGTATAATATTTTTAGAGTTGTTTTTAACTAGTATGTTTATTTCACCGTACATCGGACACAAATTAACCATGCATGCATCGGACACTTTCCGATGCATGGGTATTCACTTTCATTTTCATATAAAACCCAAATAAAGCTGTTTTTTTTTTTTTTACGGAAATAGGAAATAGAAACTCTAAATTTTCAGAGAAAATACAAATTATCGATATATGACGACTATAAGTGGGCTCAATTTATTTCTGTAAACTAGATGATGATAACCCACGAGACAAAGGCGCGAGTTGCCATATTACTAGCATTGTAAAGCCATTCTAAGGTGATGTGATGCAACTAAAATCTATTCACATTTGTGGATCGAAATAGTCATTCAAATTTAATTAGAAGGTAAAGTTTTAAAGAAAAGATAAAAATGTTTCAATATCACTGATTTTAAAGCACCGAGATCAAGGTATGATATTTTCCTGGTTTAAATATTGTACGTCCGATGCATGGTGAATATTGTCCGATCCATGGTGAATTCCGACTTATTTAGAAAAAATCTGTATTTAGTGATATTTTCTCAATAAATAGGGCACGATTGTGTCAAAAATTTTTATTTTAACCACATACTACACGTTAAGTTCCATTTTGATGACATTCGGTCGGTAGCGGTATCGCTAGAACTTGTTGAAGTGCGAGGGTGTCCGATGCATGGTGAATTCACCCTATAATGTGCTGTTTTATAGGACTTATGAGGGGTTATATCACTCGATATTTAAGGTACTAAGCTGTTATAAATTTTTGTGTATGGTAATCATCAAGAATATTTTTTTCCTCTATCAAATAATAGTTTTCATCAAAGCTATCAAAAAAAGCTAGGTCTATATATATATATATATATATATATATATATATATATATATATATATATATATATATATATATATATATATATATATATATATGACAACACTGGCGGCACATGCTTTTAGCTCTACTGGTCAGAGACCAGTAGAGCTTATGCGATAGTAATGTGTCTGTCGTCCGTCCGTCCTTCCGTATGTCTGTCTGTCTGTAAACAATTTTTCAAAATGCTACTCCTCCTTCAGTTTTTGTCTGATTTCAATATAACTTGGCACACAAATAGACTACACTAAGATACATAATTCTTTATTTCCTATGTAGCTTGTAACACGAGCTTTGATTGGTTACGAGGTCGGGTGTAAATTTCCGTACACCCGTCTTGAGCCGGGGGTAAAAAAACGTGACGTCACAATGCATAGTTTCTCTATGATAAAAAGCTTTTATTATGGCGTCACGATGCATTGTAGGACGTAGTAAATCTTATCGATAGCTTGAAACACAGTTGATTGGACTTGATTAAAAAGAATTTATTTGGGTACATAGGAAATAAATTATCCAGGTCCAATATAAGGTGTACGGGGATTTACCCCGGATTGTTTTCCATACACCCTTCGGCCTTCAGCCTCAGGGTGTATGGAATAAAAACCGGGTTCGATCTCAGGGTGTATGGAATAAAACCAGGGGTAAATCTCCGTACACCCTTGACTGGACCTGGATTGGACTAATAGTGTATCGGTTTTTGATTTCGATGAACGGTGTTGCCATGGTTACTAAGAATAGAAATTTCTGTGAAATACATTCAAAATGCTACAACTCCTACAGTTTTGGTCTGATTTCAATATAACTTGGCACTCAAGAAGACTACACAAAGAACATAATTTTGTGTATCGGTTTTTGATTTCGATGAATGATGTTGCCATGGTTACTAAAAATAGATATTTCTGTGAAATACTTTCAAAACGCTACTCCTCGTACAGTTTTGGTCTGATTTCAATAGATTTAGGCACACAAGTAGATTACACTGAGATACATAATTCTGTATATACATTATTGATTTTGGTGAAGTGTTGCCATGGTTACAAAAAATTGAAATTTCTTTGAAATATTTCAAAACATTACTCCTCCTACAGTTTGGTCTGATTTTAATATAACGTGGCATGCAAGTAGACTACATTGAGATACATAATTGTCTATATCGTTTTTTGATTTTGATGAATGATGTTGCCATGGTAACTAAAATTGAAATTTCTCTAAAATTCATTTAAAAGTCTACTCCTCCTACAGTTTTAGTCTGACTGCAATTCATCTTGACACAAACAGAGAGTAAATCAAGGATTATTATTTATCTATTGCTGTTGCAAAGTTCCAAGTCCAAGTGCTATTTTTCTCTTATCTGTTGTAAGTACAAACCAGTAGAGCTACAGTGTCGACAGAAATTTCTGGTTACCATTTATAGCATTAATACTCTCCCATTAGCATTCTCCCAAACAGTGAAAAATCTGTTCTAATTGTGCTCTGATTCAGGGTCTGTACATGAATTACAAACTTTTCCAATTCATTGCAAAGAAGATGGACTTGTACTGGAATTATGTGTGTGAAACATTCATACATGTAGTTTAAATGTCCAGTCAGATTTGGTCGGCTGTACAGACTCTACGAAAGCTATCCACATAGGAAAATGTTACATTACATTGAAATATCTTGTCAAAAATTGTAATATTCCACTTATCTTAATAGTTCATAGTATCACTTCAATTAATTAGTAAACGACTAAGAGATAATAGGGTATAATTAAATGCAAATGTATTAAATAATGATTTTTCGCTGTCGGTGCAACACAATCAAACATGTAGAATTTCCCTTGCCTGATGAAAGGAAACTGAATACATTTGCAATCATTGTTAACAAATGCGGGTTCTTCAAATGTTGATTTCCAGGGAAATTTCTGGGAGTCGATTGTTATTGTGAAATCATTTGTAGCCAGAGTTTTTTTGAATTCAAAACATATATCTAAATCTTTCTGTCAGGTGTTAAAACAAGAAGTTTTAAACTAACAGGATGTAAAATTTTAGTTTATCATACATTTAGTAGTAAATACACCGATTGTGCGGTACGGGTGACGTCACAATACCCCATACCAAGGACAGGTCCGAAAATCCATATCACGTATCGGACCGGCTTGCAAAAATCCATATCAAACCTGAAGTAACGTTTGCATAAAGGTTAAAAGTAAAATTAACTTGTCTTTATTATAAAAATATATGTAATATAATTCTTTACTTAAAACTGTGGACTTAATTTGTTTTCCAAGGCCTAAAATTGACTCTATTAGATTTTAAAGAAAATTGTGAAAAACAAGCACGAAACATTCTTAAATGGCTTTCTGTGAATCCGCATATATTAAGTATTTTAAATATAGGTGAATAGAATACTACACACTGAAATCCATATGTTATATGGATTTTGATATGTAGAATACTTTTATCATATGTTTAAAATATTTATTACTTAAGTACACTAAAGTTGTTTTACGAATGATGCGTACATTTTTAATTTTTCTTGAAGGGGGCCGACTGGGGTTTTCATTGCGCAATACTTCGCGCAGCATAGTAAAATAAAACGTATTTACTCTTTTAAAGCATCTATTTTTACATAATTTATAAAAATTAACAAAATTAGGAAATCTCAGGTTAAAAAATCTAATTACGCTTTTAAATGACTGATTTTTTAAACGATTTTTCAAATGATGGGTAAATAGACGTCGTAATAGTGTCTTTTCGACGTTATAAATAACCGAAGTTCTCAAAGAGGTGTCATTAATAAGGTCATAAAATAAAAAGTATAAAATAGATGCTCTTGAAATTTTAAACACAGGAAATTGAGAATCTCACAATCATTTTCATTATTTTTTATATAAATCTGTGGTATCTGTCATGTTTTGTAGTATTCCATAAAAACAGGAAAATATCATGAATTTTGACATTTTGAGATGCCCCCTCTGGAACCAGACCGTAGAATTTAGTGTTTCTTGCATAAAATGTACAATATAGTATTACTCATCAAATACTATAATTTGAGCAAAAAGTCTTTGGTAGCATTTGTATAATTTGCTCCGAAGTGCGAAAAAATAGTATTTTCCTATATAATCCTATAGTAAATGTACCTGTATTTTGAGATGGTCCCTTAAAATTTTTTCACTAAACTTGGCATGTATACTGAAGTCAATGTAAGGTACATATGGTATAAATTTAAAGAGTTTCTCTATAGTAGTTTTCACACAATGAAACCCCAGTCGGCTCCCTTAAAGGGGCCTAGACACAGATTTGATGTTAATATTTTCTCAAATTTTCTGTACAATATCATGTCTAATATGTGGATATAGCGTTTCAAACGGAAATAGAATTTAAAAAATTATTTTATTTGGAAATTATTGAAACTCGAATTTCGGGACGCGTTTGATTGACACATCCTTGCACTTTCACAAAGTAAACTTCATCCTTAATACTTAAGAAAAGTAGAAATTTTAATGAAAAATATTAAAACTATAATCCAGAAAATTCTGGGTAGAAATGTGTGAAAGCAAACCCAACTCATCAGTATTGTCAGTCCGTACTCAGTGATGTGTGCAGAGTTTAACAAATTGAACACACCCGGTGAAACGTAAACATTATCAATAATTAACAGAGCTTGTGTCCTGTTAAAAAAACAGTTTACGTTTCACCGGTTGTGTTCAATTTTTTATACTCTGCACACAACACTGAGCAGGGACTAGCAATACAGATGAGTTGGTTAGTTTCTCACATTTCTCCTCTGAATTTTCTGGATTATAGTTTTAATAGTTTTCATAAATACACAACAAAATTTCTTCTTTCTTAATTATTAAGGATAAACTTTGTGAAAGTGCAAGGATGTGTCAATCAAACGCGTCCCGAAATTCGAGTTTCAATAATTTCCAGATAAAATACGTTTTTTTTAAAATTATATTTCGGTGTGAAATGCTATAGCAACATATAACTCATGTTATTAAACAGAAAATTTGAGAAAATATGGATTTTTGCATTCGATCTGGTCCGAATCTGATCCGATTTCCGATCTGATACGTGATATGGATTTTTGGACCGGTCCTTGATATGGGGTATTGTGACGTCATCTGTATCGCACAGTGCAGTATCTATGTAATTGCTACTGAGTACATGATATGGTCTCGAGTTCTTGAGAAATGTTCGTCCTATTGTATGTATTTATTTATATTGATTTGTGACCTAACCTTTTAACCATATATAGAAAGCGCTCACAGGAGTACTTTAGCTTATTACTCAATCTATGTATTTAGATCAATTACGACACAGGTCTGTATTTAGATAGAAGAACCTTTTTTCTGAAAAGAGGTAGGGCCCAAGCAGATTTCCATTTACAAAGAAAAAATCAGCCATCTAATGATTGGTAAACCATCAAGCATAATGTTTCGATATAGCGTGTATAGTAGGAGCTACCATTTGATGACCCAGCTACCGCTTACATAATTGTAAAATAAAATAATATTCAGAATTTCTTGTTCTTAAGTATGAATTGTATTGAATGTTAGTTGTTTGAATATTTTTTATTGTATAAATCAAAATATTGCATTGAATGATGGAAAATAGTTCTCTAAACATAGAATTCCTTTAGGGGACAGAAACACTGCACAACTACTTACAAAGAAAACTGCAACAATACACTGGTAGTTAATGTACTGAAAATGAGGCGAAGTTAAATATATACTGCACTCAGTACATCTATAGAAAGCTATAGATACTTATTATTAAACCTCAATGTTGATCAAACCTATGTTCAATCTCTTCGCCAACATAAATATAGCACTTATAATTGGATGTCATTTACATAGATATTTATGGAAATACTTTAACAAGGAGAGTTATTAGACGCCAAAAGTCATGAGGTGAACTTTGGCAGAGACAGCTTCTAGAAGATTTTTAGGGATGAGTTAAGTTAGTAGAGATCATTAAATGATGAGGTGAACTTTGACAAAGACAGTTTTACTAGATATCAATTTAAGCGATTAGGTGAACTTTGACATGGACAGCTAGAAGGTACATTTTGTGATGAGGCGACAGCTACTAGAGGACATTTACTGATAAGGGGAACTTTGACATGGACGTAAGGTGACGTGAGCTTTGACATGGACAGCTATTAAGGGGTATTTAAGGTGAGGAGAACTTTGACATGGACATTTAAGGTGACGTGAACTTTGACATGGACAGCCAGAACGGGACATTTAAGTTGACGTGAACTTTGACATGGACAGCCAGAAGGGGATATTTAAGGTGACGTGAACTTTGACAGGGATAGCTACTCGGGGATATTTAAGGTGAGGGAAACTTTGACATGGGCAGCTACTAGGATATACTTAAGATGATGTGAACTTTGTCATGAGCAGTTAGTAGGGATCATTTAAGGTGAAGTGAGCTTTGACATGGACAGCTTCTAGTAGATATTTAAGGTGACGTGAACTTTGTCATGGACAGATACTTGGAGATATTGAAGGTGAAGTGAACTTTGACATGGACAGCTACTACATCACAATTGAAGTGAGGCCACAGATCAGATTATTAAAATATGGAGATTTTACATACATATATGGAGTTTATAAAACTAAAGAGTATTATATATTACTAAAGAATCTGACTGAGGACTGACGATGATCTACAATCTTTTATGAAATAAAAACTTTATTTAATTTTGTTGAATCATTCTATATTTGCTGTGTTATACATATTAGACTGAGGGTGCTTCAAAGCGTGGTCTTTTGTAAGCTCAAACAAATATCAGGCGTCATGCCTTGTATTATAATGTATTGATAAAATATGTATAGAAGTCCATTAATTATAATCCGTTTAGAACACGTACACAAGAGTTACTTTTCCTAAGACGTTTTGAATTTACAAAATCTTGTAGAATACAAATGGTTGAATAAATGGTACATTTTAAATTACAATATTGCACTGGCGGATTTAAGGGGGGGGGGGGGGCGTGGGGGGCGCACGCCCCCCCCTAAAATTTTCAAAGTATGATATGACTAATATCAATAATGCCATACTTTGGTATATAACAAACCAATACCGCTATTTTTGTGCCTGGTTTTACTCTTAAAATACACGAAAACCCAGGAGCTTCCGGGGGCTTCGCCCCTGGGCCCCCTCTATTCAAAGTATGATATGACTAGTATTAATAATGCCAAACTTTGGTACATATAAACTAACCAATACCCCTATTATTGTGCCTGGTTTTACTCTTAAAATACACGAAAACCCAGGAGCTTTCGGGGGCTTCGCCCCCTGGGCCCCCACCAGGGCTTCGCCCTGGACCCACTGGGGGCCTTAAGGCGGCCCCCAGACCCCCTTCCTGAACAAAGTTATCCACGCCCCCCTAATCACAAATCCTGTATCCGCCCATGTATTGCATTTCATAATTTCATTTGTTTAAAACAAAACAAAGTAAACAGAATAGATAAATTAAAAAAATATATAACACCCTCATCCGCCAAATACCCCCACCCCCACCCAGTATTCAAAAAAGTTGTCAATACGCAGAATTAGTATATTGATAAAATAAGCATACACTTTGTGTATATATGTCGTGTATATGAAAGGGCTATGGAAAATTCATGAAAAAATATGAAAAAAAAGGTGTCAGGTGTTTTGTATACACACATTTAAAGCGGGAGGGGAGGGCACTAAACCTTTTTGATATCTTGCCTGTAATTACTCAAATTTGCTATCAATATTAAATAAGAGGCCCATGGGCCACAACGCTCACCTGAGTCAATATGACCCTGTTATTCTTAATCAGATTTTTTTCTATTATATATTATGTAAAAACATTGATCCCTGTTGTGACTCCAACCTATCCTAGTTGTCATGATTTGAACAAACTTAAATATACACTATCTGATGATGTTTCCATATTCATATGAATAATCATTGCTTTGCTGCTCTTGGGAAAAAGATTTTTAAAGATGTCACTGGACCCTACTCCTGGAGATCACAGCTAATACAAACTTGAATCTACACCACCTGATTCATTCATATGTAAACCTTTGATCTCCTATTGTAGACCCACCCCAACCCTCAGGGCTCATGATTTGTAAAAATTGGAATCTACACTACCTGAGGTTGCTTCCATATCAATATCACTAATCATGGCTTTGTTGTCTTGAGAAGAATATTTTCAAGATTTTTTCCTATATATTCCTCCATTAAGGCCCAACCTTACCCCTGGGGGTCATGACTTGAACAAAGTTGAATCTACAGTACCTGAGGATGCTTTCCTATCGATATGGCATTGAAGTTCTTGAGAAGATTTTAAAAGATTTTTCCCTATATAAAATTATATATATAAAAAAAACAACTTTGATCTCCAACTGAGGTCCCACCCTACACCAGGGGTAATGATTTGAACAAAATTAATTCTACACTACCTGAGGATGCTTCCATATGGATGTAATTTATCATGGCTTTGCTGTTCTTGAGAAGAAATTTTTTAAGATTTTTGCCTTTATAGTTCTAGGTAAAACTTTGCCCCCCCCCCCACATTGTGACCCCACCATATCCCCGGGGGTCATGATTTGAACAAAATGAAATCTACACTATATAATAAAGGCTTCACATAAGTTTCAACGTTTTTGGCCGACTGAGTTCTTGAGAAGATGCCATCAATTTTTCACTCATTCTTAATTATTTCCCTTTCATAGAGGGAGTGGCACGTCCTTCCTTTGAACAAACTTGAATCCCCTTCACCCAAGAATCCTTTGTGGCAATTTTGTTTGAATTGGCCCAGTGATCCTTGAGAAGTCAAAAATGTGAAAAGTTTACAGACAGACGGACGACGGACAAAATGTGATCAGAAAAGCCAACTTTAGATTTCAGCTCAGGTAAGCTAAAACCAGTTTCTTGGAAGGTTGCTGTCATGAAAATTGATAATATTTATTTGGAGAGGATGGGGGAGGAAAATGTACGATAGTGATCAAACTTCCTGCAGAATTGATATGTCTATTGAAAAATGACTATGGTAGAATTCTATCATAGATAATGACATCTGTGAGATTGTAAGTGATGTCAACGACCTTTGTCAAAGTCAAACAGAATATGATATGTTATAAAGTTCTATTGCAATTTCAATGTTCTTAAGATTGTTGTGATGTGTACGGAACTATGACAGTGGTATGGATCTCTGATAGGCTGAGTCGTTCTTGAAATGGCTTGGTTCTCTGACGGGCTTTGTCGTCCTTGACAATAGTACGGTTCTCTGACGGGCCTTGTCGTCCTTGACAATGGTATGTTTCTCTGATGGGCTTTGTCGTCCTTGACAATAGCATGGTTCTCTAATGGGCTTTGTCATCCTTGACAATGGTATGGTTCTCAGACAGGCTGTGTCGTCCTTGACAGTGGCATGGTTCTTTGATGGGCATTGTCGTCCTTGACAAGGGCATGGTTCTCTGATGGGCTGTGTCATCCTTGACAAGGGTATGGTTCTCTGATGGGCTGTGTCGTCCTTGACAGTGGTATGGTTTTCTGATGGGCTTTGTCGTCCTTGACAGTGACATGGTTCTCTGATGGGCTTTGTCGTCCTTGACAGTGGCATGGTTCTCTGAAGGGCTTTGTCGTCCTTGACAATGGTATGGTTCTCTAATGGGCTGTGCCATCCTTGACAATGGCATGGTTCTTTGATGGGCTTAACGATGATGGTGTCTTCCTTGACAGTGCCATCCTTGTCAATTGCATGGTTCTCTGATGGGCTTAACGATGATGGTGTCTTCCTTGATAGTGGACATATTCTTTACGCGATTTTAATATCTGTGACAATTGTAAATGACGATGTTCTCCAGAAAGTTCATCTTCCCAAGTCAAGGGTTTGTTATCCACTCCGGTCCACATAAACCCTTGACTGAATAGACTGTTTGACGGGGTTTACTGTCGGGCCATCCAGTGAGATTACACATTTTGAACTCTACTGACCTCGGTTATTGGCCAATCAGAGTAAGCGAATTAAACAGAGAATTCGAGACAGTATTGGAAGTCGGTAATAAATTCAATATAACTCAACTAAAAAGCTGAGACAAACCTTTAACTGGGCTATTTAATGATAAAGACGTTATCGTGGGGAATAAAACTGGCGTGTTTTTCTGTTTTCGATTTAATTTCAGGTTAAGTAAAACAATGTTTTTGATCGACTCATGCAAACTCGGAGAGCGCATTTCTAACCCCATCAAACTTAGTCTATTCGGTCAAGGGTTTATGTGGAGCGGAGTGGATCAGAAGCCCATGACTTGGGAAGATGCAGGAAGTTGTGATATTTGTTATAATAGTTATGTTAAGTGGGAGTTGTGACGTCTTGTGACAATGGTTATGTTCTTATCAAGGTATTAAGTGTATGTCGATGGTCATGTTCTCTAGGAGGTTGTAATGTTTGGGGCCAAGGTTATGATCTCAAGGTTAAGTTTTTTATGATAATTGTTCTGTGTTCTGGGAGGCTGTGGTTTCTGTGACAATTGTATGGTTCTCTGGGAAATTATAATGTTATGTTCTCGGGGTGATGACGTCTGTAACAATGGACATTATTTATTTTTATGTGATTTATGAAACAATGATTTATTTTCTATAGTACAACAATGAAATATGAAGATAAGAACAGTATTCAATCTCGAAAGTCCAATGAAACGATGCAAATTTGGAGCAGAGAATATATGATACTGCATAATATGTCCCAAAATGTTGAAGTATTATTTTTCAGAATAGCTATAGAATGGCCTCTGCCCTTCCTGACATACAAAAATAATGAAGAAAAATACCCCCTCCTAAAAATGGGTTTAAAATTGTCCTAAGAATGATTATATTTATATATTATATAGAAGATAATTCCTGTGTCGTAGAAAACTAGTTCTTGTAACTAATACATTTTTATTTCTCGTTATCAAGCCATTAGACAAGGATTAGTGAATCTGAATCGGAAAGCCTCTGTGAGAAGTATTGCTGGGATTCCTTCCACTCAGTTCTAAACTCTCCGGAGGTCCAATACTCCATAATTTGATATAGATTTTCTCAACTAGTTACTACTTGTTTTCTGACATTCTATAGGATCATTATATTCCCTTTCCTCGATGCTCAGTCTTTTCATTTTCATAGGAGAAAAGAGTGAGTAAAACAAGTGATTCCTTTGCATTGAGTTAACTTTTTTAAATACAATTATACAATTATTGATAATTTTCTTATCTATGAGAAAAGGGTACTCTTTGTTAAAACGAACCAGAATGATTTCTGATAATCTTACAGCAATTCTTTTAATCCTGTCACGCAATCCTTCTCAGAAAATACAGATATATAGAATTTTCTGAAATGCAAAATATAAATCTGAATCTTGCCAAGCTATGATTTGCCTCTTACATGTAACACAATAAAATTTTCATGACATATTGCTAAAATTAAAAGGATAATCCTTCATTTTCATTTTTTTTTTAGAGATTATACTAAATTTTTTTGTACACTGTTCTCTGGCAAATATAAGAACTGATGAACGTAGACAGGCCTTATAATAATGTTATCGGCAAAATCACTAAAATGTAATTTATAATCTCTGCAAGTCACCAATAAGATCTTTCTACACATGGGCGAGGCAAAATGATTGCTTAACCCCTCCAGATCTGGTTTTTTTTTCAAACTATAAAAAAATCTAAATGGAAAGGTTGTGTTAGTATTGTGATTTTTACCCGATTTATGTGAAAACCAGGACAGGTGGACTTCCTTGTCGTGCAATTCTACAAAATATAATAAAGCGAAAATTATACTGGCGTGCAACCTAATGAGAGTAAAGGCAGAGAAAGAAATAAATCCTTTTATTATCTTACAGACCAATGAAACATCTTTGAGGTCTTTGAGATGAATTCTCAGGTCTTATTAGTATTCAAGACTGTTTGATGGCATATTCAAAAGCAGATTTAATTTCCGCCAAGCAATATTTCTGTCGCTCTTTCGCCATCATGATGAAGTGCTATCTATAGTATCATTTTATCAATAATCAGGGAAATATAAATGATTTTTTTATTTACCGTATTTAAATATAATATCCATTTCAAAGGATTTAACATTAAATGTGTAAGAAAAGCTCTGTAAATTTTCTTCTTTCCATCTGAGAAAAAAAGCTGCATTTTGTGCATTTTCTAAATAGTAAAATTACAAGAAAGTGATACTTTCAGACAATTTTCAAGCTATTACTCTGGGGAAAAAACTTTATATCCTATTAAACTCAAACTTAAAAAAATTCTTCTTTATTCAACAGTATATCGAATCTTTATCCTTTATATATTCTTAATATATAATCAACTTCGTTTTGAAAAAAAAATCAAATTTACAGCGTGCAAATGTTCGTCCATTTTCGCTTTAAAAAGAAGAGTATTTGAAAATGGTGGTGTTCTTTTCGATGCTGTGATGTCTGTTAAAATGGAATTTTCTGAAGGATCGTAGTGTCCATAACAATGGTGATGTTCTCTGAGAGGCTGTGATGTCTGTAACAATGGTATAAATCTGTGGGATGGTATAATGTCTATAACAATGGCGATGTTCTCTGGGAGGCAGTGATGTCTGTAGCAATGGTATAAATCTGTGGGATGTTATAATGTCTTTAACAATGCTGATGTTCTCTTGGAGGCTGTGATGTCTGTAACAATGGTATAAATCTGTGGGATGTTATAATGTCTATAACAATGGTGATGTTCTCTGGGAGGCTGTGATGTTTGTAACAATGGTATAAATCTGTGGGATGTTATAATGTCTATAACAATGGTGATGTTCTCTGGGAGGCAGTGATGTTTGTAACAATGGTTTGTAACAATTAACTAAGGATCTTGAAAAAATAAAACAGTGGTCTAATACATGGGCAATAGAATTCAATCCTAGTAAAACTGTTAATTTAGATTTTAGCAGGAAAAACTTTTGCCATCCAAAAATTAGATTTGGTGAAGATGGGCCTACTATTCAAAATGTTGAAACACATACTCATTTAGGGATAAGATTTCAGCAGGATAGGAATTGGAGATCCCACATACTTGATATTCATTCCAAAGCCTGTAATCGATTAAATATCTTAAGAATGTTAAAGCACACCCTTAAGCGGGATGCTTTGATAAAAATATATTTTGCTTTTATTCGTCCTGTTCTTGAATACTCAGACATTGTATGGGATAATTGTACTGATAGAGATGCAAAATTACTAGAAGATGTTCAAGTTGCAGCTGCACGAATAATAACAGGCCTAAGGACTAATTCATCAAGATCAAAACTTTATGAAGATCTTGGCTGGGATACACTTGAAATAAGAAGAAAAATACATAAACTAGTGTTATTTTATAAAATAGTGTATGGATTAGCTCCCCAGTATTTGCAAGATTTATTACAACAATGCATTTTACCACATATTTCTTATCCTTTAAGGAATCAGGACAATCTTACATTTCATATTCCTCAAGCCAAAACGACTTCATTTATGAAAAGTTTCCTTCCTTCAACTATAAGACTTTGGAATGATTTACCCTTTAATATTCGAAACCTTTCTACACTTTCATCATTCAAGACTGCCATAAAGAATATATACTGCTTAAAACCTAAGAAATATTACAACTATGGAAGTCGTAAAATGAATATATTACATTGCCAATTGCGAAATAATGCTAGTAATTTAAATGCTGATTTATTTAATCATTTTTTAAGGGAAGATCAAAATTGTGACATGTGCGGATATAACTCTGAAACATCATTTCACTTTTTTATGAAATGTCCAAAATATTGTGTACAAAGGCAAAACCTTATGCAAAACTTTAATACTTTGCAATTACCAATGCCTATATCCTTACAACTTATTTTGAATGGAGACAATAATCTTACTTACAACCAAAATATTGCCGTATTTTAAATTGTTCAAGAATTTATTGCATCGACAAAGAGATTTGCATGATATTTATTCTTCTTTTTTTTGTCAAACCACAGAACCAACATTTATTTATGTGTTCTTATTAACTTTCACATTTATACTTGTATTATTATAATTATCAGTCATATATGTTAAATGCAAACTTATATAGTATCATCAGCTCATTTATATTTTTTTTTTCCTTACTTAATTTGTCTTCTTTTTGTATATATATATATATATATATATATATATATATATATATATATATATATATATATATCTTTAGAATATACACATGTATATATTTTTTCAATGTTATGTAATTAATATTTACTTGTAACATGTATGACTTGACCTGTATTGTGGAGAGGACTTATATAGGCAGTGCCTGCTGTCCAATCCAGTTATGTTTAATCATAATAAAATATTGTTTAAATTAACAATGGTATTAATCTGTGGGATGTTATAGTGTCTATAACAATGATGATGTTCTCTTGGAGTCTGTAGTCTTTGTAACAATGGTAAAATTCTGTAAGAGTTTATTGTCTATAACAATGGTTTTGTTCTCTAGGAGGCTATATGTCTATTACAATGGTAGAATTCTGTGGGATGTTATAATATCTATAACAATGGTGATTTCTTTTGGAGGCTGTGATGTCTGAGACATTGGTTATATTCGAAATAATGTCTGTCTGAATGTTAATAGCGATCTCGATAATAAATGTGAGTACTCTTCTTTTTGTTCACAAAATGCTTGAGTTAATAGTTGATGTAACTAGTGGTATTTTAAGAAAGCTCACAAAATTATAACCCTTTCTATTTCTTTCTTCTGGCACCTGATCCCACTTCTGATGGTTTGGAGGTCCGTCTTTGCTCTGCTCCTATTTTGTATTGTTTAATGGACTTTTGAGCTTGAATACTGTTCGTTATCTCCATATATTTCTGAAGTTATGGATCAGACTCATATTCAACTTTTTTTTTTTTTGCCAGTGACCTTGAACTTTCTGCCGTGGCCCAAATGACCTTAAGTAAAGGTCTAAACACGACCTCAACTCATAAAATAATCTTCCTAGCAGGAAAGAGCTTCCAATGTTTCTCCTATACAAGATTTGACCATGACAGGAATTATACATATTTGTAAAAAATAAATTGCCCAATTGAAATTTGTTCAAGTTCATGACACATCTTTTTGTCATAAACTAATTATTGTGTGTAGCATCAACTTTCATTTTTTTTCCAATAGGGAGTTATGAACCAGACTGGAATTGTACATTTTTCTTCAAGCAAACCTTGAACTTATTAAATCGCTTCATTTACTGCTTGTTCTGGTATGTCCTTTGTGAGATTTTTTTTTTCACTCGTATGCGACGTCACCAGATGCCGGTAATGGGCTTCAAATTGACCTTCACTCGGCATTCAGGGTCATTGAGCATGGTTTTTAAGCGTGACAACGCCTGCCGTGACACGGGGCTTGGTGTTTAAGGTCTTGTTCGAAAGACCAACATCCTTCACTTTAACAGTGCCGAGCGCTAAGTGGAGGATTAGTTACCACTTATTTTTTATCGAATTAAGTTTGTCACGGGCAGGATTCGAACCCACAAACACCTGACTTCGGAGCGAGCTCTCTACCGACTGAGCTACTGTGCTCGTTGAACTTGATAAATAGCCTTGGGTCAAGGCCTTGACACACCCTCAGGTCATAAGTAATCTTTCTGTGAAATGTGAACTTCGAATCATGTCTTTTCATTAGAGAGTTGTGCACCTGACATAAAGTTTACTCTTTTTTTTCCGCCAGTGACATTAAACTTACCCAAATGGTGTTGTATAAGGATCTCGACACACCCTCAGGTCAAAAGCAATCTTTGTGTAAAGTATCATATTCCAATATTTCTCCAATAGAGAGTAATGCACTAGAAATGAAATGTACACTTTTTCTGCCTTTGACCTTGAACTGCCCAAATGACCTTCCGTCAAGATCATAAAACACGTTCAGGACGTAAGCAATTTTTTGTGTAAAGAATGAAGTTCTTCATTATAAGACAATTTGCGTCAAGTGACCTAGAACTTGATCAAATGACAAGGTCAAGACATATTCTCACGACAAGTACAATGTACAAGCTGACAATATTTCTCCTTTACAGAATTATGGCCCGGTCGCAGTTGTACTGACAGACAGACAGACAAGGTATTTGCATAAAATTAAAGCTCTTATAAATATCTATAACTTTGTTAGATATAAGGTTTCAAACTTCTTTCATTCAAAAATTATTAGATAGGTAAAAGTGTATGACAGAAACACAGAATGAAAGATATTATTTTCAAACAGAAGTAAAACATATGCCTCCCGAGCTTCGACCTCAGGGGCATGAAAAGTGAAACAAAACTAATATAGCCTTTTGCTTCGGTACAAATCCTAGATATATCGACCTCCGAGAAAAAGCACATATGCTCTTGGTAAGGTCGATATATCTCAGGATTGGACTATTAAAACGTGAGATTTGTATAATAACAAACCCATTAGCAAGTTATAAAATAACTATTTGTCGTAAACCGTTTTATAATACTGAAATTATTTCTAATATTTATGTCCCAAAATGCTAAATTATTAGATTTTAGTTTTTTTAGAGCAGTTATACAGATTTTCTTTCCTTTCTTAAACATATAAGTTCTATTTAAGTAAAACTGAGATTTATTTATTTCATTTGATTTATCAACGATGAAGACCACATTAAACAATTGAACGAAATTTAACTCATTTTCAAAAGAACCCAAAATATAGACATCAGAAACTTTTGTATTGTTTTTCCAAATATTTTTACACCCCCATCCTCTTACCCGCCTTAAAGACAAGGTGCTAATCATTGGAAAAAAGAATTAAGAAGAGCCGGAGAGAGTGTCACTTAAAGAACTTAAATTTTGTTTTGAGTGTTTTTATTCTATTTTTCAAGTTTAATATATGACAGATTCGACATGGCTATTTCTATTCTTCTTATAACGAGTAAAAAAAGCTATTGCTTTTTTTCTGCATGAATCAGTTCTGTTTTTAATAAAGTTGTGGTCCCAAGAAATAATCAATTCTTTTTATTTTATATGAAAGATAATCCCAGGGTCGTAGAAAGCTAATTCTTGAAACTAATACATAATCATTTCTCGATATCAAGGACATTAGATAAGGATTTGTAGGTATGGATTGGAGCGTCCTCTGTGTGAGACGAGAGGCGTCTTTTCACTCACTCCTAAACTCTCCGGAGGTCCGTCATTTGATATGGATTTTCCCTCCACTACTCACCACTTGTTTTCTACGACTCTATAAAATCATTACATTCCTGATTTTTTCCATTCTTTTCCGTGCTATTGGCAGTCTGGATTTTCAAAGGAAAAAAGAGTAAGTATATTAAGCAATGTGATTCTTTTGCACTTGTTAAAAGTAAAATAGAGCATCTTCTTTGTAATCTATTAATAAACATATTGTCTAGAAGAGATGGGTATTCTTTTTTGAAACAGAAAAGAAGAGTTATGACAATTTCTACCACTTTTGTGTCCTGTCACGTTATCCTACTTAGAACATAGAACTCTGAAATTTTCGGAAATGCAAAATATAAATCTGAGAAAAATCACATAATATTAATGTGTATAATGTTTATAGCCAAATATATAATGTGAATATATTAGAAGTGATACCTTCAGACAATGTTATGTATGAAATATGTTTAGAATATAAAAGTTGGAGATAAAGAACAGTGATCATTCCTAAAAATTCAGTAAAGAATACAAATTGTGAACAGGACAAAAGCACGGACCCCTGGAAACACCAGGGGTGGGATCAGGTGCCTAGGAGGAGTATGCGTCCCCTGGCGACCAGTCACACTGGCGGTGAGCCCTGTTGTTCAGGTAGACAAAATAATCCGTAGTCAAATTTAGTATAAAAACAATTACCTTGCAGTTGCTATGAAAAATTTAAGACACTATGCCACCAATGTAGGTTGTTTTTGCAAACCATCATAGATTTTGTGAAAGCCTGACTCTCAACGATGTTGTTGAAATCTGGAACATAAACTTACTTGTCAGTAGCCTGCTTTGGTTTAAAAATCTATCATAATCAGAGCATGCGCTTGCGTATTAAATCATTTGGGAAACGTAAATACAATATGCAGTAGATGCTGGAATATTACTACATAAATATAGAAAGTTGACGGTGGAAAAGCTGACATCATCCTGTTGTCATACAGTTAAATTATTAGTTGATCATTGTCGTCTATAGCCAGTAAAACATATAAATATAAAATAAATGTATCAGACTCTATGGCGTCTTATTTTAAGTTCACTGGGATATATATCGAGTTGACAAATGAATGAAAATAACTACTGTTAATTGATAAAACGTCTTCGATATATCTAAGTGTTGAGCTGAAGGCCACAGCAAAATTTTCTTTTTCTGACAATGAAGCTTTGAATAAATTCTGCTTCTAAGGAATTCAAAAACAGGTCGGCTAATAAAGGTGTACAATTAGTGCCCATCGGATTTTCAACATCTTGTTGAAAGACCTGGCTTTAAAAAACTACATAGATATTGTCAATGAGGAACTCCAGTATATTTTTAATATCAACTTGAGTACTTGTGTGTAGAATCAGAATGATTTTAAAATTTATTGCTAAATTTTGTTTAGATTTTGAGTTTTTTCACACTCAAGACGCTGTTTAATAGATAAAGTGTTAGTTTTGTGATTTTACCGGATAATAAAAGTTTGACACAGGTAGACTGTCTTGGTTTGCAGAGTTTGAGGACATCCTACGTTTGATTTTTTTTTATATAAATATTTTTTTTTGATTTTTTATATAAATAAAATATGAATGCTTTTAGGGATTGCTTTGTGTTTCTTGTACAGAAATACTGTCAAAGAATAGTTTTCTATGAAGTAAATATGAGAAAAACTCCGGAGATTTCTTTGGATTTTTTGGAACTGTAGTAAGAATGGTAAAGTGAAAATTATAAACTTGTATGCAACTTACTTAAAATAAAATCAGGACAGAAAAATTAAATATAGTCCTCCTACTTTCCTATATGCAAAATAATACATATTTAAAGGCTGAAAGCAATACGTTTTCAGATCTCCTGAGTATTCAAACTGTTCGCTGGCAAATTCAGAAGTAAATTTAATTTCCGTCAAACAATATTTCTGTTGCTCCCTCGCAATTATTATCAAGGACTGTCTATACCACATCTCTATAGATAATCAGGGGATATTTATTTCAATATAATCAATCTGAATTGATTTTCTAACAAAAGTTTATTTAAAACGCTGTATAATATCTTCTTTGCATTTAAGGCAAAAAGCTGAGTTTAATCTGCAAAGCTCACCAATACCATTGGAACACATTTAGGCCAATAAGGGTTATTACTTTGGGGAAAAGTTGAAATCCCATGGAACTCAAACATAAACATCCTCTTCTGTCAAAATTTACGGAATCTTAGTAATTTATATATTCTTCATATGCTATCAAATTAATTTTTAAACAAAAATCGAAATCACGAAGAGAAAAATTTTGTCCATTTTCGATGAAGATAATGTTTGTGTAAATGGTAATATTCTCTGAGAGATATCAGACATTTGTAAAATTTTGTGAATTTTATAATATTCTTTATGAGGCTAGTGGTGTCTATTTTAATGGTAAAATTTTGTAAGAGCTTATTGTCTATAACAATAGTGATGATCTCTTGGGGGCTGTGATGTTTGTAACAATGGTATAAATCTGTGGGGTGTTATAATGTCTATAACAATGGTGATGGTCTCTGGGAGGCTTTGGTGTTTGTAACAATGGTAGAATTCTGTGGGATGTTATGTCTATAACAATGGTGATGTTCTCTGGGAGGTTGTGATGTCTATGCAATGGTAGAATTCTCTGGGTTTTATAATGTCTATAACAATGGTGATCTTTTCTGGGAGGCAGTGATGTTTGTAACAATGGTAAATGGTAGAATTCTGTGGGATGCTATAATGTATATACATGTATCAATTGTGTTTTCAATATTTTTATACATGTAAACTTGATGCTAAAATGGAAACAGTCTACTGTAAAAAAAAAAAAAAAAATGGCATCATGATTGTTGATGTCGAGTGGATGTTGTAATAAACCGGTACATCAACTAATATTTGAAATTGCGATACAATAATGGTTATGACGTAAAAATGCCTCGAGTATAGAACTGCATTTTCTATATAGTGGTTACTTAAATGATTAATTTTTTCATCAATTCTTTAAAAAGCTATGATGAAAAAAATGAAGCCTTTTAATTTGATACAATCCTTAGATATATTGACCTCAAAAAGGATATTGACCTTGCACTTCGTGCGCGGTGGATATGCTCTCTCTAAGGTCTATATACTCGTCATAATATTAGTTTTGCGTTTACCATTAATTTTTGTTCTGTGTTCTTTTTTTTCTATTAATTTATTTGTAATTTTATAGTTTATATGACAGGCATTTCGACAATGTTATTTTTTTCTTTTCTTCTTCATGACGACTGGAAAAAAATCTTCAATATATTGCTTTTATCATATTCTCTGGATCATTTTTGTTTTTAATAAATTTGTGATTTCAAGAAATAATCATCTTTATATTTTATTTGAAAGATAATCCCTGTGTCGTAAAAAGCTAATTCATGGAACTTATACAATATTATTTCTCGACACAAGTACCACAGATATTAGACACGGACTCGTGGATCTGAATTAGAGCGCCCTCTGTGTGAGACGAGAGGCGTCTTTTCACTCACTCTTAAACTCTCCGGAGGTCCGTCGTTTGATATGGATTTTCCCTCCACTACTCACCACTTGTTTTCCACAACTCTATAAAATCATTACATTCTTGATTTTTACCCTTTTCGGTGCCTTTTACAGTCTGGATTTTCATAAGACAAAAAGTAAGTAATTGAAGCATTTAATCATTTTTTTTATTTATTAAAAGTAAAATTTTCAATGCGGTAATAAAGACATTGATAATTTCTTGTGTAGGAGAGAGGGGTGTACACTTATTTGAAACAGAAAAGAAAGTTACAGCAATTTTCAAGTTACTGATCTACTGCTTTTGAGTCCCGTCACGTTATCCTACTCAGGACAAACTTTCGAAAATATAAATTTAAGAAATGCCATTTCATCAGAGGAGAAAATCAAGCTATGATTGACCATTTTTATGCATTGCAATTTATTGATTCAATGAAATAATAATGAAAAAAAAACATTTCGTATTTTTAGATTATATTGCATTAGTTTTTTCATTGTCCATTGGCAAATAAACGTAGCTTCAGACGATTTAACGGATAAGAGATGTTAAGACAGGATTACGAATATGAAGACTTCTTTTCTTTTGAAGATAGTAACAATGGAAAAGTTAAGAGAGGAGTAGTTGAACATCATTGCTAAAATATTCTCCAAAGAAAAGGTACTAGATTACTGCTTATCTCATTATTTGATAATGAATCTGATATATTGCTTTACTGTATGAAAATGAAAATAATTATGGCAATTTGAATATTGCTCTTCACTTCAATTTCTGTCTCTAAATGCTTTTTAATGGTTTTTAAAACTAATCATTTCTTTCAAAATTATGGTTAAACCTTTTCATTTATTTGTGGCAGAGCTGTCGTATATCAGGTTGGTGAATTTACTTCCAAATCACTGTATATAATGTTGAATGTTGAGAATTGTTGAACAACTTATATCAGTCGCTCTATAGATATTTTGTCAAAAACTCCTTCGCCGAAAATGCCTTGATATTTTTGTCATATCGGTACCTACGGTATGGAATGAAGTGCATTCAGCCATAGATACTATCTGTGATTTTAATGTTTTTGAGCGATATTTGAAAGCTTTTTATTATATCAACTAATTATAGGTTAACTTTTGGTTATAGTGAAAATAGTTTTATGATCATTTTGTTTAGTTGTTTAATTTTGCTTAGGTCATTTTCATTGTATGTACAGTGTCATTGATGGCATTTTATCTGTAACATTGTACGCTGTATAAATATTAATAATATCAATATATATAACAAATGAAGGAAACATTTAGTAGACTAGATTTCTTCATCTAGTGATTATTTTATTGGAAAAATCATTGGAATGTGACTCTATAAGTTGAACACCGATAAGGGCTTCTTTAATGCATAACTAGATTGCTAAAGTCCCATTGGACTTTGTTTTTTTTCCCCACACAAGAAACTGTTTTACGAGAGGTAAAAATGTTAATTTTGTGATTTAACCAATTTTTTAAAAGGCACAGGTTGACTTTCTTGGTCTTCTGAGTTTGAGTTTGTGGAGGCCCTACAATTGAATTTTTTGCAGCTTATCTCTTTTGGATAACTCAGATTGAGTGCCTTGTATGATAGTTTTGTTTTTATGCGTACTATTTAATTCCGGGAATTATTTTATAAGATGTAAATATGAGAAAGTCCTGAGAAGTTCTTTTGAAATTGATAGTTTCCCAAATTCGTGCAATTTTAATTATAATTATAAAGCAAAGATTTATACTGGTGTGTAACCTAATGACAATGAAATCAGAGAAGTAATAGTAATCCAATTCTCTTTATTTTCCTATGAATTTCCATATCTAAAGAAAGTAAGGCATGCTCACAGCGATACGTCTCAGATCTTATTAGTATTCAAAACTGTTTGATGGCAAATTCTAAAGCAGATTTAATTTCCGTCCAACAATATGTCTGCTGCTCTGTTGCCATGATCATCAAGCGTACAGTATATCAATATACAATATATCAATACTCGGAGGATGTATAAATGATGAAATGTATTTCATGCATCTGAGATAAAGAATGGGCTGCATTTTTATAGTATTTCTGGACTATCCAGTAAAAAGAATTGATTGGTTGGTTGTTTTGATGGACTATCCAGAAAAAAGAATTGATTGGTTGGTTGTTTTGCTGGACTATCCAGAAAATGAATTGATTGGTTGGTTGTTTTAGCTTTATGTCCTTTCGAGAATTCGAACTCATATTCGTAGAAGTCCGCAAAAGACCTATACTTGGCATTTATCGTAATTGAGAAGTAAGGAGTTTTTTTCGTGCCAGCACCAAACTGTGTCAAGGAACCTCAGTCACTTCCTAGGGATACCACGTATCGCAACGTAAGGATCCACTCCTTACTCTGCAACTCTAGAACAACACTCTCGCCATGCTGCCCAATAACGTTGTTTTTACGGAGCTATTACTCTGTCAAAGGAGTTGAAATCCTAAAAAAAAAAACTCAAACTTAATCAACAATACCTCTATAGACAAAAGCTTTAAAAATCTCAATCCAAAATATATTACAAAGCTTTATCCGAAAACAAACTTACAGAAACAATTTTTGTCCTTTTTTGTAAATAATAGGTCATAATTCCAACAAAAGGGTAAAAAATATTGTGAAACTAAATTTGGTACGCACCTTTTTACACAACTACGAGTTTCAATTGTGACCCCAAAAACTTTAATCTCTATTTTTTTTCGCAATTTTCATTCTAAAAAGGCCAAAAAAAAAAAAAAAAAAAAAAAAAACAACAAAAAACCGACAGCCAGAATCTACACATTTTTAGCAAAACCTCAAATCTATTTTTTTTTAAAATTTATATTTATTTTATTTCTATAGAACAGAATTATCATTAGGTTTCCAGCTTGAAAAGAGAATGAGGATCTCATGAAAATGTAACTTGATTTTTATCTCCTGTTTACAGTGTACCAAATACATTTATCAATCAAATACCTCAACAGACCAACCCAAAAACCTTATAGAAAACAAAATGAAAGTCAGCCAAACAGGCTGACATGCGAACAGCAATGAACAGAGGGATGGTCAAACAGTTAATAGAGACATGTACACAAAACCCTTAGTCGCTCCAGTTTTACCGGTAGTGACTAGTTGTCGTGCTCTATTTATGCGTCTAACGTTTTTCACAATAAAGATTTCTTCCACAGTTTTGACAGTTTTTACAGGGGTCACAAGTTATCAATGAAAAGTAATGGTTGATGGGAAATATTATGATTACAGCCTTTTGCATACCTATTTATGTAGAAATGAGTACAATTTTGTTAAGATTAAGGCAACTGTGGTCACAGAACAAGGTTCCTTTTTATAGAGAATATATGATTATAAAAAAGTGTCCGTCCAGGAGTTAGCATGGAACGATATCAAAGATCCTGCAACGATTTAATCAAATTTTGGAAATCACAAGGCAGACAGTTGGTGAATTTGTGATGCTTCAAGGCTTGTTATTTTACGGTCAGAACTCCATCACAAATGACGTTAGAATCCGATGTCCTTCATGACGGATGAAACAACGGACATCTTCGATAAGCAACGTTCGAAATACAAGTTCCGGTATATACTGGAAAACGAGACGATCTAATTAAAATCAGATCTTTGATCCTCTTAGTACTCGCTTCACATATTAAAATTTCTCGCGAGGCACTCAAGTTATTCCTTTGGAGACAAAAAAAGCTGTTTGTCTATATTTCAGTTTTAATACTTACCTTTATGTGGTTTTGGAACCCTTATCTATCTGGATACTTCTTTCTATTACAACCCACACATAATTTTTTTTTTCGTTGAGCAATTGCTTCATTCGATAGGAAAATCCTATTATATGTCTAGTTCTGACAATGGGAAAAGTTTTATCAAATTTGTAATGATAGGACAGATACCATTATCGATAATACCCCTTATGACTGAAATTGTTTTAAAAGTGTATTAGACATTAGTATACGGAAGCGTAAAGGTCCCTACACTTGCTATGTAATAACTTGCATATTGTCTTATATTTTATAGTCTTATTAACATATAAAGTTTTATAACTCCTTATTTATACACATATTTTGAATTGTATTTAGATGTTTTAACATAATTTAAGGCACCTTCTTTAATTTAATTGATTTTATTGCTATAAGTATTATCGTCTCAAAAAATATTGATTTCAAGAAATTGATCAAAGCAAGATATTTAATCATATCAATATAGTAATGTCGATATGTAAAAATAAATATTATTTATATGATGTAAATTTATGAATATTTCCGAGAAAGAAGTAAGAAAATATTGTTTTTGAATTAACTTCGCGGGGGCAGGAATTCTAATGAATCTTCGCTTTACTCGGGATTCAGTGAAAGCTCCTGTACCATGTATTTGCTATTGTATACGATTATCGGCTGATATAGATTTTAAAATGTTTTGAAAAAGGGGGTGAAGAGAAATCAGCAGTTAGAAAATAGGCATAGGGGGCTACTGTTCCCATCACCAATTTTGAAGAGGGGGAGAGGCAAGAGTATCTTTGTGCCCCTCCTCCAGCTTTTTTTTTTTTTTATAAACTTGCGTATAGTGTAGATCCTCTTTGGCAGACTCCCACCCTTTCTCCATTTTAATTTTGTGACTAAGCTTATGCAAATTGGCTGAAATGAAGCACAAATTATTTTACATAATTCTTAGTAATAAGAAGTTAGATCTGATGTGCTGATAGTTAAATTGTACCTGATATATATATATATATATATATATATATATATATATATATATATATATATATATATATATATATATATATATATATATATATATATATATATATATATATATATATATAATCATGATTCAATACATATACCTTTTGAGGGGGGGGGGGGGCTGTAGAGGTCTATGTGGCAGATCCTATGTTTACCACAGAGAGATAAAACTTGAAACATTTACAGAGTACATAGCCAGTGTCACTTTTATAATATTATTAATTCTACCTTCGCTTCATCCAGGAATAGGACCAGTACTAAATGTATTTAAGAATGGAACATTAAAACAAGGGGGGGGGGGGGGTAGCTGTCATTATTTATTTTAATCACAGCAATATTTATCATGCATAGTTTGCAAGCACATAATTTTTATTTCAAAGAGAGATTGATGATTTTTATTAATAAGAAAAATATTAAAATATCAAATTTAATTATTTCATTTCTTACTAATTTCAATGATGTAAATTGATATTTGCTTTAATGGGGACATTCAAACTGATCATGCCCCTCTCACCCCTTCTTCTTCAATACTTTTTCTCTATAATCATACAACAAATATTGACACTTTACACATGGCACATTGTGCACGTGCGGTCAATAAATCTGATAGATTTGACTTTTTACTTGAATTCCCGCGCCCGCGAAGTTTGTTGAAGAACAATATTTTCAAACTTTTTTCCTAGAAATATTAGCATACTTATATCAATTTGTCTATTATGCACATATTTTATTGCTGTGTGTCGATATATCAACATCGATATCTTTAATTCTCATGCTAAAGTCAATATTTTTCAAATCAATATTTTTTAAAGCCGATTTAACTTTTAGAAATAAAATCCATCATACGGAAAAGACGCTTTAAATTATGTGAAAATATCCAGATACAATACAACATATAAATGAAAATAAGAAGTCATAACAGATTATATGTTGATAATGTCAATAAAAAGTAAGATAATTTACAAAACTACAACACAACAAGTGTAGAGACCTTTACGCTTCCGTACATTAGACTATGATACGGAAGCGTAAAGGTCTCTACTCCTTATTAATACACAAATTATGAGGTGTATTTAACGGAAGCGTAAAGGTCTCTACACTTGTGTTATATTTCTTATCATTTCTGATCATTCAGCTTTATTGATGACAAATGCACAATGTGCCATGTGTGAAGTGTCAAATATTTGTTGTATGATTATGAAGAAAAACGTATTGAAGAAGAAGGGGGTAAGGGGGGCATGATCAGTTAGATTGTCCCCATTGAAGCAACAATCAATTTACATCCATCTAATTAATAAGAAATTAAATATATAAGCAAGTCTAGTAAGAATTTAAATTTTTTTCTTATGAATAAAATTCATCAATCTCTCTTGAAATAGAAAATTGTGTGCTTACAAAGCAAGCAGAATAACAGAATTAAATATTGATGTGACCAAAATAATTAGTGACCCCCCCCCCCTCCACATTGTTTCAATGTTCCATTCATAAATACATTTAGTTCTAGTCCTATTCGGGGATGAAGCGAAAGTTACAATATTATAAAAGTGACACTGGCTATGTACACTGTAATTATTTGATTTTTTTTCATTCTAATCTGTCCTGACACATAGACGTGAACCTCAACAGTCTTGACACCACCACCCCCCTCCCCACGACGCATATAAGCAGTAAATCATGATAGAATATATATCAGATACAATTTAACTACATCAGCACATCAGATCTAACTTCTTATTACTAAGAATTATGTAAAATAATTTGTGTTTCATTGCATAAGCTTATAGTCAGAAAGTTAAAAGGGGAAAAAGGGTGGGGTCAGCCAAATAAAATATTTGAAAAGAAAAACAGAGGTTTCATTATCCAACTGCGAGTATTCTTCTTTATTTTCGAGATATATTAGCGGATCTATAATATACTCAAGTAGCATAAAGATACTCTTGTCCCCCCCCCCCTCTTCAAAAGTGGTGATGGGGAGAGTAGCCCTATGACTATGCCTATGGTCTAACTGCTGATGTCTCTCCATCCCCCTTTTTGAATCTGTATATATATAATCTACATATAATCGTATACGATAGAAAATACATGGTACAGGAGCTTTCACTGAATCCCGAGTGAAGTGGAGATTCATTAGAATCCCCCCCCCCCCCCGCCCCGCTATGTTAATTCAATAATAATATTTTCTCACTTCTTTCTCGGAAATATTTATATATTTACATCGCTATATCTATTTATATTTTTTTACTTATCAACATCACTATACTGATATGATGAAATATTTTGCTTTGATCAATATCTTAAAATCAATATTTTTAAGTCGCAATAAAATCAATAAAATAAAAGAAGGTGCCTTAAATTATGTAAAACATCTAAATACAACTCAAAATATGTGTATAAATAAGGAGTTATAACACTTTATATGTTGATAAGACAATAAAATATAAGACAATATGCAAGTTATAACACAACAAATGAAGAGACTTTTAGTTTTTAGGTGTTGTACTTAGCTGTTTGAATAAAATTTAGGCCACCTTCTTTTATTTGATTTATTTTATTGCTATAAGTTATATTGACTTAAAAGAAATATTGATCAAAGCAAGAGATTAAATCAAATCGATATAGTAAAGTCGATATCTAACAATAAATATATAGCAATATCGATATAAATATATTAATAATTCATGAAAAAAGTGAGAAAACTGTTATTGAATTAACTTTGCGGTAGCGGGAATCATAAGTAAGCGTCACCTGTATCATATGTATTTGTAAATATATCCCAAAAATAATAGAGAACACTTTGAGTTGGATTACCAAAGGATGACTGCACTTAAGGACATGCGAAAATTGCGACAAAATAAACTTTCAAAACAAGCATTTTTCTTTTAAGGAATGCAGGAATGGTCAACATCTAATCTACAACTTTACGTTATTACATTAAATAAAAGTATGTATTTACGAAGTACGAAGCTGTTTTCAAAGGCGGGGGTCGGCACAGTTTCTTGAATCTCCGTACGATAATGAGGACGCCCACTTTTTCATTGACTTTATACATAGTCAGCGCATGTTTGTCTGTTGTTCTCCGTTTAGCAGTAGTTGTATATTTTCATTAATAATGTTGTGTCAAAGGGAGATTAATAGACAAACATGCGCTAATGGTTTAAAAGCGAAAAAACTGCTTCTTCTTACATTTTCTCTCTCTGTTGTAACCAAGACTGTGGCATGTTGAATATTATAATTCACCACGTGATTTCTTACCTCGGCTAACTCTGTGAATACAAGATTCCGTCACGTGACTTGTAAGATAGCATGTTTTATGCTAACTATAGGACACCGTGCTCGAACACGTTGAATTGTCAGGCATCGATTCAGAATATTCTTTACTTACATGGATGTGCTGATATTGTTAATTTCGTTTTGAAACCTTTGTAAATAGTGTACTTGTGCCATACAGAATAAAGGGGGAGATGAGAAAGAGTAATCTTGTATTTTTATTAGTATTGTCAACGAGTACCCGGTTAACCGTCGAACGATGCGAGTATCGGTTAGTAAAACTGCTATTCAGTTACTCGGATAAAAATACATTTTGCATAATTAAATGTTTTATTGTTTATAAATATATAATAACACATTTCCCTAAATTTATCTACCGTTAGACGATCTAGCGGTTCACAAATAGGATTAATTTGTTTTGATTAGTTTTCAGAGTTTATGTAATTGATAACTTTGATTGCTAGGGGGTATATAAGTTTCGAAGACCTGAGTTAGAATTACCTCATCCACACCTGTGCTAGTCAAAGGAACATAACTTTAATAAGATGCCGCCGCAGAAATATAAGGCTTTGAAGTATTTTAAAAAGAACAGCTGATTCGAGATCTGTAAAATGTAAATAGAGTTATCGTATACGGGTGGTACTACAAATACGTTAAATCACCTAAGATTAAAACATTATTCGGAAACCAGCGATTTACTGGACACTCTACAAATCAACCAGTGTCGAATTCTTCTTGATCGCGACATATATCGGGGGGCTGAATAGGAAAACATAACGAGAGCCATTACAAAAATAGTGATTGACGACTATATATCTATTGTCTTCTTCGTGTGTCGATAAAATTATTTCCTTAAACAAAAACAAACTGCCCGTTTTGAGTGACATCAAAAATCAAAATTCTTTGAAGACATTGTGCGTGTGTTTGAGTTTTTAATTGTAAATAAAGTTCATATACAGTACATTTGTGTTTTATTTCTACCGATAAGTAAAGGATGAGATAAATAATAGATATGGTAACTGTAACGAAAAATCATCCGAGTAACCGGATACTCGATCGGAAAAGTAAGCGAGTAACCGGTTACTAAAAATCGTCCTATTTGACAACACTAATTTTTATACATGTCATTGTTATTTATCTTGTCTAATTTTAGACCCATTCTTACAACATTAGCTCCACCTCTCATGCATACCTAATGTATAATCAAGGGCGTGTAAGTGTAAATTCTCTATATTTGGAAAGCAGTAAGGACAAAAAAACATAGGATTATTTATTGTATTACAGTTTAAAATCAGTTTAACATTTAAATTCGGTGCCAAATTGACGGAATTCTTTAGTAAATATACAAAAGTGAAGTAAGGTTAAGTTATAAAAGCAACAGAAGCGACGTAAAAAGACCCAAAACTAAGCGTTAAGTGCAGTTATCCTTTCTTTTATTTTATCGTTTTAATTGTCAAATACGGGAATTTTATGTGATTGACAACCCGTTCCTTTTTCTCTTTGTGATTAAGCTTATGCAACCAGTCCTAAATAAGGCAGAAATTATATTCCTTCATTTTAAGCAATAAAAAGTCTGATCTGCTGATATTGATCGACATTTTATCTGACATTCTGATTGATTTACTGATTATATTTTTTGAAGGGTGCGGTTGTCAAGAGTGTGGAGGTTCATGTGTATGTGACGGATCCTCTGTTTACCACATGGTGACAAAACATCAAACATTTACAAGTTACATAGCGAGTTTTACTTTTCTAATTTTGTTCCTTTCGATGCATACACAAATAGGCCTAGTACTACTTGTATCTATAAACAGAAAATTGAAACGGGGGGGGGGGGGCACCTGTTGTTAATTATATTACCCATCACTGTACGTATTATGAATATTTTGAAAACAAATTTTTCTTTCAAAAATGATATTGGCTTCACTGGGGACAATCTAACTACTCATGACTCCCCTTATCCCCTCCAAAAATTTTTTGAGTCTCTCTATAATATTTGACACTTCAAACATGGTCTTTGTACTCTTGACGTTTCATTAGAATTCCTGCGCCCACGAAGTTAGTTCGAGAACAATATTTTCACCCCCCCCCCCCCGAAATATTAGCATATTTATATCGATATAATTGCCATGCATGCATTTTATTGCTGCATGTCGAGATTACTACATCGGTATATTTAAAATATATATAAAAGTATAAAAGTATATTTTAAATCTCCTACTTCGATCAATATTTTCAAATCAATATATTAAATCAATATTATTTATAGCAATAAAAGCAATCAAATATATGAAAGTGTCTTAAACTATGTTAAAACACCATAATACAGTGCAAATTGGCATATAAATAAAAAACCATTACACTTTATATGTTGACAAGACACCGAAAAATAAGACAATGTGCAAGTTATAACAACAAGTGAAGAGACCTTTACGCTTCCGTACTTGGAACTAGATATAATATTGAGAAAAAAATTGTCGTATGAAGCAAAAACAAAGAGGCTGCATTAGATCTGTTATTACAAAATTATTTGTTTAAGTGTGGAATTTTTATGATCAATCTGAGTGATAAATTATGTAAGCGAAATTTGGATGCAACAAATGTTTCGCTTGTTATTAGATTTTACGTGAAAAATGACGCATATTAGAATCACAAATATTCCATTAAGTGTAAATTAAAGTATTCTTTACAATATTTCGTGAAATATGATACAAATTACGAAGCGTGTTTCGGACAGATGGCTAGAAATGCACAATCAAGTCATGAAAAAAGCATGATTATCTCGTATATTATGAAACATTCACTTATTGCCATATATTTTTATGCGCCTCTTTTTTAATATGTGCTGAAAACAATAAAAGTTACTAGAAGTCTCTGAAGAGACTAAATCTTTATTGGACCAAACCTGAATTACTTTAAATAAAGATAGGCTTGGACTTTTCTTCATTGTCATTAATGAAATTGACCAGAATGTTTAAATAATTTTGAAGCAAATATATTTTAATTTTAGTAAACATCAGTGATACTGTGCATCTTAATTGAAATTTAATGAGCAGAATTGCAAAATAATTTTAAAGCAAACTACATTTTAAAGTAGTCTAATATAACTATAGGTGGACCTACGTTTCAAAACTTTAAATTTTAGTATCATGCAAAATCGTTCCTGGAAACAAAATAAATGATTGGAACATCTATCTCGATAATGAAAGCGAATAGGTTCATTTTTGGGTTAAAGAAAATTGAAAACATATTTAACTAGTTATAACAAATAAGTTATCTCGTTATAAAAAGTTATTATCTTATTCATTATAACAAGTTAGTATCTCGTTATAACGAATTCGTTATCTCTTTATTGAGAGTTTGTTATTTTCTTATAACGAGTAAGTTTTTTTTCGTTTTAATGATTTAATTTTCTCGATATTACGAGATAAAACAATTGATCTTAAAAGTTGATATCAATAAGTAAGAAATGCCAGTATTAGAAGTAAACAAAGTTGAGACAATAAAATGTGTTTGTAGAGTGCATGATATAGAGTTTTAGGAAAAATATACTAGTTTTATTGTCTTATGCATTTTATTAGTGTTCTACACCGATTCCTCACTGTTCGATATGAGTGACGTCACATATCAACGACCCCATATCAACGACCGGTTCGAAAACCCATATCAGGTATCAGACCGGCGTGCAAAAATCTACATGAAACCGGGAAAAAAACGTTTGTATAAAGTTTGTAAAAAAATTCAAAAATTAAAAAATTCGATTATATTGAAATTTATTACACACTTAGTAAGAAATACAGGTTTTTTGCATATGCTATACGTCTGTTGTTACAATAGCCGTATCAGCTTTCCGGGCTGATACGGATCCTGCAGGGCTGATACTTATTTATTTCACACTCCTTGTGGATTAAAACTGTAAAAAAAAATTGTATTTGTCAAAATATTTCGTCCACATTATCTGTAAAAAAATATATATATATAATTTTAAATTACTTGAACTGGATTCAATAAGTTAGTCGGTGATTATTTATTTTTATCATATACTTAGTAGTTGATACGCCGGTTCTGCACTGTGAGATACGAGTGATGTCACAATACCCCATATTAGGAATCGGTCCGAAAATCCATATCAATCAGACCGGAGTGCAAATATCCATATCAAACCGGAAGTCACGTTTATATAACGTTTAAAAGTTAATTAACATCAGTTTATTTGAATATACATGTAAAATAATTCTTTACTAACATTTGTGGACCTGATTTGTTTTCAAAGACCTGAAATTGGCTCTATTAGATTTTTTTTAAGAAAAAAGTAATAAACATGCACGAAACATGCGCATAAAGGTCTCTACACTTATTGTGTTGTAACTTGTATATTGTCTTATATTTTATTGTCTTATCAGCATATAAAGTGTTTTATCCCATGTTTACCCCTTTATCCCGTGAATATGACTCATTGGATATTTTTTTCGTAGCCCACAGTTGTGACGTCACAATGGTTTTTGCGTTAGAGTGATGAAGTAAAATAAAGTGGGGTCCTATATAAAACAGTGTAAAACATTGGTTGTGAAGTATAAAAATTGGGATAAAAAGAATCTCCCATGATTTGTAGTTGGATATGACTTTTATCCAACTCGTTGTGTTTTTTTATCCCCTCGCCAAGGCTCGGGGATTAAAAACACGCAACTCGTTGGATAAAAATCATATCCAACTACAAATCATAGGAGATCCTATATATAACTCCTTATTTATACTCATATTTTAAATTGTATTTAGATGTTTTTACATAATTTAAGACATCTTCTTTATTTAATTGATTTTATTGCTATAAGTATTATCGACTTAAAAAAAATATTGATTTTAAGATATTGATCAAAGCGAGATATTTAATCATATCAATATAGTAATGTCGATATGTAAAAATTAATATATAGTTACATCCATATAAATATATGAATATTTTCGAGAAAGAAGTTAGAAAATATTGTTATTGAATTATCTTCGCATGGGCGGGAATGCTAATGAATTTTCACTTCACTCGGGATTCAGTGAAAGCTTCTGTAACATGTATTTGCTACCGTATACGATTTTAGGCTGATACAGATTCGAAAATGTTTTGGAAAAGGGAGATGAAGAGACATCAGCAGTTAGATCATAGGCATAGTCATAGGCGGCTAGTGTCCCCATCATCTCTTTTGAAGAGGGGGAGAGGCAGGATTATTTTTGTGCCACTCTTCCAGCTTTTTTTAACTTGAGTATAGTATAGATCCACTAATATATCCCGAAAATATAGAAGAATACTCGCAGTTGGATAATCAAATCGCTGCTTTCCTTGTCATATATTTCATATGGCTGATTTCCCCCCTTTCTCCCTTTTGTGACTCAGCATTGCAGATTAGCTGCAATGAAGCACAAATTATTTTACATTATTCTACGAAATAAGAAGTTATATCTGATGTGCTGATGGTTAAATATCTGGTATATATATATATATATATATATATATATATATATATATATATATATATATATATATATATATATATATATATATATATATATATATTCTATTTTGATTCACTTCTAATATTTTTTGAATTCGGGGGGATGGGGTTTGGAGGGTCGGGGTTCAAGGCCGTGGAGGTTCACGTGAATGTAGCAGATCCTATGTTTACCACAGAGTGATAAAACATTAAATACATGTACTTACAGAGTTCATAGTAATTGTATTTAAATGGAACATTGAAGGGGGGATGGGGGGGGGGGCAGCTGTCATGAATTATTTTACATAGCACATGTCACATATTTATAATATTTTATTTGCAGGCACATAATTTGAATTTCAAAGAGAGATAAGTGATTTTTATTAATAAGAAAGATTATTAAATTATTACTTGACTTGCATAGATATTTCATTTCTTATAAATTAGAATGATGCAAATTGATATTTGCTTCCATGGGGACAATCTAAATGACCATGCCCCTCTCACACCCTTCTTCTTCAATACCCGAAGCGAGCGACAAAAAAGCGGCGGCATAAATCGAAGTTTTTTTCAATGCTTGGATCGTAGCTCTCTGGTTTATCTGTCCGAATTTTCTCAACCAGAGAGCTACAGTTCCGCAGCTACTTTTTTATTTGATTGATTTTATTGATATGTTATATCAACTTAACAAAATTTCGATTTTAAAATAGATCTTTAAAAATATCAATGTAGTCATCTCGATATGCAACAATAAAATATATGAATAGCAGTTTTATCGATATAAATATGGTAGAAAATCTTGAGAAAAGTGAGAAAATATAAACTTCGCGAGCGCGGGAACTCTAATGAAACGTTTAATCACTCGGGAATTAGCAAAAGCATATATAAACTGTACCATTCGTACAGTGCCAAATCTTTGCTATCGTATACGATCTTAGAGAGACTCAAAACGTTTTGAAGAGGAGAAATGGGGGAGTAAGTGAAATTGTCCTCAATGAAGCAAATATGCATTTACAGCATTCTAATTACTAAGAAAACAAATACATGTATATGCAAATCTAGTAAAAAAATTCTTTTAACAAAGATTATAATATCAATCTCTTTCTGAAACAATAATTAAATGTATGCAAAATATACCTAATTAATATTGTGTTGAGTGAAAAAAAAAATAATGCCAACAACACTCCCCGGGGGGAGGGGTGTCAATGTTCTATTCATAAAAACATGTACTACTAGGCCTATTAGGAAGTAGCAATGTTAAAGAATTCGAAGTGACTTTGGCTATTTAATCTCTATAAATAATGTTTTGTCACAATGTGGTAAACATAGGATCCGCCATATAGACGTCAACCCCCAAACCCATTATCCCCCCCCCAAAATAAAATTATAATTAGTGAATTATGACATGATATCCGATAAAATATCAATATCTGCAGATCAGATTCAAATGCTTATTACTCAGAAAAATGTAAATTCAATTTTGCTTCATTGCCGACAATCAGCATACACATTGTCAAATTAATTTAACGTGTAAACTCAGTCACAAAGTTAAAACTGGGGGGGGGGGGGGCTCAACCAAATAATTTTATCTAACATTAATACATGAACAAAAAAGATTATGCTTAACCAATCGAAAAATATGTATCTGAAAAGCAAACTAGAGGGGGAAAAATTGTCCTAAATTTTCGTGATATATTTACTACTCATATAAAGAAAAAATGGGAGTAAGGGACACAAAGATTTTCTTGCCCCTCACCCTTTCAAAAGTGGTGATGAGGACACTTGCCCCTTTTGACTATGCCTATGATCCAACTGCTGATGTCTATCCATCTACTTTCTTAAAAACACTTCTGAATCTCAAAAATAATATACATTTCACACTATAATCGTACACGATAGCAGATACAGGAGACAGATGTTGTCTCTGAATCCCGAGTGATCTGACGTTTCATTAGAATTCCCGCACTCGCGAAGTTAATTCAATAACAATATTTTTTTTCACTTTTTTTCCTAGAAATATTAATATATTTATATCGATATAACTACTTTATTTAAATACGGAAATAACGAACAGTATTCAAGCTCAAAAGTCAATTCAAACAAAACAAATCAGGAGCAGAAAAAAGAATAATTTTATGACATCAGAGGTGGGATCAGGTGCTATGAAGAAGTGAGCATCCCCTGCCGACCGGTCACATCCGCCTTGTGCTCCTTGTCATGATCGGAAAAAAACGGAAAAATTCGTAGACAATTCTACGGAAGCGTAAAGGTCTCTACACTTGTTGTGTTATAACTTGTATATTGTCTTATATTTTATTGTCTTACCAACATAAAAAGTGTTATAACTCCTTATTTATACACATATTTTGAATTGTATTTAGATGTTTCTGCATAATTTATTATTTAGATATTGAATTATTGACCAAAGCAAGCTATTTAATCATTTCAATATAGAAATGTCGATATGTAAAGATAAATATATAGTTATATCCATAAAATTTAAAGAGATGTAAGAACAGTTTGTTATCGAATTAACTTTGCGGGGGCGGGAATTTAAATGAATCTTCACTTTGGGATTCAGTGAAAGTTCCTACAACATGTATTTGCTATCGTATACGATTATAGATTAATACGGATTCAAAAATGTTTTGAAAAAAGGGGATGAAGAGACATCAGCAGTTAGATCATAGGCATAGTCATAGGGGGCTACTGTCACCATCACCACTTTTGAAGAGGGGGAGAGGCAGGGGTATCTTTGTGCCCCTCCTCCAGCTTTTTTTTTTTTTTTTTTTTTTTTTTTTTTTTTTTACATGAGTTTCGTACAGATCCACTAATATATCCCGAAAGGAAAGATGAATACTCGGAATTGGATAAATAAACTCTGTTTTTTCTTGCCATATATTTTATTTGGCTGACCCCACCCGTTCCCCCTTTTAACTTTGTGACTAAGCTTTTAAAAGTAGATTGGCTGCAATGAAGCACAATTCTTTTTTACATTATTCTACGTATAATTGTCCATTTATTTAAATGCAGTGAGAGCACGGTCTATAATGCAAATGTCCATATGTCCATGTTCACTGTCCCATGTTGTGTGAAATTGGTCCCTCGTCTGTTTATAGGGGGAATAGAAGAGAATTTGAGCGTGTGCATCAGTGAAATTCCCAAATTTACGTGGGGCTTATCCAACTTTTAGTCAACATATCCAACATCTAGTTTTAGCAAAGATGAAATTTGACGTTGCTTTAGAAAGTTTGACGGTATCATCGTGCGCCGAACGGCGATACAACACATAAAATGCCGTAATTAAGGTCTTCCGTCTTCACGGAAGACCTTATAGTGATTCTACTGTTTCTTATTAAGGTCTTCCGTCTTCACGGAAGACCTTATAGTGATTCTACTGTTTCTTATTAAGGTCTTCCGTTTTCACGGAAGACCTTATAGTGATTCTACTGTTTCTTATTAAGGTCTTCCGTTTTCACGGAAGACCTTATAGTGATTCTACTGTTTCTTATTATTATTATTATTATTATTATTTTTTTGACCAAATTTTGTGCAGGCGTTTTCTCGAAAACTATTCAGTGGTTTTTCGTGAAACTTTCAGGAAAAATTAGTCATTGTATGAACTTGTTTCATCACAAGGAAAATTTGGAAAATTCCATTTTGGTTCCAAGTTACGGGCAATTTCCTGATTTTAAAATGAAATTTTGTCCTCGAATGTTCTCAAGAATGACTAAAGATATGAACTGGAGACTTATTGGAGAGCATAGAACGTGACTTCTAAATTTGTGGAATCACATTTTCGTTCGTCGTCGGCACTTCCGGTCGTTTACGGAAGTGATCAAAGAAATCATAAAATTTCAACTTTCTTTTTTTAAATCAATACTTACATCACATTATTGCATCTCTTTTGTAGTTTCGAAATATGTTGGTCCCACCGGAAACAAAAACGACAACTTCCGGTTATAAGAGAAAAACTACATAATTTTAGTATTTTTCTTTCCCATTAACATCCTTTGTAGATAAAGTTTTTGAAATGAATTTTAAATATGTTATTCAAACTGCAGATATCTAGAGTAACATTAAATATCTTTGTAAAATTCACTTCCGGTCGCGTGTTTTCCTGTCCTCAAAATGAGAAGTTGTCTGAGCAAGATCTCGGAAACGGTGAGAGATTAAGACACCAAACTTATATGAGCAACAGACCTTAAGATGTAGGCAAAACCATTTGGGTTCAGAGCGTCAGCCGTCACTTCCGGTCGTCACAGGAAGTGATCAAAGAAATCGAAAATTTCAACTTTTCTTTTTTTAATTAAAAATTGCATCACTTTATTGCATCTTTTTCGCAGATTCGAAAGATCTTGGTCTCACCGGAAACAAAAGCGACAACTTCCGGTTATAAGAGAAAAACTACATAATTTGAGTATTTTACTTTTCCATCAATATTTTTTTCTAGAAAAAGTATCTGAAATGAATTTTAAATATGTTATTCAGACTGCAAATGTCTAGAGTAATCGTAAATATCTTTCAAAAATTCACTTCCGGTCGCATGTTTTCCTGTCCTCAAAATTTGAAGTTGTCTGAGCGAGATCTCAAAACTAGGTGAGAGATTAAGACACCAAACTTTTATAAGTAATAGACCTTGAGGAGTAGGCAAAACCATTTGGGTTAAACGCGTCAGTCGTCACTTCCGCTTGTCACAGTAAGTGATCAAAGAAATCTAAAAAAAAAATTAACTTTTCTTTTTTAAATTAATGCTTGCATCACTTTATTGCATCTCTTTCGCTGTTTAGAAATATGTTAGATTCCACCGGAAACAAAAACGTCAACTTCCGGTTTTAGGAGATAAACTACTTTACTTTGATATTTAACTTTCTCATAAATATTGCTCATCGATAAAGTACTTGAAATGACTTTATGTATGTTGTATATATTGCAAATGTCTAGAGAAAAGTCAAAGATTTTTATAAAATTCACTTCCGGTCTCTTGTTTACCTGTCCTCAAAATTAGAATTTGATCTCACAATATTGCTCGGCAACAGTAAACGACTGAAGTCTAAAACTTTCAAGACTGATGGTCAGTCATCAGTTATATGAATCGTGAGAAAATCTTGTATAGCCGTTACTTCTGGTACTTCCGGTCGTGACCGGATGTGATGTAAAAAATGAATGGTTAACGTTAGCAAGTTGGATTTTCACGCTGACGACAAGGGTTAAATTTACAGAGTGTCTGAATTTCTTTTATCTCTTTTTCAGCTTGAACTTTCGTTTTTATTTTCAGAATCGGACGGAAGACCTCTCATTGCTCGCAATGAGTTTCTAGTTATTATTATTATTATTATTATTTTTTTGACCAAATTTTGTGCAGGCGTTTTCTCGAAAACTATTCAGTGGTTTTTCGTGAAACTTTCAGGAAAAATTAGTCATTGTATGAACTTGTTTCATCACAAGGAAAATTTGGAAAATTCCATTTTGGTTCCAAGTTACGGGCAATTTCCTGATTTTAAAATGAAATTTTGTCCTCGAATGTTCTCAAGAATGACTAAAGATATGAACTGGAGACTTATTGGAGAGCATAGAACGTGACTTCTAAATTTGTGGAATCACATTTTCGTTCGTCGTCGGCACTTCCGGTCGTTTACGGAAGTGATCAAAGAAATCATAAAATTTCAACTTTCTTTTTTTAAATCAATACTTACATCACATTATTGCATCTCTTTTGTAGTTTCGAAATATGTTGGTCCCACCGGAAACAAAAACGACAACTTCCGGTTATAAGAGAAAAACTACATAATTTTAGTATTTTTCTTTCCCATTAACATCCTTTGTAGATAAAGTTTTTGAAATGAATTTTAAATATGTTATTCAAACTGCAGATATCTAGAGTAACATTAAATATCTTTGTAAAATTCACTTCCGGTCGCGTGTTTTCCTGTCCTCAAAATGAGAAGTTGTCTGAGCAAGATCTCGGAAACGGTGAGAGATTAAGACACCAAACTTATATGAGCAACAGACCTTAAGATGTAGGCAAAACCATTTGGGTTCAGAGCGTCAGCCGTCACTTCCGGTCGTCACAGGAAGTGATCAAAGAAATCGAAAATTTCAACTTTTCTTTTTTTAATTAAAAATTGCATCACTTTATTGCATCTTTTTCGCAGATTCGAAAGATCTTGGTCTCACCGGAAACAAAAGCGACAACTTCCGGTTATAAGAGAAAAACTACATAATTTGAGTATTTTACTTTTCCATCAATATTTTTTTCTAGAAAAAGTATCTGAAATGAATTTTAAATATGTTATTCAGACTGCAAATGTCTAGAGTAATCGTAAATATCTTTCAAAAATTCACTTCCGGTCGCATGTTTTCCTGTCCTCAAAATTTGAAGTTGTCTGAGCGAGATCTCAAAACTAGGTGAGAGATTAAGACACCAAACTTTTATAAGTAATAGACCTTGAGGAGTAGGCAAAACCATTTGGGTTAAACGCGTCAGTCGTCACTTCCGCTTGTCACAGTAAGTGATCAAAGAAATCTAAAAAAAAATTAACTTTTCTTTTTTAAATTAATGCTTGCATCACTTTATTGCATCTCTTTCGCTGTTTAGAAATATGTTAGATTCCACCGGAAACAAAAACGTCAACTTCCGGTTTTAGGAGATAAACTACTTTACTTTGATATTTAACTTTCTCATAAATATTGCTCATCGATAAAGTACTTGAAATAACTTTATGTATGTTGTATATATTGCAAATGTCTAGAGAAAAGTCAAAGATTTTTATAAAATTCACTTCCGGTCTCTTGTTTACCTGTCCTCAAAATTAGAATTTGATCTCACAATATTGCTCGGCAACAGTAAACGACTGAAGTCTAAAACTTTCAAGACTGATGGTCAGTCATCAGTTATATGAATCGTGAGAAAATCTTGTATAGCCGTTACTTCTGGTACTTCCGGTCGTGACCGGATGTGATGTAAAAAATGAATGGTTAACGTTAGCAAGTTGGATTTTCACGCTGACGACAAGGGTTAAATTTACAGAGTGTCTGAATTTCTTTTATCTCTTTTTCAGCTTGAACTTTCGTTTTTATTTTCAGAATCGGACGGAAGACCTCTCATTGCTCGCAATGAGTTTCTAGTTATTATTATTATTCTTCTTATTATTTTTTTGACTTTCTAATTTTGTGCACGCGATTTCTCAGAGACTATTGGGTGGATTGGTATGAAATTTGCAGGGAAAACGTGTCGTAGGCTGAATTTATTTTATCCGAGAGAAAATACCATTAATCACATCCGGTGCCAAGTTATGGACCATTTCCTGATTTTAAAATGAAATTTTGTCCAGGGATAATCTCAAGAACGGCTTAAGATATCAATGTGAAACTTTCAGGGATTATAGATCATGATAAATTCTAGCCGGGACGTGACTTTTCGTTCGTCGTCGGTACTTCCGGTCGTTACTGGATGCGAATTTAAAAACTCAAACTTTTTAACTTTTTTTTTCTTCAATATTTTTCTTTGATATTAGTAGTGTTAATAGAGACGTTTCCAAAAAGGCTTAATATATTATTTGTTTAGAAATTGATAAATCCAAACTCTAGATATTTGCATTTTAAAATTTGAAGCGGGTCCAAAATGGCGGCTGTCTTCGTAAACTCCGACGAGCAAGTCGGCACTCGGAGCTCTTCGGAGGGCTCGTTCATCGCACGCTAACCTCGGACGTCAATGGTGTTCTACCATGTTGCTGATACAGTCATGTGATCTTATTCGAAATTTCTCCAAAAAATGCTATACCTTTGAAGTCTGGGTTACTTTGAAGCACGCCCAACACTTTGTTTTGCTTTCAAAGACTACTTACATGATGTTGTGATCAAAACCAATATCCAATGAAGAATTAGACAAGTGATAAAAATGTTTGAAGAAATTTATGCAGAGTAAAATATGAAATGAGTTACAAGGCAGTTTCCGGCGGAGAAATGTAATCGATTTGATGCATATTTCTCCACCATTCACTTCCGAGGTTTGTATGGACCGTAGCGGAGTCAGTCGAGGATTGCCGATTGGCAGGTTGGAGTTTACGGAGACAGCCGAGCGTCTTGTTGAACGAAACTACCATAAGGATCAATGAAATATGAAGGAATATGAAGGAATTGTTGGATCTTTCAGATTATGACCTACAAATGCAATAAAATGAGTAATTTGTACCATACATGCAATAATATATATGAAAATAGAGACATTTCAGTAGTACATACATTTCAAAGAAAAGGCGCTAAGATTTACTCGTGACGTAATGTATCCTGACTCTTCTTTTATAATGGAAAATGGTCTGATGCAGAAGTGCAGAAAAAGATTACACGGACACGTTTGTATGAAATACAGGTATATGGAATGGCATGGAATAAAAAGTTGAATACACAAAGAAAAAAGGAAGTAAACAGTATCATCAGTTCATCAGAAATAGCTAGATTATTTGTTATTCTTTAAACTCAAGTAACGAATTCCGATGTGAATCTGTTTGTTTTGTTTTGTATGTTGTTTAACGGCCCTCTCGAGAATTTTTCACTCATATGGAGACGCCACTACTTGCCGGTGGAGAGCTGCAAATTTTGTCCAATACTCGGCACTTACGGCCATTGAGCAGTGAGGGGTCTTTTTCGTGCCAGCACCTACTGCGACACGGGACCTCGGTTTAAACGGTCTCATCCGAAGGACCGGTCTCCACGTCCCTCAGTGGGATTCGAACTCACGACGTAAGGATCAACTCCTTACTTTGCGACTCTAGAGCAGACGCTCCAACTACTGCGCCACGCGGGCGACCCGATGTGAATCTGCTTGCACAAAATTTGGCTAGCTAGCTCTCATTCTATAATTCCGCAATATATATATATATATATATATATATATATATATATATATATATATATATATATATATATATATATATATATATATATATATATATCTTTTAACCTCCCTGACGCTCGTTACTTCAGGCGATGATACAAAGTAAACATCGATGATGGCTAGTAAAATTGCTCTGGTGTAGTGGCTTCCATATTGAATTTTCACGAAGGCGATCTGGATTTAATCCCGAATTTGTTTGCTTAAATTTACGTTTGCAACTTTATAAATGATGTTGAGTGGGTTTTTTTGTTAGCTAAGGGATGATAGAACATGATTTCTAGATTGGCGAAGGGACCTTTTCATGCGTCGTCGTTAGTTGCGGTCGCTTTCGGAAGCGAATTTAAAAAATCGATCTTTTCAACTATAATATTTTTCTGTAATTTTTGTAAGGTTAATAGAGCCTCTTTTCAAAAATACGTAATATATAATTTGTTTTCGAATTGATAAATCCAAACTCTTGATATCCGTCATTTTTACTTTGAAGCGAGGGTTGAAATGGCGTAATGGTTAGCACGTTGGATTTTCAAGCTGACGACCAGGGTTAAATCTCCAGAGTGTCTGATTTTTTTTTTTTTTTTTTTTTTTCACTTTTTCAACTTGAATTTACATTTTTATTTTCAAAATCGGACGGGAGACCTCTCATTGCTCGCAATGAGTTTCTAGTTATATTTCTATTTTAAATTTGCCGTGTATATTGATGAAAATTGTTCTAACATGTAGTGAAAATTGTAGGACGCAGTGTTGATTATTTTTATGCCCCCGGATCAAAAGATCTCTAGGATATATTGTTTTTGTCATGTCTGTCTGTTTGTCTGTTTATCTGTTTGTCTGTTGTCAACTTTAAACTTGCCCATAACTTTTGGTTGGTTGGAGCTATGACTTTCACTTTTCACATGTGTATTCCTTGTGACAAGACCTTTCTTTGAGTACCATCATTTTTGACCTTGACATTGGAGTTTGACCCACTTTTGCAAAATCTTATGAGACTTTAACCTTAGCCATAACTTCTGAACAGTTGGTGCTTGTGGTTTCAAACTTCACATGTGTATTCTTTGTAATAAGGCCTTCCTTTGGATACCAACAACTTTGACCTTTTGACCTTGACCTTGGAGTTTGACCTACTTTTGAAAAACTTTAACCTTTGCCATAACTTTTGAACAGTTGGTGCTTAGGGTTTTAAACTTCACATGTGTATTCCTTGTGACAAGACCTTCCTCTGGATATCAACCTCTTTGACCATTTGACCTTGACCTAGGAGTTTGACCTACTTTTGAAAAACTTTAACCTTGGCCATAACTTTTGAACGGTTAGAGCTAGGGCTTTCATACTTCACATATGTAATCCTTGTGACAAAACCTTCCTTTGGATACCAACCACTTTGACCCTTTGACCTTGAAATAGGAGTTTGACCTACTTTCGAAAAACTTTAACCTTGGCCATAACTTTTGAATGGTTGGTGCTAGGGCTTTCATACTTTACATATGTAATCCTTGTGACAAGACCTTCCTTTGGACACCAACAACTTTGACCTTGACCTTGATTTTTTACTTACTTTTAAAAAACTTTAACCTTCGCCATAACTTTTGAACAGTTGCAGCTAGGGCTTTCAAATTTAACATTTTTTATCTTTTGGCCTGGATTTTGACTTGCATTTGAGAAACTTTAACCTTCGCCATAAGCTGCCATACGGGGGCATCAGTGTTTCACAAACACATCTTGTTTCACTCTTAACATATTCCCTTTCATTAAATTTCACTCACAGAAAACCAGCAATATTGTGCTTGCTCTCTTTTGTCTCTGAATTACATTCTTCGATTTCTTTAGGAGATGGGCACTTTGAATGATTAAGGAAAGAGGATTATCCACTAGCATCAGGGGTCAATACTAGAATAAGCTGTACAGTTTCGTTTGTAGATTGTGATTCATCAAGGTATCGCAGTGTTCTTCGTGTAAAGGTCGAAGTTCCTGATTCTTAGTCGATGACTGTGTCAGTTCCGAGATTTATTTTCCTCTGCACTAGACATCAGCTTCCAAGTTGCAGACAAAATGTGTTTTATAAGAAAATACTGTCATTTAACTATACAATCAAGATTTCCACTTTTTAATCATACAATTACATTGTTTATAACTATATGTACTGACAGTATTGTTCATCAATTATTTAGACGTAATTAAATGCATATCGAGATGATGTACCCTGCGTCTTTTTAGCATCATACTCGAAAGTCTCGCTACACACACGCTATCAGTGGAAGAAGACTTTCATATTAACACATCCTTCATTTCAAAATAATTTGTTTTCAGCTCTGAAATCCATTCTTAAGAGTAGTATGTGGATATTTTTTTTTTCAAATTTACATGTAATTTCAATGTATATTTTATTTAAAACGTTATGAAACTATAAATAAAGGAAGTGTCGTATAGAGTTCGGGAGTATTACTCTGTTGATAATGTGAACATGTTGATAATTACCTTGTCTCTGTCGAACCATGGTAACGTGTCAAACATCGATCCACGTGAAACTTTAATATAGGAGCTCGTTCAATTCTCACAGTCTCTTTCATTTTCTGGTATAGTATTAGGAAAAAGTTAAGGGTTTGATAAATTAGACTTTAAAGTGCACGACCATATCGGGCTTCTCGAGAGTTTTCCCAAGTGTGGTGTTACTCATTTTGTAATTAATCCGTGCAATGAAATCTATGAAATTTCAATAACAGACTTGTTAGACAAAGCTTGAAATCCAATTACGGATATTGTCTGATATGAAGTTTTCTGTATCGGGACTTAGTAGTAAACAAATCAGTTCCATCAATAGATCTGGCCTTGGAGTTTTTGTTGACCGACTTATCAATATACAAAAATTTACAGATTCTTTTACTACTTTGAGGTAATATGATCTTTTGTGTTACTTTGCTTTACCTCCCCGTTTGTTTGTTTGTTTGTTTGTTTTTTTAAAAAAGACGTCATTTGATCGATGTCCATAATACAACACCAAATTTTTTTTAAAAAGGCACCACCAGCTAGATACACTCTATATATACATATTTACTGATATGTTAACATTTTAAGGGCAATAAAACTTAAAGGATCTACTTTTTTATGAGGAATAAAAATGGAATTGTTTTTCATTTTGAAGTTCAATCTATTTTTTTCACTAAAGTTCACGTCTCTGTCACTGAAATCTGTTTATAAGACACGTACACCTGTCTTATTATCAGAGAGTCATACACGATTATCCGCAGAGAATACCCTGGAAATCAAACCTTTTATATGACTGATATACTTGTACAAATCAGGATATGTTAACAGTATGTAGGTTAATCGATCTTTCAACAGTGGTTACGCTCTCCCAGAATTCATATTGTCATGTGTCATTAACAAAAGTAAAGGCAGGCCACAAAATACAAATTGGGGACACAAAACGAGTGGAACAATTATAAGTCTATCATTATGAGCAATTCGCAGCATGAACAACTGACTTGTTGCTCGTTGAAATACTCTGGAATCCAAACAGAAACCAATATTGTTGGTTGTCAATCAATACAAGCGCAGCCTCAGAGTGGGGGGCTAGATGTCACTCCACGCCTAGCCGTCACCGACAGGCAATTGACTTTATCAAACCAAGATTTGTATTCGCTCTGTGCGTATTGATCAGTCGACTTAATACGGCATGCAAATTTACTGATTCTTTTTTCCCCTTGATCTTTGTTCCACCACTCGTTGCATTTGCTTTGATCACTGTAAAACATAGAATGGCAATGTAATGACCAATTTAAGCACTTAAGACACCATCATCTGTAATGGGATCCTTCACATTTTGCAGGAGGCTATGGAATTGGAAGCCAGATCGTGTGGAGCGTTTTGAAAACGACGAACAAGAACGTTGCACGTGTTGGTCAGCGGAGGTGACGTCACCTACTAATATGGCGTTGATCGAACAAGGTGACACAGCCGCACCCGAGAACTGTCAGAGACTAGTGATATTGGGCTCAAGTAAAGCGGGCAAGACATCCATTGTCTCCCGATTCTTGTACAATAAATTTGACGATAGTTATACCCCCACCATTGAAGACTTTCATAGGAAAATATACCGGATCAAAGGAGAAGCTTACCGCCTTGATATCTTAGACACTTCCGGTAATCATCCATTTCCGGCAATGAGGCGTCTGTCAATCATTACAGGTGAGAAAGTGAAAAATATTTTGTAGAACTTTGTAGTAGAAAATGCCACACTTGCTTTTATATTGAAATTATTTATGCTACAGTCATTTGGGGTATTCCAAATCAGGTGAGATTAGCGATTTTTTTTTTTCTATTTTTGTATTTTAATTTTATTGCTCTATTTCAATTTATGATGCTAGTCATTTTCAACAGGTGTCAAAAGTTGTTCTGTAAGATTCAATGTATCATCATTAATACACAATGAAATTTATTTTTTAAAATTTGCATGAGCCGCAGTATTTTTAATATTTCTGTACGTTAAGGTAGTACAAAACAAATAAACCAAATTTTTCCTCAAATTCAAAATGTTTGAAAGTTTTTTTATTTTGTTGCATTTATATATAAAATCTCTCTTCATGTGTAGTATGAAAGAAATCGAAACACACATTTTTTGCCCACATAGATTGAAATATAGCCTATCGGATACCTGTAAAAAGAGGGTTAAATAAGACATTCAACATAAGAATGTGCAACGTATAGAAAAATTACTATTTTATATATTACAAATATGTGTGATACTGCTTATAAATCAGTAAAATATATCTATACCAGTATATTTGAGTGCACAGTGATGTAAAAATAGAACATCTCGGAATTTGCAAGTTCACATATAGATATGATACACTTTAAAGCTTTATATATTTATGATAAGTTCAGACTAAAATTTAAAAGTTTAAATAAAGATAGGACTTTTTTGTAAATTACACAATATAAATCAATCGCGTTTCAAAGATATTAAAAAATTTAAACTATAACCAATTTATTTACCGACTAGACAAAAATTATAAAAGATTTGAATAACTCCGCCTTAATTTGATCTCGTGACACTATATTTAGACAATCAACAATAATGGCGAACATTGAGAAGAATATGGAGAGAAGTAAAGAGAAAATTATATTATATTAATAATATGTATGTACATGTATATTCATACCTCTTCTTCAATTATGGCTTTAGTACTGTATTTATTTTAGCTCAGATACGCCATATAAAGCTTTAAGACCTCTCTTATAAAGACCACCTTTTTTTTTTTACAGAAATAGGGTAAATACATGTCGTAGCTTATATTTTTCCTTCCAAAGATAATTGGTTATTGACATTAGAGTGATTTTATTCTTTTCTCTGGCGTATTGTAGAAGAAATGAGTTAAAATTGATTTTACAGGTGTTTTGTACTACCTTAATACAGATTTTTCAGTAGATGCTGCTAGGATATGAACAGTACATGATACTGCGAATTATATATACGTATCTAGGAATTGTGCTTACTGTCGGATACATCGTAAAAAAATTAAATAGCGTATAAGAAAAGTAGAAGTTATGGGGGTGGGGTTGGGGATTTCCTTTGTACCTAGACAGAGCATGAGTAATAAATAAAAACATTTTCATGGACACAATTTTGGTCTTTTGCTGAATGTGCACATTTACGACTTGATTTGAAAACCCGAATCTTGCCCGCAATACCTAAAGTATAGTGTTTGAAGAATCTCTATCAAAGTCCTAATTAGTAAGTAAATTCTTTTCATGCCATAAAACCTGTTTATTTTCCTAACGAACCTTCCAATAATGCCAAATAACCAATTATAAACTTGTTTATTATAGCGTTTGCAATGAAGATATAAGAGTACCATTAACCATTGTGTTAATGATGCTGCGAGAAGCCGTGCAAGTTGTAATTTGTAGGCCAGTAACATACACTGTGGTTAACATAGATTAATTGCCGTGTACAATTTTATAACGAGATATACAAGTATAATACGTGTATTATATTTTTACATCTTGAGAGGGATTTATAAGTAATGAGTATTAAGTTAAAGAAAATGTGGGGGCGGAGGGATACGAGATCCTGATTTTGAGATTCGAAATTCCTGTTCACTTTCCCAGTGCAAATCTAGTCCAACCTTAACCAACTAACAGATGTAAACCTTTCCAGTTTCCATAAAAATTCATTTTGGTTTAAGATATTGCATAAATCTGGAATTACATTTCCAGATTTGCATGTTTTATTGTAGGGGTCCTATTATTATAGGATATAATACAAATAACTGGGTATTATAAAAAAATTTTATTGCAGGGGACCTGTTTCTTTTGGTATATAGTATAGATAACCGTGAATCCTTTGAAGAAGTAGAGCGCTTGTGTCAACAGATACAAGAATGTAAGACACAGTGTAGAAACAGAGAAGGCGAACGGCGCCAGAGAAGAGCCATTCCAGTGGTCATCGTAGGCAACAAGTGTGATAAGGAAAAAATGCGCGTGATAGACCCAGCCGAGCCACTGCATCTTACCGAAGTGTATGAAAACTGCATGTTTATAGAAACGTCCGCAAAGAAAAACATCAACATCGAAGAGTCCTTTACAAGACTTTTTGACATGGGAAATCTTCCATTAGAAATGAGTCCTTCTCTGCATCGGAAGGTTCATCCTTTCTACGTAAGCGGAAGTACTTCACAAACCGGAAGAAAGGGAATGTCCATTAGGAGAAAAATGTCTGACGCTTGCGGAACGATTGCCCCGAATGTCAGACGACCAAGTATACGCACTGATTTGATGGTGGCACAGATGAGAACGAAATCATCTAATCTAACCAAAGCTGATGTGAAAGAAAAATGTGCTATACAGTGATTGTTTATAAACTTTAATTTAGATTTACGACGACGATTACATGAAATTGGTAGAAGATTGTCCAGTTTCTGTTTGTTTTTCCTTTCTGAATTTCTTTTAATCTTAAAGACAGTAACAAATGTAAACCAAACTTGACAGAAATCATTACCTGATAAAGTTTTTTTTTTTTAATGAACAACAACACCATTTTCTATAGGTGCTACAGATGCTTTTTTCTAGACTTGTAAAGAATTTCTTGGCTGAAACCATCAAAACATTTGCTCAAGTTTTTGAATGTTTTTTTTTTTTAAATTAGCTTCAGATTTGTTCAAGCTATTGTTCTAGTACGATACTCATGGGATCAAGGTAGAGGATCAAATGTTTTCATAGAATTTAGTGAAAAAAAAAGTATTTAAAATTTCAAAAACAAGACTGCTGCAATCTGTAAAATTGATACGCAATTCATATGTTTTATACTTTTTCGTTTATGGTCAATGTGAGATGAAAAAAATGAGATATAAAATTCTAATTTTCAAAGATTATAGGCAAAAAGGATATCTTTTTATAAGGGCAGATGGAGGGGACATAATGATTAAATAAATAATCTAGCATATGAGAGACTTGTTAAATTTACAGTGTGATTATGATTATGATATAGCATATGAGAGACCTGATGTTTACTATATGATGATTTTGAGTGTAAAAATGTGTTTCTACATGTCTGAAAGGAATATTTATATTAGTTGACTGCTTATAAAACCAACAGAGAATGAGCAATTTAAAAGTGGTGTATTTAGTCATATCATTAAAGTGTTTTAGAAATTCAAATCGCTGGTAAGAACACAGTGTTTTCATGTTATATTAGAGTTTGTTTCATAATTTTAATAATCATTCAAGAAACGGTCCAATTCAATGCATGGGAATCCAATTGTCAAAAGCACTTGTTGGTAGGTTAAAACTTGATGGAAGACATTGTATGCTTTTTGCATTGCTTCTTAGAACAAAATAATGTCTTTTGATCATATCACAATAGTTTTAAATGGGACCTGTTGGGGATGTCTGGGAATAAAAATAGTTCAAACCGAATGCAAATAATTGGTAATTGCACACCCAGTTTCATTAATACAAAGAAATCGAAGACATCGGTTAAAAGACAACAGTCAGGATTTGTTGAATAATGCAAAAATATTAGAATTAACAACAAACCTCACAGAGGAGGTAATGTTCGTTAGATAGGGACCAAATTACCCTCAATCAATCAGAGCTCAGGGACATTTAATTGAAAGAATAGCTGTTTGCTGAAGAAGAAAAGTTAAACAAAGCAAATTAATTTATCTTTTTTGTCACAAGACAAGCAATAAGCCTCCTCGTTCGTGAAATGTCTCTTCTCATGCGGCATCTGACGTCGATAATTCTCACTCGAACACGAAGATTTGTATTTTAAGTATGTCAAACGAAAACACAGCCACAAAAAGGAGCGTAATATTATATACAGGTGTGATATACACCTCGTTCTCAATTTACATAACAATACATTGCTTCTTAATAATTCCTACATATATCTAACTGTATGATAGTTGTCGATGTGTAAGCACTGAATATGGATGAGATTCTTTAGTATTTCTCCTTCTTTGTGTTCTTGACTCACTAAGGATAATCAAGAAAAAAGCTAAATAATAAAATTCAAATTATTTCAAGACCATAATATAATGCATATGTGCATTGTAGCAACATCTTATTGACAATTATATAGGGTTTAGGCGCACAACTCGTTGATGAAAATCCTATTCCCATAGTCATGAAATGGGGAGATCCTTTTTTTCTACTTCATCAAAACTATCATGACGAAATTCGGATTTTAATCATTGAAATTTAACCCAGTTTACTGTAAAACTTCTTTTCGGGCACTCAAACTTATCTGTCAGAAAAAATTAAAATAAGTAATTTAGCCTGCTTCATGGGACTATAATACCCCAAGACCTTAACAGTAAAAATTATTTTTTAAAAAAATCTTGATAAAATCAGCATTTCAAATTTATGTCAAAATTCAGACCAATTGATTTCAAATATCCTTTTCTGGACAATGAAAATTAACTGTCAGATATGCCGAAAATTTACCCTCGACCTGTTTGGGGCCTCAAATCGGCCCCGACCCCCCTGCTTCCACATTAAACACACCCTAGCTACGCCCATGACAAACAATTTTCAATCCCTCACACTACGTTTATCCTATGCTGAAAATATTTTTCATAAACATGTGGTGATATGTATAAAAAAAACTTATTTAAAACACATTCACAGAACATGACAAAACACATACCATTAAAAATCAAAATAAACCGAGCTCATCTTTCCTAATTTGTGATTGAAGTTTGATTATATGAACGAACTATCCATATAGATAATAGAAACGAAGGAAATAACAGGGGGTCATTTTAACATGGATTCTAGAACTATGAATTTAGGCTTCAGAAATGACGAATTTGTTTAAATAAAATATCAAAATAACAACAGGAATCAAGCTCAAATGTCCATTGAAACAATACAAATTAGCAGCAGAGTTTGCGAAATGTTGACTTTAAACGAGACTGTTGATATTCTTGTTTCATCAACTTATTTGTCAATAGCTTGCCTTTTTTTTTTTTTTAAGAAATTGTTCATACGTAGAGCATGCTCTTGCATTTCGAACCAACTGGGAGACATGAACTCCGTATGCAGAATGATAATTGTATATTGCTAATGCTATTTAAATATGGGAAGTTGACGATAGAAAAGTTGAAGTCATCACGTTTATCATAAAGTTTTGTTGTTAAGTTACCATTAACGTCTTTTTCAACTAAAATATCCAAATATAAAACAGATTTGTCAGACTCTATGGTATCTTTTCTTTCGAGTTCAAAGGGGTATATCGAATCAACGTAGGAATGAAAATGAATATTGAGTTAATTGACAATGATATATCTAAGTGTTAAATTACGGCAACAGCAAAAGACTTCTTCTTTTCATGTAGAAGTTTTTGAATAAATTCTGCTTCATAAGAATACAAAAATAAGTCTGCTAATAACGGGGTGCAGTTGGTACCCATGGAAATTCCGATTTCGGACAGATTGTTGTAGAAAAACTTCCAGGTGAAGTGGAGATTCAAGTTAATAATCAACATGAAGGTTTGGGCACAAAAACACAAACAATTCATTTTAGGCAACATCAAAAAATTATGTCTGTTCCAATTTTGAACATCGGACAGAGACGAGGCCACGATAAGGATGCAGAGATCTTTTTACTGTAACAACAATTCTACTCATTATATTCAAATGTCCTTATCAAGAGAAGATTCAAATTTCTTCAAACAATGTTCCAGCCATGATGTAAATTTTTAATTTTTAATGCAAGGCCATTGTAAAAATTGTCAAATTAAAATGCAAAAATTCCTTTGAACAAGCAATGCAAATTTCATTTTGTTCTACCCATGGAAGAATAGGGCTCTGGTATGAATCATGGTTTAATATATTAAATTTTTTTTTTCATTATAAAATTGTCATTTCAAGAAATGTGCTTTAATCTGACAAATGAATATGCAAGCAGCATACCGAGTCGATTCAAAAGTTAGTTTGCGTCTTCTTTGATAATAAATATCTAAGTGGCAAAAACAGAAAATAAAAAAACGGAAAACGTTGCATAACAAATACCAGTACTTTTTACAAGATTGATTGTGAGAAACGAAACATATATGATCAAACTGTAAACCAGGCCGTTCGGGACCTGTTTTAAGGACATACGCAACGTACCTTACCTACTGATAATTTCTCAAGATATTCTTAATTTAAGATTATAGTGCTATCAGATGTTCATAGACAAAAAATCAGTATTCATTACCAGGGGTTTTAAAAAGATATCAGTTGATGAAAATTCTTGTATAATTCAAAGAAAAATATACGAAAATTACTAAACGTATATTCTAGATGTTTTGTTTATCCAAACGTGTTTAAGAAGAAGTGTACAATAGAACATATAAACATTAAAATGTAGCACAAAGTTCCTTTAAGTATTGGAACTCTTCAACTCCAGGGAAAAATACAACAAAGTTCAAACTACGTTGCGTATGTCCTTAATAGATATCACATTTACAGTACAACAATCTCATCGCCTCCACCTCCAGTAAAATGGATATCTATGACATAGTTCCTTTAAAATATGTTTCACAAATAACTGAGGCATAAAACATTAGTGCTGTGCGATATAAGCGGTTAACCGGTGTATCCCGATTTTGTTCTTCACAAAACATTTTTTTGTGAATATTGATTTGGCTTTGATATGCTATAAAATGTTACAAAAAGAGTTACTTGCCCTTTTTCAAGTAAAATATGGTGGCAAACGACGCAAAATGTGCTCAGAAACGAAAAAAACAACAGCTGTTAAATGAAACTCCTTCAAGCTAAAGCTGAATCTGACTATTGCAGGATGATCCTAAAAGTTCTTGTGCCACAACAAACTCACCTAGCCACTTGCGCCGACACAATGTGATCAGGCAATGTCAACTCGAGAACAAATGATATTTGCGTTTGTGTTTTCATTTATCATGGGGGAAAAGCAAAAATGATTATGAATTTTATATTGTTATATATTGCAATACAAAATTTAATATTGCAATATATCGCGATACGATTTTTCAGTCGCGATACCCAGCACTATAAAACATTCCCCATTTTCGCTAAACCTGTCTTGTTTTATCATATAGTCCGGATTTGAATAAATAAGACAATGAAGGCTGCATGATGATACCACTTTCATTTACGAACTTCTGTCGTGGAAAAATAAAAAAAAAATGTCCAGATTACAAGTTATAGCTTCCGTGTTTTCCTTTTGCTGTTTGTAAGACCTCGAAATGTTTAGAAAATAATCCTGCGATAGGCTTGGCTAATGTTTTTCCGGCTCAGATACACAGCTGGCTCCGGCCGTTGCAACCATTGTTTACCACGTTGTTCGAGGTGTTGATTGTGACGTCACAATGCCGCTGCACGCGCACCGACCCTCCGGTGAATATGGCTTCAAAACCAGTGAATATTATACAATTATGGACTCTTTCGGTGGTGAATATGGTTTGTTATTCACCAGAAAAATATCAATATTGACCGAGGCGAAGCCGAGGTCAATATTGATATTTTTCTGGTGAATAACAAACCATATTCACCACCGAAAGAGTCCATAACTGTTTTATTATATAGTCAGGATTTGAATGAATAAGACATTGAAGGCTGCATGACGACTCCATTTTCATTATCGAACTTCTGTCGTAGAAAAATAAAAAAAAAGTCCAGATTATAACTACATGTAATAACTTCCGTGTTTTCCTTTCGCTGTGTGTAAGACATCGAAAAGTTTGGAAAAAAAATCCTACGAGAAATTTTCCTAAAAGTTTTCCTGCTCAGATATATACAGCATATTCATCTGGCTCCGGCCGTTGCAACCATTGCTTTCAACGTTGTTTTAGGTATTGATTGTGACGTCACAATGCCGCTGCACGTGCACTGACCCTCCGGTGAATACGGCTTCAAATCCAGTGAATATGTAGTACATGTATTATGAACTGTTTGCGTTTGTATAGATTATATAGGGACAATTTATAGACTATATAAAATGATTTAGCCACTTTCGGAGTACAACATTCAATGTTGTACTTCTCAGGTGGCTAAATCAACATATTTACCTCAAAAACAGCAATATTAGCACCAAAAAACTTTGCACACATGGCATGTATCATACACAAGGTATTCCGAGTGCTCTGGAACCATATTCTGGCGGGAAAAACACAAGTGCTAAATCATTCGGATTGTTTCTAAATATTGCATACATATGCTAAGGTTAAACTAACCCTTATACTAATCCCTAAGTTGCAGTGCATCATGGGAGTGGTGCCAGTGGTGCCAGGGGAAGGTAATACTATACTTCTCCTGGCACCAAAAAACTTTGCACACATGGCATGTATCATACACAAGGTATTCCGAGTGCTCTGGAACCATATTCTGGCGGGAAAAACACAAGTGCTAAATCATTCGGATTGTTTCTAAATATTGCATACATATGCTAAGGTTAAACTAACCCTTATACTAATCCCTAAGTTGCAGTGCATCATGGGAGTGGTGCCAGTGGTGCCAGGGGAAGGTAATACTATACTTCTCCTGGCACCAAAAAACTTTGCACACATGGCATGTATCATACACAAGGTATTCCGAGTGCTCTGGAACCATATTCTGGCGGGAAAAACACAAGTGCTAAATCATTCGGATTGTTTCTAAATATTGCATACATATGCTAAGGTTAAACTAACCCTAATACTAATCCCTAAGTTGCAGTGCAACAGCAATATTTGTATAAAATGTTGATAAGACAATAAAATATGAAACAATTTATTATATAGTCTATTTATAGTCCGTATCTATCTATACAAACAAAAAAGGTTCATAACACTACATATTCACTGGTTTTGAAGCCATAATGAAAATGGAGTCGTCATGCAGCCTTCAATGTCTTATTCATTCAAATCCTGACTATATAATAAAACAGTTATGGACTCTTTCGGTGGTGAATATGGTTTGTTATTCACCAGAAAAATATCAATATTGACCTCGGCTTCGCCTCGGTCAATATTGATATTTTTCTGGTGAATAACAAACCATATTCACCACCGAAAGAGTCCATAATTGTATATTATTATATAGTCTATAAATAGTCTCTATATAATCTATACAAACGCAAATAGTTCATAATACTACATATTCACTGGATTTGAAGCCGTATTCACCGGATGGTCAGTGCGCGTGCTGCGGCATTGTGACGTCACAATCAATACTATTATACGTCACAATAATGCTATAGCAGTTAGATCATAGGCATTGGGGGGGGGGGGGGGAGGGGGGCTTCTTCTCCTATCAACATTTTTGATGAGGGGAAGAGGCAAGAGTATCTTTGTGCCCCTCCTCCAACTTTTTTTATAAACTTGAGTATAGTATAGGTCCTCTTTGGCTGACTCCCACCATTTCTCCCTTTTAACTTTGTGACTAAGCTAATGCAAATTGGCTGCAATGAAGCACAAATTATTTTACATTATATCTCTTGAGTTGGGGTGGGAGGGGGATGGCAAGACTGCAGAAATTCACGTCTATGTGGCAGATCCTATTTTTACCATAGAGGGATTAAACATCAAATACATGTATTTACAGAGTACAAAGCCAGTTTCATCCACGAATAGAACTAGTACTAAATGTATTTAAAAATGGAACATTGAAACAAGGGGGGGGGGGGGGCTGTCATTATTTATTTAGGTCACAGCAATGTTTATCAGCATACTTTGCAAGAATATGATTTTTATTTCAAAGAGACATTGATGATTTTTATTCATAAGAAAAAAAATATAAAATTACTACTGCATATTTATTTTATTTCTTATTAATTAGAATGATGTAAATTAATATTTGCTTCAATGGGGACAAACTGATCATGTCCCTCTCACCCCCTTCTTCTTTAATATTTTTTTTCTCATCATGCAAAAAATATTTGACACTTTACACTTGGCACATTGTGCACGTGCCATCAATAAATCTGACGTTTCATTTTAATTACCGCGCCCGCGAACTTAGTTGAATATCAATATTTTAAAACTTTTTCCCTAGAAATATTAGCACATTTATACCAATTTATCTATTATGCACATATTTTTATTGTTGTGTGTCGAGATATATTTAATTCTCACGCTTAAGTCATTTTTTTTTCAAATCAATAGTTTTTGTAAGTCGATATGACTTTTAGCAATAAAATCCATCATACAGAAAAGACGCTTTAAATCATGTGAAAATATCCAGATACAATACAACATATAAATGAAAATAAGGAGTCATAACAGATTATATAATGATAAGAGAATAAAAAGGAAGATAATGTACAAAAATATAACACAAGTGAAGAGACTCTTACGCTTCCGTAGATTTGTGAATATAATCTAATGTTTTGAATCGATGCCTGATTTTAAAAGAATCAAATAATTAAGAGGAGAGGGATAAGGAGCCCCAAAAGTTTTTATTTTCTGACATTGAGAATCACCAAAAAAAAAAAAAAAATACATACTGTACATGAGATTTTATGCAATGGGTAATTGAAATTTTTCATGATACTAAAAGAAATGTAAAAGTTTTTTACAGTGTAAAAAGTATTATATACATGTATTTGATATTCAAAGACCTACACACGGCAAAGGCAAATCCCTGCCCCATAAAAGTTCAATTTTGAAAACCTCATGAAATGTGCAAATTTGTATATATTGTACAGAATAAATATGAAATAACAAAATATATCATTAACTGGGAGAAAATATCGGATTTTTTTGTCTCTGACGTCACAAACTATTTAGATCTCCTGTTTTATCTTTCTAAATTAAATTAAAAAAAGGACAATACGCACAAATTTTGTTCAATTTTTAAAGTGCGCAAACTTGCTCAGGAATATTTTGAAATCATTTTTAGCTCACCTGAAACGAAGGCTCAAGTGGGCTATTCTGATCGAAATTTGTCCGTTGTCTGTCGTCGTTGTTGTAAACTTTTCACTTTTTCATCTTCTTCTCAAGAACCACTGGACAAATTTCAACCAAACTTGCCACGAAGTATCCTTGGGTATAGGAGATTCAAGTTTGTTCACATGAAGGGCCATGTCTTCTTCCAAGGGGAGATAAATATGATTATTTATATGGAAACATCCTCAGGCAGTGTAGATTAAATTTTTTTTTCAAATCATGACCCCAAGGGGTAGGGTGGGACTACGATGGGTGATCAAAGATTAGAGGAATGCATAGGAAAAATCTTTTAAAACCTCTCAAGAATAGCAAAGCCATGGTATTTATTTGGAAGCATCCTCAGATAGTGTAGATTCAGGTTTCTTCAAATCATGATTCCTAAGGGTAGGGTGGGACCACAATGGGTAATCAAAGTTTTACTTAGGAACACATTGGAAAAATCTTTAAAATTCTTCTCAAGGACAACAAAGCCATGATTGGTCATAATAATATAAAAGCATCCTCGAGTAATGTAGATTCAAATTTGTTCAAATCATGACCCACTGGAGAATAGAGTAGACATAACAGGGGATCATATTTATAGAAAGGAATATAAAGGATATATCAATAAAAATTTTCTTTTTTAAGAACAGCAAAGCCATTGTGTGTCATATTAATTCAAAAGCATCCTTAGGAAGTGTAGATTCAAGTTTGTTCAAATCACCCCATCCCCCCTCAAACCACTTTTATATTTAAACTTTTCAATACTGAACTGATTTCTGCTTTTTCCTAGGCAAAGTGTTCAGGTGAGCGATGTGGCTTCTTAGTCGCTTGATATTATTATTATTCTACACATTATAATAAAAGAGGGGTATGAGCAGACCTGTGCCAGATATTTTCCAATCAAATTATAGGTGTATATAGAAGGTGTATATAGAGGATATTCAATGTTTTGTATATTGGATATGGAATTTATTTCACGAGTGGGACAGGATTTTCTATATTTTCACGATTGCAAAGCATGAGTGAAAATAACCAAAATACCGATATAAATTCCATATCCTACTATAAAACTACAAAATTCGCAAAGGTATGGCTAAAATATTGCCGACTCGTTGTTAAACAATAATAATCAATCAATCAATCCAACACCAAAACATTAAAGTTTCTGTTTATTACATCATCTTTTATTTACCCTTTGCCACTCAGTGTCATAGACTGTGATTGTGAGGTCACAATGTGAAAATGACGTCAATATGTAGGTGACTTGTGACAAAAAATGGTTGACTCAGTCGTACTCGAGCAACGAAAGGCTGTAAAGTTTAACGTATATATCTCGGAAGTTCCGTTGCAGTAGATTATGATAATTTGTACAAGGTTCATGAAGACAAAAGATTTACCAGAAGTTCAATCATTAATTGGATTGATTGTTTTAGTGAAGGCAGGGAGATAGTTAAAAATGGTGTTTGTTCTGTTGCCCAGCGAAAGCAAGCCGGTAAAAAGATGTGTCCTTAGTTGAGCAATTTGTTTTGAAAGATCGCCAAGTTACAATAAGAAAAAAGTTGAATATCTGAACAATAATATAATTATTAAATCCCTAAAATTTCGTTTACTTTAGACTTTAAACATATGAAATATCAAAAAAAAAAAAAAAAAAAAAAAAAAAAAAAAAAGGCGCCCATACTTTTTCCACATTGGATAAACGACGCTCCGGAGACAGAGGACTCGGGTTGTGATGGTCACCATGCTAATTCTGGGAAGGGATATCCTTATCCACTCATCCTATTGCCGAGATTTGGCCATTTCTGACAGATAGTCTGTTCTTGTTATAAAAAAAAAATAACTTACATGGTAAAAAATATAAGACTCGAAAAAATCTCTTAGCTTCTGTGAACAGACCGCTACAGAGCATGTCACGTGACCGCCTGGGTCACGTGATTCGCGCATGGGCAGAACAATGGCAGATGTGCATTAAAATTGGAAAGGACTACTTTGAAAAATAATGAACACTGAAACCTCATTTTATTTCTTTTAAGGAAATTTAATAAGTTCGCGAACTTTTTGATTACCCTTCGTATTGACGTTAAAGTCTAAAAAATGGTATCGTATCAACATTATTAATTCGCAATTTATCTAAGTTCCCTTTATTGAATGTCCATATGTGTGCTATGTCCATCTGTAAGTTTCACCCCCATTTCATCCATGATGCAAGTTACCAATCTTTTTTGAGTATCTGGTTTTAGTATGGGCAAATTTACTTTAAATGCGAGTATCTTACATCATTCATGCAAGATGCGACATAATTATGTTGGTCTCAACATGCGACTTATTTATGCCAACAAGCTGAAGCTATATAAATATATCGATATGCAATTTATTAATGTCAACATGCTATAAAATTATATCGACTTGGATCCTATTTAGGTCAACATGCGAATTAATTATTTCAATATGCTAGATATTTATAGCAACATGCGAGATAATTATGTTTAATGCGACTTATTTATGTCAACATGCGAGAAATTATGTTGACAGACGACTGATTATAACATAAAAAAGTCGCAAGTTGACACCAATAAGTCGCATATTCTGCATGTCGCATGTCAACATAATTTAATTATCTCGCATGTTGACGTAAATAAGTCCGTGTCAGCATAATAATATTGCATTTTAACATAATTATCTCACATGTCAACATAATTATCTTGCATTTTGATATAAATTTTTATCAGTCGCATGTCTACATAATTAATTGCATGAATGATGTAAGATACAAGCATTACCGGTAGTTGGTAAATTAAATCAGATTCTCTAAAAAGATTGATAACTTGCATGTCAACATAATTATCCTGAATGTAGACATAATCATCTTGCATGTTGACATACTTTTCTCCCTTGTCGACATAATTTATCTTGCATATTAGGGGCAAAAATATGCCATCATTCTTTTGGATATATATTAAGCAATAGTGTTCTAAAGATGAGAACCTGTGATATGGAACATGACAAAATCGTGCAAATCAATACTTGTCAAATTGAACAGCCTCCAGGAAAGCGTCTGGATGTGTGAGAGGTTAAACGCCGACTAATGATGACAATATGATGTGATAATAAGGCCTAGATTATAAGACATATTTTATTTCTACCTGTCTTCTGCCAATCCAAAGTATAAAGTTACAATATGAAATCACGTGGAAAGTGTATGAAGATAGATTTCATCTACGTTCACCTAATTCTCTCTACAAAAGGCTCAATTGAGCCAGAATTGCTCATATATTTTGTTTAGTCAACATTTTTGCTTCTTACACTTTTCGTTTTTCTCATAAATATATTAGAGCCATTCTCTGTAATGACTTGAAATTTCATATAGGAGCTGTGGCACGCATAGTCTAATATTTTCTCCAAACTCTCTATGATGAAAGTCTTGATACTATAAACTCAAATCAGGCAAAAAATTGGTTGAGAGATATCATGGTTACCATGGCAACATGCCATAAAGTTTAAAAAATGGCATTTTGTAACATGTTCAGAGTCCCATCGTTAACGTTTGCATTAATGCAAACAAGTGGCAATGACTGTTTCCAAATGTCTTAAATGCATGATTAACATAATTGGGAAATCATGCAACTTATTACATATGTCTTTATGGAAACAAAGTATTCATAAGTAATAATTTTATTCATTCATTTTTATAAAGTCATACACTCAAAAATAAAAACAACTATAGGTTGAAATGCCAAGAACGAATTGTGATATTTCTTATTTGTTGGCAATGGTTGCCATGGTTTTGATACCACCAAGGGATTTCAAAACTCTCTGTGTGTTTCAATCTGATCCTATCTTTTTAAAAAGCACATTTCTATATACATGTAACTGGTGATTAATTTTTAAAGATGTTGGTGTGATCCTAATTTTCACATTTCAAAAAATTCAAATTATTTTTTTTAAATATAGCGTTGCTATGGAAATTAAGAGAAAAAATATGTATAAAAAGGGTAAAAACAAAATATAGTGTTTCCTTGGATTCGTACCCTTGAATGTAGATTCACAAATCTTTTATGACTGATATTTATGACTGAACGACTAACCTGACTTTCAATTTTGACTACCAACTTATCTCTAACTGTATGCAAGAAGCTGGCACATAGGGTTTAATATTGCTATAAAGTTAACAAAATTGAACATTTTCCCTTCTTGGTACCCATAGCAACAGTGTTTTTTCTTCATCAAACTTTATCAATATTTGATATTCAGCTTTAGTTCTACCAGTTAAGTACTGTTCAAAGTGAGACAAATAATGTTTCTGAATAAAAGGTAACTAAATTCCTAAAGCAGCAACAAAAAAAAATCATTTTAAGCCATAGGTACGATGTTTCCATGGTTACACTGCAAAGTAGCAATATATCCCAAATTTTCTTATGTTGTCTGTGTTAAAAGTTCCTTACGATGTATGTTTGCCAGTCTTGAATTTCCATGTTTTCCCTCAAAACAGTAGTTTTAACCCAATCTTAGCAACACATTGTGTATGGTTACACTGTGTTACCATGGCAACCATGAAAGTTATTTTTAGAATAATATTGCTTATACCTAATAACTTAAGGTCAAATATTTTTATTTTTTTAGGATGTTGATTGAGTTTGATCATGTAACACCTATCATAAGTTAAAATTGAGCGTTTTTCAGCATTTAAAATGTATTCCAAATGTACCTATGGTTACCACTTACTTGGAGATATATTCTGAAAGTTTCTTTATAGTATAAGTGGCAACAAGGTGTCATGTTTTCGTGAGACTGGTTTGTTTGTTTTCCTTAGTCATTATTAAGGCTTAGTAAAGATTCAAAGTAGCTGAAAATCTCATTTTTTCAAACTTTTCCGGCTGTTACCATGGTAACCAAGACACACAGCAATCAAATTTTATTTGATATATGTTTCTGGTATCAAGTTGTAATAATGGGCAGTCTCATCAAAATCGGTTAACATGCGTGGCAAAGAAATTAAGTGGTTACAGAAAATAGGTCTTAATTCTGGGAAAAAGTATCTTTTTAGGCTATAACTCAACCATATATGAAATTTGGATATAGACATTATTAAACTTAATGTTGTTATCTTATACCAGAAAATGGTATATTAACTGCAAAATTCATCAAATTTGGACATTTCAGGGGTCACAACTCAGATTTTTATGAAACTTATTCAGTAGCTAGATCTTGCCATCTGATTATTTTCACACCTGTCTGTTTTCCCCTAGTTATTAGCAAAATAACTGCACAGCCCCCGATATTCTACACGTAATTCATAGGAACAATGGTATTGTCTTTCATTGAATCAAAATAAAAAGTGAGTTGTTAGTAGAGGACGTTTCACACCAACAGTATAAAGTCTCAGAAAAATATACCCAGTGGTCTCAGAGAGGAAAACTTTACGATGAAGCTGAAATAACCATTTCAGGACTCCTAACTCCAACATGGGTGTACACTTCTTAGGTAACTGAGCTTGTCATCTTGATTATTTTTCTTCATGCCCATCTGGTTTTATTTTTTGAGTTTAGCAAAAAAAAAAAAAAAAAAAGAAGAAGTTCATCCCCCTGTGTTCTATTTATAGCAACATTCCCTTACAAAAATTTACTATAGTTAACTATAGTTTACTATAGTTAATGATAGTAAATACTTTGATTTACTATGAAACTTTACTGCAGAATATTTTTTGAGATTTTAATGTTTATTGTCTCAAAAATTCAATACCGATGATGTAAAACTTGTAGTTAATATGTAAATATTCAAGTAATATTTCATTTCATTTTAATATAACAAATATGTATGTATGAACTATAAAACATAACAATCTGAAATCCATAGTAAAATACTTCTGAGTCACTATGTTGAAAACTTTGATTTACTATAGAAAGAACTGTTACTAAAGTTTACTATAGTTAACTATGGTAATCGATAGTTAACTATAGTAAACAGTAGTTAACTATAGTAAACGATAGTCAACTACAGTTAACGATAGTTAACTATAGTATACAATAGCTAACTATAGTATATTTTTGACCGGCCTTGTTTCCATCAGAACATAATGAAAAGTGAGCCGTTTGAGAGGAATATTCCATATTAATACCAACGAAGTAAAAAAAAGAAAGAAGTACCCTATTTTCAGAGTAAATTATTGAAAAAGTTTACGCCGAAACTGAAATTTAAAAAAAAAAACAAAACTTTTCAGGTCCTTACCTCATAAAGGTGCACTTTAAAATAATCTTGCTAGGTACCTAGATCTTGTTATCCTGATTATGTTACCCCTACCAGACATTGCCATAAAAAAAAGTGCATAACACGCTACGTTGTACTCATTAGTAGCCATGGCTTTGTTTTCAATGAATCAAAACGAAAAAGAGAACATAATTCATCAATACAAAATCTCAGGAAAAAAATAGCTGCAGAACTGTAGCGTTATGGTTTTTACATTTTAGTCTTATACCATAGCATGGTCAAAGTCTAAAACATAAAACCATAAAGATAAAGATCTGCAGCTAAGAAAAATCTGCCCAGGAGTTTCATCATCAGAGATTTTGACGGCCCTCTGGACCAGGTGAGCCTAAAGTGGGGGAAATGTTATTTTTTTATCTCTTTTATTTTTACTCAATATCTTTTCTTATTTTTCGGGAAAAATAAATGAAATAAAAGAAAAATTAAGTTTAATGAATTAAATATACTCTTTAATTTTCATCCCATTTTTATGTGAAACCAGAATGTAATTACACTGGAAGATAACTGCCTGTGAAACACAAGGGTAAGGCGACTCTTGTAGAGATTTTTGTTTTCCCACGCTTGTGTACATCTACATGTATATTGTATGCAGGACAACTTTCTGTTTCCCAAATTGCACATTGAATGAATGCTCTAGAATCTACACTATGTTCAAATTAGAGTAATATGACTTTTAACCAGGACGCTTGCTATTGTGTTCATGGATTAAGTTCTCATAGGGAGACATTTTGACTAATGGTAGTCATAAAATCTGAAATTTCTATACTTTTTAATGTGGCCTTTGAACAAACGACACCATTATTCCATTATTATTGCAGAAAAGGTTATTAACCAAGGAATGAATTGCCATAATCAGCAAGATAACTAATCAAAATAAGTCCTTGACATTTTTGTTTCTAAATATCTTTTTCCTTTTTATTCAGAATACGTAAAACCTTCACAATGAAAATATTGCATGTTATTAACTATGTTATTTCCTGGGTCTATTCATTGAACACATCAGATTCCTGCAGAAATCAATGTTCTCATTATTAATGCTACAGAACACAAAGGTGTTCAGACGAGTCACCAGTCGCGACAGTAAATGTTTTATTGCAGTCCGACATCCAAATATGTTTACTACACTCACTGTCAATAAAAGCATCTTCTTTTATGGCTCCAGGATCGGATTAACATCTTCATATTTATTTGTAAACAGAGTTTAATTCTGATGTTTTCGTAGTTGTTACTTTGAACTAGTGATAAAAAAGGTCAGGTTGGCCCTGTCCTGAAACAGTACTGTCCTTGAAATTGAGGAGCAAACTGTTTCTTTTTGATCTTCCTGTCCACTAAGCGACCCACAATCCTATCGTATATCCGTTTCCGGTGTGATTGCCAATTGACATAGCCCTGAAGTTGTCTTTGTAAGGTTTCATCATTTGGAAATGGGGATTCCTGTCAGTCAAAAAATAAAGATGTCTTTACTTATTAAGAAAAATACACTTATGTTGTATACAAAAGTTGATGAGAGAATAAGTTTCATGACTTTAATCAAATGTCTCCTTATAATTAAAAAAAATCCTCATCTATACAACTCCAGACAAAGATTTATTCTTAATCTATATTAAATTTAATTCGTAATCTTTCATTCTTGCAAAATCTGAAATTCAGTATATTATTATACATTATAGTATTGATAATGTCAATGTGACAGTCTCCATTCCAGAAGATCTTCTTACACCCAAAGAACTTCTTACTTTATTAAGCAGAGATATTTCTAAATTATCGTTTATTTTTGTCTATTATATAAATAAATATAAATAAGGTTTGTCATATTGTTGTTTTTTTCCAATATTAACTAGTAAAAAGTTATTTGGAAGAGAGACTGAGATGAAATCAATACAAACTTAAAGCTTGAAAACCGAGTTCTGCCAGAAAACTGTTATTCTTTGTTTTCGCATAAATTCAAAAGAAAACGTCTTATACACAAAGAGCTAATTATCCTAGTTCATCTTCGTTTAATCCTGCATCAAAATCACCTCCCAAAAAATTACGGACCCACATGCATGCTCAGCTCCAATAATGTAAATGATGTGACTGAAAGCAGAATGATACCTACTGATTGATAGATGCTCCGCATTGTGGCGTCTGTTTTCTTCTCCATGAAGAATTTCTTGGATATCATTATACATTCTGCACCGTTACTGATTACCGACATGCTTGGCTGGTCTTGATAGATCATATTAGCTACTCCCTGACCAAAAAAAGGAGACATATAAAACCACAACTACTGGGTGTAATCAATCTCATCACAGAAAAAAAAATCCAACAACTTTCTTAGTGTTTAATTTATTCTTTACAGAAACGTCATTGTGCCAGTCTAGAACAGAAGTCTACAGGGTGTATATGTTACCCCATTGTAAGTGACTCTAAAGGATATTTTAAACTTTGCAATAAATGCAACGGACTAGGTTGTATGATGGAAAACTGTTCTGAATCTATGAGTTTATAAATTGAGATAAGAATACCTTGCTCTGTTTATCAGATTACATGCCCATATTCACACCTTTGCCAATTCCAATGATATCTTATTCCAATCTCATTTAAAGACAATTATTGCTTTTTTATGCTAAAAGACTCACGAAGTATTGGCCCTTTTCGAGAACCTGAACCACGATAAACACGGGGTGGAGATCCGCCTCTGTAAGCACCACACGTGACGGTGGGCGGTTGTCGTACTCATTGACAATCGTCTTCCTCCCCTCTAATTGTGTGGACAGTTTCTGTTGGAGGTCTGTGAAAAAAATCAGTTCTGTATCATTTGGAAAAAAACGAGCAACGTACATGTACATATTTTTTTTAGAATTATATAGGGCATTTATAAAGTACAGCAAAAAATATAATACAATAATTAAAATTGCCTTTTCATTTCTGTTTGTTTATCTCACAGACCTTTAGATGCTTTAATCCAACTTAGAAAAAGTTTGGGGTGTACCGCATATACTCGCCTATAAGTCGGTTGTATTATTTAAGCTTAAATTAGAGGGTTTGATACGCTAAAATAACCAATCTTTTTATAACTCGCGTATAAATCGGATAAAGAGTTTTGGACCAAAGTTTAACTCCCAAAAAAACAACTTATAGGTGAGTATATACGGTAAAAGAAAATATAGGTATGAAACTCCTTACATACGAGGGGTGATCAAAAAGTTCGCGAACTATCTCTATATTTACAAAACTGATATTCAAATCAGAATTAAATTTGGCACACAAATATTCATAAACATGTTCTATAAATAGCAGATGTAACGTAATGTTTGTGACGTCACAATGTGAAAATGCCGTCAATATATAGATGATTTGTGACAAAAAATGGCTGACTTGGTCGTACTCGAGAAACGAAAGGCTGTAAAGTTTAACGTATATCTTGGAAATACCTTTGCAGTAGCATATAATAATTTGTACGAGGTTTATGAAGACAAAAGACTTGGCCAGAAGTTCAATCATTAATTGGATTGATTGTTTTAGTGTAGGGAGATGGTTAATTTATTAAAGTAAGCTGGGACGAGATGTGTCCTTGGTTGAGCAATTTGTTATGAAAGATCGCAAAGTTACAGTTAGAAATATAGTTGAATATCTTAAGAATATTATAATTATTAAATCCCTATAATACCATTTACTTTAGACGTTAAACATATCAGATATGTTAAAAAGAAGGCTACCATACTTTATCCACAATGGAAAAACGACGCACCCAAGACAGAGAAGTCGGGTTGTGATGGTCACCATGCTCATTCTGGGATAATATATCCTTATCCACCCATCCTACTGCCGAGATTTGGCCATTTGCGACAAATGGCCTATTCTTGTATTAAAAAATTAGCTTGCATGGTAAGAAATATGACTCGGAAAAATCTTTTAGCCTCTGTGAACAGAACCCTATGGAGCATGTCACGTGACCGCCTAGATGATGTGATTCGCGCATGGGCATAACGGTTACAGATGTGCAGACTACTTTAAAAAAAATAATAAACACCGAGATCTAATTCTATTTCTTTACTGGAAGTTATTTGATTAGTTCGCGAACTTTTTGATCACCTCTCGTAGGGTACCCACTTTCGCCATGGGTACTCTAGGTAAGGAATTCCATACCTTTATCTTTTTTTAACACCCCAACTTTTTTGTTAGTCGGATTAAAGCAATCTAAAGGCCTGGGACTTATCTGTCTATTTGTCCTTATTTTTCACATTGTCATTTAACTTAATTATCAGTTTTAATTGTAAAGTAGTGTCAATTCATCTATGGTTGTTTTCTTGGAGATACAGAAGTGATCTATCAGAAGAAGTTCTCAAAGAGTACACACTGCGCATTCTAAATGGCATCAAGCTTAAATATCTGTACTACTGATAGATTAGCTTAATGTCTTGTGTTTTTTCTGTCTCGGCTCTCTCTCACTGACCTTTTTCTTTGCGAGCGATTTCCTCCGATAATGAGGCCTTTTTATCCCTATTTGGCTTTGTGGAACTAGAGGAAAGGTACGCACCCTAGGGGGATAAATGAAGAATATAAGTCATTTTTCTGTCTTCATTAAAAAATAACATCTTTACAAAACCGATGAAAGCAAGTTACAAACCAGACACTAAATTTAAATTATCATATTTTTGAAGAAAAAAAAGAAAAACATATCAAAGAAAGTTAGATGAATTATTACAACCTCAGTGTTTATTTGTATTTCTGTGTAAGGGCGATATCATCATCAGTCAAACATTACACATGCAGTTAAGGTACTTTTAGGGAGTGAGTAGTTACACATACACAATAGATACCATCAGTGTGTTGTTAGGTTACACAGTCCTAGTATTTTGGAGAAAATACATGCGATTTTTACCCTACCGTGTATAATGCACTATTCTGGGAAACTGTATTGACCACACTCTTATTGAAGAAAAATAAAGATATCTATTAATGTATATTGCACATCAGTTGCCAGTTTATTATACCTAACAAATGCGTACCACATTGCTACTATTTTATCAAAATTTCATTGTGCAGTGACGACATTAAAGATCTTATTGCTCTTCCCCCAAAACAAAACAAACCAAAAAAAAAAAAAAACAAAACAAAACAAAACAAAAACCCAAAACCAGAAAAAGAAAATCAAACAAAAGCCTTTCTTTTGAATAAAAAAAAAGTGTGCGTTATGAACAAGTCGATCTTTCACCCCATTTCCCAATAGTAACACCAGTTTTTACCTTTGACGTCTTGTGTATCTGAGGCAAACGCAAGGGTTCCTCTTGCGTTTTGTCCGAACCTTTTTCATCTATTTCCGTCGCTCGCTTGTCCTCGACCGGCTCTTCTGATTCCTGGTTTTTCAGAAGACGGGTTTTGTAGTTACTGATGACGTCATCATAGTCAATTACTCCCAGTCTGTCACGTGGGTTATAATAGCCCGGAAGTGTTTGGTCCTTCAAATAAATCAGAGTAACTGTTACAGTATTCCAAGAAATATCTTCATATTGAAACTCAAAACTCTTTGGAAATAATGAAAAAAAAAGCCAAGAAATAGAATGCTTTCTATAGTACAAAAAGTTGCAGATCTACCAGACGCCTATCCAGCTCATAGTTGCTTTTGTATGTTTCTGGTTCCCTCTCCGATAGAGGTCGCTTGTGATGATTACGTAATCTGTACGACCAAGTCCCGAAGGATTTCGAAGTATCTTCAGTATTATAATCTAATGATCTGCCTTTAAAATCAATAAATAAAAGCTTTTGGAAAAAAAATCTTTAATATTGATTTTATACAATTAATAAACATTAATACTTATGTTACCGATATATTGAATATATTTGCCTAGCAAATGAAGAATCGAATATGAGTGCGTTTTAATATTGTATGATTGCATGAGAATACAAGGTTATGTATGTTTCTTACCTGGAATATTGTGTATTGTTCTGGGTCGGCTTTTTTCAGGTCCCACCTTTTTTAACTTCTTTACGACTGATAAACTACCCTACAAAATATTGACGTAAAAAGAGCTTTATGAATTATTAAAAGAATTTATCAAATGGTCGTGTATAGATTTGTTGAACTTTTTAAAATCAATAAAAAGACAAGCAAAAAGAGACATTAGTTTATATGAATGATAAAAAGAAAAAAAAATCCAATATATGTGTATTAAATGCTGTATGTTTCTTCTGTAATACACAATGGTTCCGTTCGAGGTTGCTAATGCCCTGCTATATAATGCCGTGTCGCCCGTCGTTATCAACACAGCCTTCTCTCGATGATGAACTTTTGCAGTTCATAATGTCTTCTAGAATTTTTTATAATCTGATTTGAATAGTGTGACGAATTATGAGTGTCGGTCATCATAAAACGTAATCCATAATCGTGAGCAGGATCGATCCACTTGGATAGAAGAGACTGATCGAGGTCGAGCGGACGGGAGCAAAAAAAAAAAATATAGATGGTTCGCAAGAAATTCTTCATTAACCAAATCGTTGATCGTCACGTAAAAGACAGCGCCTAACAAATAACGCTTATTTTGGAATCCTATTTCAATTTATTTTCCGATGTTTGAAGATTTATTATACTCAAAAACCATTGAATTAAAATATTTCTCAAATAAATTACAATGAGGTTTTTCACATAGATATATCTGTAATACAGTAGTGGAAAGACTCTAAATCTTGTGCAAATTTTTGAATGCATTGTTCTGAAAAGTCTTATGAATTTTTTGGAGATTTAGTTGTAAGCTATAGGTGGGTTTCATTTCATTTATTTTTTCAAGAACCTTTCAGCAATTCTATAGATTTTTCCGGGTGAATCTCGGTTATCAATATATTGAAGATAGTTTACAAATATTCTCGATATTAAATGGGTTATTTGTCAGCTTTCTTGATAAGCAGGGTGTTATTTTTTTTTCTCAAAGTCTGATCAAATTTTCAGACGCAGGTCTCGTCTAAAGTAATGATGTATTTGTACTTTTTGTTCATTATACCAATTCAAATGTTGACAAAAAAATTTATAACAACTACCAATGGGAATAGGTCAACTAAAACAACTCCCAATGGGAATATGTCAACTAAAACACTTGTTATATGGGTTATATGGATAAATCAAGCACTAAAGATTCAGAAAGCACTTTAACATATCACGAAAACAAATCTTATATACAATCACACGCACTTGACCTTACAAATTTTTCTTATAAAAAATATAACCCCATACCTAATAATTATTAGGTATGGGGTTATATTTTTTAATAAGAAAAATGTGTAAAGTCAAGTTCCTGTGATTACAATCGAAAATCCTTTCAATATTTTTTTTTTTTTGGGGGGGGGGGGTATAATTCTTCGATGTTTCTTGTAGGAACTTATCTACGGATTGTTTTTATGTGAGATAGGTTTTTTTTTTTTTTTTTTTTTTTTTTTTTTTTTTTTTTTTTTTAACAAATCTCTGTTACTGGAATATTAAAAAAAGTAATTAATCTAAGAACTTTAAGAATGGGATCTTTTTGAGGTTGTTATGTCTTTGTAATCGTTTTTTGATTAGAGCTCTGATATAGTCCAGATCATCAGAAAAGATTCCTCTTAAGGGACAGATAGGTATTATACTTACTGATTTAACAATATAGATCCAGTCTGACCTATTACTGTCTCGTACCAAAATCTCCCCACGACTGGAAACAGAAAGATTTAAAATATCATTGTATCAAAGCAGAGTTATTGAACGATATAAAACATAGCAAATCAAACAATACTTGACGTAGCTGTTGAAAGATATCCATTTGAAGAGCGTGCACCCTTCCGTGCTACTATTCTAAAGTCTCCACAGTCGATAACTTTACATGAATCGGATTACAATCTCCATAACTGTTCACTGCTGATTTATCGTTACATATAGACGAGTTTTTTTCCCTTCCAATTTGTGTTATTTAGAAATAAAGATAAATGATTAACACTTACTTGAAATAGTGGAACATGCAGGCTTGTGGATTCTGTGTGAGTGATTCTATTGGCCAATCACGGAGACAGCGCACCTTACTGGAACAAAAGTCAAGTACTGAGTCCATACTATCATGAAACCAGTTGTTCAAGAGGCGGCTAGAGTTATCAGTAACCAAGGGTTCAATGTCGAGAAACTCTATTCTTGTACTTATCGATTGTTTGAAAATATTTATCGATATAAATACAAAACATTTAAAGACCTCCACCTGCCTTAATAATAAGAAATTGGTAATCAATGTGTGCTTCATTTAGTTAACTGGATAAAACTCTTCCCTAACAAATCAACTGTATGGGGGATCTACGTGGCTTACCCCAGGAAGGCGTTGTGCTTTGGATCCGTGACACTTTTCACACCTCCCGCCATGAAAATCGTCTCAAAATCCTTTAAAAGTCCACAAAAGTGAAAATAAATACTGGTATTTCAAACTTATAACAAGTTGCGATGAAGATTTTTTTTTTAAATTCAAATACTGTAACTCCTTAATTTTAAATTTTAAGAACAGCAACAAATGATTGAAATAATGACAAGAAAAGATTTTCGAGCCGTATACAATCCGCTTACGATTTAGGTCGGAGTTAATGACTGTCCATGTGAGAGGGTTTTATATAGACCGAAGCCGGAGTCCGCGACCTACTTACCGAGGCTGAGATACAGAGAAGTTCGGTGTATGTCTGTGTGCTGACTGTGGCCTGACGCCGCTTCTTAGTTATCACTGCTAATTCCTACATACAGAAAACAAGCCTCAGTTTCCACATTAATTTATTCCAAATGTTCCCGATCATTTATCACCTCAATGTCTTTAATCTACACTGGTCCCTTTAAATGCTATTAAAAGGCAAGTAATCTTTTATTAAACAGAAGATATGTGAGTTTCTGTTGCAAATTGTTTATTGGGAAGGCTTCTGGTTTAATGACTATTGAAAAATAACAAATCCTCGAAACGATTCAAATTAACTTTTTGAGGAGTGCTTACCACAAACTTTGGGTAATAAAAGGAAATGGATTGAATCAAATGAGACTGCTACATGGGTAACATTGTGAAGTATTACACTAGAATACCGGTAATCAGTTGTTATAATCAAACCTGTTTTGTCAAGGCGTTATGATAAAACTTCTTTAACCCCCTCTTTTAACTTCAGATTTCATATTTGAAAAGAATAAATTCAATTGACACCTGCAGGTGCAACAATCTTATTGAAAAGGGAATAATCATACAATAAAGTCTGAGTCTTCATACAGAAAAAAAGTTAAATGAAGTCGCACAAAGATAAGGAGATCGATTATCCGTGAATATATATAGCAATGTTTCTCATTATAACGAAGGCTACAAAGCGGGGTTTAGAGTTCGCTATAAGTGGCTATTATTCTTACTAATAAGAGAGATGATTAAAGAATATCTTTATGGTCTCTTGTCTCAGAAACACCCGGAAGCGTTAATTCATTCCCTGCAAATGTTGGAAATACACAGATCAGATAGTCGAAGCATTAGCCTTTGACTACGTCCTTGGTACATGCAAGCACCTTTGGACTGAATTCTCTAATCTATGGTTACAAAAGATAGAGATCGGAGACGATGCGTGGTTCAACTTCATCCATAAAAGTTGACCTCGGATATACAAATCAAGATTAAAATCTATGCACACCATCAGATCATTGACAACATACTAATGTCCAATAAACAATTAATTTATAAACTAATATATCAAGATTGACCCTTGATACTGAGTATTTGACATTGTTTCAGTTAGGGCTTGGACAACAACATACTGAAGTTTGAATCCATCACAATGTCTTTAAGCTAAAACCCGGACATTATCTCCATCATACAAATAAAATTAAAATTGAAAACAAATTGTCACAAAAATGTTTATGAGATTCAATATTACGTGGGGTTGGGAACTTCACCTTCTGTTTAACACTGTGCATATTCAGTTGAGAAGAACATCTAACCTTCGCCAAGTCTTTGTAAGTTTTGAATAAAGTAATCAATGAGAGGGGTAGGTAGTACAGGTAATTACCCCAAATGACATCCCTCTATGTAGACGGACTAGAAGCTTAGCGTGCCCATCCTCCTTATTGTACGCCGTCACCAACACTGGGCAAAAAAAAAACTTTGTTAATGTCATGTTACTGCAACAAGATTGAATAATTGTTGATTGAACAAGAATTGTGAATTCCAAAGTCGCAAATCTACCTCATAAGAGACTTTGTGTGTATCAGCAATATAGATGTGACTGTGTGTATCAGCAATATATAGATGTGACTGTGTGTATCAGCAATATAGATGTGACTTTGTGTGTTTCAGCAATATAGATGTGACTTTATGTGCATCAGCAATATATATAGATGTGATAATAGTTTTCCGTGACAGGTTGACTTTAAACTTGGATATTTCTGTATCTTAGAACACAAAATGACTTCTATTAAAATACAGTGCTCTACTGATTGTTGCGTGATGCTCCATTCAAACCCGGATCTGTGCTTAGGCTATACATTTGACTTTAACGGATTCAAAGTTTTGGATATGGTTCTGCTGTGATGAAGAAATTATACTATACTAGCTGACTACTTCATAATTGATTGAGTCAGAGATTAGAACTGCTGATGCAAAAACAGCTTCGGGTTCACATTGCAACAACAATAGATAAAAGCGATTCTCCGCTCAAGAACTGCTCAGCTCTCATGAAAACAATTTAAGGGGGAAAAAACTACTTAAAAAGGCAGGAAAGAGGTTTCACATCAAACTGATATATCACTTGCTATAGTCATGTATCTCAGAAAATAAGTTAAATCTGTTTACTTTCTTTTGTTGTGTCTTTTTTTTTTTAATCAGGCTTAGTTTTTGAGGTAGTGTATTCTTGGTATTTCTTTTTTATTCATAAATTATAACCACTCTTTATAGTGAATTTATAGTAAATTCGAAGTGCTACTCGCAGTATTAGCGTGCCTTTAAATGCTTACTTTTTCTCAGTTAATGAGCTGTGCGTGGATTTTATTGTTACTTAAATATTATATCCTTTTACGTCCCTTTCTACCATTAAATGAATAGCATTTTTACCTGGAACATTGATCATTAGTATATGTCACAACCGCCAAGAGTCTTAAAGACTGAAAATTTTAAAAATTCATTGAAATGAATTATGGTAAAATATTTTATCTGTTTTTCTAGATTCAGCTTAAGTATAAGATTGATAGATTAATAAAATCTTTAATGGAAGAACTGCACGATTTCACGATTTGTCAGCTTTGAATTTTAAATGTCATACTGCAAAGCCGTTTACTGATGGACGCACGGCGACTTTATAGAAAAGAAATATGATGGGGATGCATCCAAAAATTTTGTTTACTACATTTACATATATTCTAATTCACTGGTAAACAAAGAAAACTAAATGCCATTAGATAAGTAATTTTTCAGAAAAAATGATATGCAGATCAATATAGATATTTACATTTGCAAATGTTTTCCCCACGATAAATTGAAGTCCAGACTTTTTGAAATCATTGACAGCTGGTTTTTCTTAATAAAAATGGAACTTGTAAATTTTCTTATCTTGTTGTTGGTCATTTGCAAAATTATTTTGTTAAAAAACATTCTGATTGTACACACAAGTACTCTGAAGTTAATATTACAAAGATGCTTGAGTTTCTGATTGACAATATCTATGTGGTTTTTGGAGACTAGGTCTTCCAACATTTTGTTGGAATTCCCATGGGTACCAATTGCGCCCCGTTATTAGCAGATCTATTTTTGTATTCATATGAAGCAGAATTTATTCAAAATCTTATACATGAGAGGAAGAAAACACTTGCTGTGGCCTTCATCTCGACATTTAGATATATCGATGACATATTATCAATTAATAATAGTTATTTCCATTCATATGTCGACATGATATATCCCGGTGAGCTTGAAATAGTAGAAGGTACCACAGAGTCTGACACATCTGTTTCATATTTTGATATTTTACTAGAAAAAGACGTTAATGGCAACCAAACAACTAAGCTTTATGACAAAGGTGATGACTTCAAATTTTCAATCGTCAACTTCCATACTTATGCAGCAATATACCATTATCACCTGCATACGGGGCTTATTTCTCTCAGTTGATTCGATACGCAAGAGCATGTTCTACGTATGAACAATTTCTAAATTGAGGTAAGTTATCATTAAGTCAAATGCTGACTGACGTTTTTCATACTAATTCTTAGGCCATTACTTTACACACTGAATTGTCTACGGATTTTTCCGTTTTTTTCCCGGTCGTGGCAAGAAGTACACTGCGGGTGTGACCGGTCGGCAGGGGATGCTCACTCCTCCATGGCACCTGATCCCATCTCTGATGTTTCATAGGTCCTTGTTTGCTCTGCTCCGGATTTGTATTGTTTACATGGACTTTGAGCTTGAATACTGTTCGTTATCTCCATATTTCATTCTTTGTTGTATTTCACTGGAAGAGAAAAAAGATCTCACCTGTGCCACAAAGGATGAAGTAGAAAGCCTGAGGTAAGTGGTTCTGTCTGACGATAGCCCTCCGTGGATTGTACCTGACCAGAGAGAACAGGCTTGTTATAGAATATACATGTATATCATTTGATTAAATAACAACCGCAAACCTGCTATCAAGCTATATTATTTTATATTTTTTCCTAAATAATTAGGATGTTTGTAAACAAAAACATTTATTTCAAATATTTGGTAATCCAACATAATGTAACTTTTACAACATAGTCAAAAATCATAAGCTTAACCTGTAAATCACATCAACGGACAAGAAATCGGAAATTTTACATGAATGCTTGTGTCATTTATCACAAATAATATCAAAAGAAAATCAGAACATTTTGATCTAGTTGTGTATCAATCACTAACCATAAAGCGGAAACAGGAAATCAGATATATCTATGTATCATATATATCACAACTAATATAGGCAAGAAATCAGAAAATTAACCTGTGTATCTTATTATAACCAACATAAACAAAAAAAAAAAAAAAAAAAAAAAGAAAAAGAAAAAAGAAAATCAGGAAATTTTTCACTTTACGTTATATTGATAGAAGAGCCTAGTATCATCAAACAGATGGGTTCAAAAATAGGTTCTAACTACAGTTAATCGATTGATTAACGGGAATCGGTTTTTATAAGAAATAAAGGCGAAAATATTTAGAAGATATAAATATATCACAATCATCAACATAAAGAAGAAATCAGATTTACTTGTGTATCATAACACAATTTACACAGACAAGAAAGCAGATTTACTTGTGTATCATAACACAATTTCCACAGACAAGAAATCAGATTTACTTGTGTATCATAACACAATTTACACAGACAAGAAAGCAGATTTACTTGTGTATCATAACACAATTTACTCAGACAAGAAATCAGATTTACTTGTGTATCATAACACAATTTACACAGACAAGAAAGCAGATTTACTTGTGTATCATAACACAATTTACTCAGACAAGAAATCAGATTTTCTTGTGTATCATAACACAATTTACACAGACAAGAAAGCAGATTTACTTGTGTATCAGATTTACCTGTGTATCATAACACAATTTACACAGACGAGAAATCAAAATTATCTGTGTATCATAACACAATTTACACAGACGAGAAATCAGATTCACTTGTGTATCATAACACAATTTACACAGACAAGAAAGCAGATTTACTTGTGTATCATAACACAATTTACTCAGACAAGAAATCAGATTTACTTGTGTATCATAACACAATTTACACAGACAAGAAAGCAGATTTACATGTGTATCATAACACAATTCAGATTTTTTTTACGTGTCATATCACAATCTACAGAAACAAGGAATGAGAAATATGTATCATATCACACTGGAAAATCAAGATAGGCAAGAAATCTTAGAATTTCAGCTGGTTTGTGGGTAGACATCCAGACCAAGGTTGTTTTGTGGGTAGACATACAACCGGAGCATGATTACAGCTAGCTTAGGGATAGACGTCCAGTCAGATGTCCGTGATTGTGTATTGGTTTGTTGGTAGACATCCATTTAGAGCGCTGTGATTATGAACTGTTTTGAGGGTAGATATCCAGGCAGAGCTCTTTGATTATGAGCTGGTCTGAGGGTAGACATCCAGGTAGAGTTCTGTGATTTTGCGCTGATTTTTCGGTGGACATCCGTTCAGAGCTTTTTGATTACGACTGGTTTGAGAGAAGAATGTGCCCTTTTGACACAGGGAAAAAGGTGTGTTCGCTGGTATAAAGTTATAAATTCTAACGAGAATACAATTTGGTAAGTAAAATTGACGAAAATAAGGTTCACTTGGTGTAAATATATGTTATGCTCAGGTGAGCTAAAAAAACAAGATAGGAAGAAATCTTAGAGAAGGCGTGTATATCTGTATCATATCACATACAACAGATGAAACAGAAATCCCATATAATAAAATAACCTAATGAAATTGATATATGGGGAAAACCTATTGATTTAACATATAAGAACCAACAGATAAACGAGAAGTAAGTAAAAGAAAGATCCATCAGTGCCACACATCACGATTTATAGAAAAAACAAGTGTTAAAGAAGACAACCAACTGCATCCTAGCATAAAAAGACGGGATCGGAACCCAAAATTTCCCAGTCAGATAGTTTTTAGTTTTAACTTGACATTAGTATGATAGAAAAGTAGAGGCTTTCCGAAGAGTCTTTAAGATTTGTCTTTTTAAATGCCGATGCAATGTACAATTGCAGTATATCATTACTACACAGTATTCCTTATCCATGCCTGTAAAACGCCTATTTACAGCACAGATTAAGAATGTGTGAAAAAAGAGACTAAGTGAAGATAAAAAATGCTATTATCACGGCGATTAGACTAAAAATCCGTCATAAGACAGACAGGAGTTCAAGCACTGACATGTCTGTCTCCAGAGATTAATGTATACCGTGGCCGTGACCAGAAAAATTACTCCAAAGACAAATGTGACAACGATGTAGTTATACCCTGGAGTGATTAGAAAAAATCCCCTCACGCTCTCTGCTGCTAATTTGATTTTTGAGGATTTCACCCTCAGTCGTAGAAACCATTTATATGTACCATACACGACTAAAATATCTATATTTCATAGCACAGAGACTTTTGAGCTGTATGATTGTTTCAATCTCACCATATTCTGTCATATGAATTACAAGTATTCTGAAATCACATGGGAAATCGGAGTTTGGATATATTTCTAGTTGTGCAGTGGTATTGGAGAGAAATGCATTATCTATTTTTATTGATGAAAAATAATACCATGGAATTTTTTGTATGCAATCAGACAATGAATGTCTTTATTACATAACATATATTTACACCAAGTGAACCTTATTTTTGTCAAATTGTATTCTTGTTAGAATTTATAACTTTAAACCAAAGAACACACCTTTTTCTCTGTGTCAAAAGGGCACATTCTTCTCTCAAACCAGTTCGTAATCAAAAAGCTCTGAACGGATGTCTACCGAAAAATCAGCACAAAATCACAGAGCTGTAATTGAATGTCTACCCACAAACAAGCTCATAATACAGAGCTCTGACTGGATGTCTAACCGCAAACCAGCTCATTATCATAGAACTCTAACTGAAGTCTATCCACAAAAGAATTAACACATAATCGCAAAACTGCCTAAATGTCTACCCACAAACCAGCTCATAATCACGGAGCTCTGACTAAATATCTTTCCACAAAGCACATAATCGCAAACCTCTGACTGAATGTCTAACTGCAAATCAACACATAATCACAGAGCTCTGACTGGATGTCTATATGTCTACACTCAAACCAGCCCTCAATCATAGAGCTCTGACTGGATTTCTATCCTTAAACCAGCTCATAATTACAGAAGCTCTAAATGGATGTCTACCCACAAACCGATTCACAATTACGGACATCTGACTGGACGTCTATCCCTAAACTAGGCCGTAATCACACTCCGGTTGTATGTCTACCCACAAAACAACCTTGGTCTGGATGCCTACCTAAAACAAGCTCATAATCAAAAAGCTTTGCCTGGATGTCTACCCACAAACCAAATAGTCAAAGATCTTTGCCTGGATGTCTACCCACAAACTAGCCCATAATCAAAGAGCTTTGTCTGGATGTCTACCCACAAACTAGCCCATATTCAAAGAGCTTTGCCTGGATGTCTACCCACAAACTAGCCCATAATCAAAGATCTTTGCCTGGATGTCTACCCACAAACTAACCCATAATCAAAGAGCTTTGCCTGGATGTCTACCCACAAACCAGCTCATAATCAAAGAGCTTTGCCTGGATGTCTACCCACAAACTAGCCCATATTCAAAGAGCTTTGCCTGGATGTCTACCCACAAACTAGCCCATTATCAAAGATCTTTGCCTGGATGTCTACCCACAAACTAACCCATAATCAAAGAGCTTTGCCTGGATGTCTACCCAAAAACCAGCTCATAATCAAAGAGCTTTGCCTGGATGTCTACCCACAAACCAGCTCATAAACACAGAGCTCTGACTGAATGTCTATCCACAAACTAGGCCGTAATCACGCTCTGACTGGATGTCTATTCACAATCCAGCTCGTAATCACAGACCTCTGACTGGATGTCTTTCCTTAGCCCAGCTCATAATCATAGAGCTCTGACTGGATGTCTACCCTCAACCCAGCTCATAGAGTTTTAACTGAATGTCTACCCTCAACCCCTCTCATAATCATAGAGCTCTGACTGGATGTTTACCCTCAACCCCTCTCATAATCATGGAGCTCTGACTGGATGTCTACTCTCAACCCCTCTCATAATCATAGAGCTCTGACTGGATGTCTACCCCTCAACCCAGCTCATAGAGTTCTGATTGGATGTCTACCCTAAAATCAGCTCATAATCATGGAGCTCTGATTGGATGTCTACCAACAAACCAGTTCATAATCACAGAGCTCTGGCTTGTTATCTAACCACAAATCCAGGCCATTCATAATGTTCTATATGTAATAAATGACAATAGGATATACATGTACCTACCACTCAAACCAGCCGACCTGGCATAGCTCTATTTGCATACCATTAGAATATACCTACCCTCAAATCAGCCGGTGTAACGACGAAAAGTGATCCCCGTAGAATATTGACCGGGGGTCATTTTTCTACGTAGAAATTTGACCCCCTGGTCAATATTCTACGTAGAAAAATGACCCCCTTTTTCGTAGAAATTATGGCCTGGGGGTCATTTTTCTCCGTGTGGGTTGTAGAAAAATGACCCCGTAGAATAACGACCCCATGTCTTTTTTTTTTAATACAAAAAACTGGTTTTGGTAGGAATATTCTTGTTAGGCAAATACGTACAGGTAAAATCACTCAGCCTAAAAGCTTTAAAGTTTAAGTAACAAAAGGTTACACTATACCTTACATGTACATCAATAATACAAGATATTTTATCCCATTAAAGGAAAAAAAAGTTTCTAGAGTCGTCATTTAAAAAAAAAACAAGATTATTTACTTAGATGGTGTCAGAGAGAGAAGAACTTGTATATGAAAAAAAAAATGCATGGTTTCTGTATATAATTGTAATGATCCTCTTTAAATTTTACTCTGAGTAAATGATGTGAAAAAAGGAATGAAAATAATTTAAAGTCTCAGGCGTTTTTTTTCTTCAGAAGTTACCAGAAAGAATGATTGTTTTCGAACCCTACCCAAATAATTCTGCGTGAAAAAAAAATGGACAATTGTTAAGAAAATTAGATCTCATATATATCTTTGATTTTCTGGTAAAAAAAAAAACTTCTAATAAAAATATAAGGAAGATTAAATTTGTGTAAAAATAACAGACATGACTAAATCAAAATTCGTCTGATATTCGATCTCAGAGACACAAAAAATGGTTAGCTCAAAATCTTTACCAATATGTCTTTTTTCGTTTGCTAGTGTCAACAAAGCCTATAAACAAAATGGGGCTTTTTACATAAAAAAAATTTGATTAATTAATAAAAGAGGTGTTTGGTATACTAGTAAGAATTGACACAAGTTTATATACAGTAGTACGTATTTCCCCTTTCTAGTTACATGTAATAATCTTTACCAATAGAAAAAAAAAACCGAATGTAGCATTATGAAAAAGCTTCTCTACCTAATTTACATATTATTTTTTCCCTAAGCATGATTGCCAATATTAGCACAATTGAAGTTGCGTTTGCAAGACTACATAGAACTGTGCCCCCCAAAAAATTGTAACACATATTGTGTTCGAATCAAGTACGTGATTCGTGTCAGCGTATCTATAGTGGTAAGTTTTGAGGGAGTGGGTAACGAGGATATAACCCACTCTTTAAATTAGCTAGCCTATAGGAAACAAAATCTGGCCATGTCTTTCTATACACAAATTAAGCGATCTTGCTGTGTGATACGAGGTTTCAAAAATATAAGAGTTTTTAGGATAAAAGTAAACAAAAATCCCTTTTTCTTACATCAAAAATCCTACTTATAAGGAGTTAAATATATATAATGCATAAGTGCATGATTATGTAGATTATACAAGTATCTATATAATGATCAAGGAAGGAGAGTATATTGCCAGTATTTCTATCACAATCGAAGGGCACTCCTAACAAAAATTTACTATAGTAAACTATAGTTAACTATAGTTTACTATTATTAAGTATAGTAAATACTTTGATTAACTATGAAACTTTGTTTGGAACTTTTTTGAGATTTCAAAGCTTAAACTCTCTTAAATTGATATCAGTAATGTAAAATTTTGCGATGATATGTTAATGAACAAGAAAAACGAGGGGTAATCAAAAAGTTCGCAAACTAATTGAATTACTTCCATAAAAGAAATAAAAATCAGATTTCGATGTTTATTATTTTTTAAAGTGGTCTTCTCCGATTTGAATTCAATTGCAAATCTGCCATCGTTCTGCCCTTACGCATACGTGATCCAGGCGTTCACGTGACATGTTCCGTAGCGTTCTGTTCACAGAAATTAAGATTTTTCCGAGCCTTATATTTCTTACCATGCAACTTATTTTTTTATAACAAGAATAGCCCATTTGTCACAAATAGGATTGTGGATTAGGATATCTTTTCCCAGAATGAGCATAGTGACCATCACAACCCGACTCTTTTGTATTGGGATGCGTCGTTTATCCATTGTGGATAAAGTATGGGCGCCTTCTTTTTATCATATATGATATGTTTAAAATCTAAAGTAAACGATATTTTAGGGATTCAATAATTATATTATTGATAAGATATTCAACTATTTTTCTAACTGTAATTTGGCGATCTTTCGTTACAGATTGCTCAACTAAGGACACATCTCTTCCCAAGCTTCCTTTCAATGGGCACCAGAACAAACATCATTTTAACCACCTCCCTTCCTTCACTAAAACAATCAATCCAATTAATGATCGAACTTCTGCCATGTCTTTTTGTCTTCATAAATCGTGTACAAATTATTATATGCTACTGAAAAGGAATTTCTAAGATAAACGGTAAACTTAAAATCCATTCGTTGCTTAAGTACGACTGAGTCGACCATTTTTTGTCACGTCATCTACATATTGAGTCATTTTTATATTGTGACGTCCAAACGTGGAGCAAATATCTGCTATTTATAGAGCATGTTTATAACTAAATGTTTGCCAAATTTCATTTTGATCCGAACTGGTTTTGTAAATAACGAGATAGTTCACGAACTTTTTGATCACCCCTCGTAGTTTCCTAAAATATAAAAAAAGAAATTGCACATATAAATTTAAGAACATAAAATATCACAATCATATATAAAAATACTTTGATTTACGATAGTAAAAACTTTGCTTCTGCATTAAACTATAGTTATCTTTGGTAAACTATAGTTGTTTTTGTTTTGTTTTTGTTTTTGTTTTGTTTTGTTTTTTTGTTTTTTTTTTGTTAGAGACTATCAGTGTTTTTCATATAGCGATCCTGATACAAACAATATATATAGTGTTTCATAGTTATAACGTTATTTAGATACATTCGTTATTTCCCTACAATAGAGATAATATAATGTTACAGACAATAATTGTAAGTACACAAATTACACGGGAAATAAGAAATCTATGAGCCAGTGCTCTCTAGTGATACCCCACCCGCACAGACAGACGGACAAGATTAGTACCAAAATGAATCACTGTATAGCATGCCGAACCAAAGAATGTATAAAATTCAAGCATCTGCGATGAGTTGTTGCAGAGAAAACTGCAACGAAAAAAAATGTTTCCGACAGACAGACAGACACAGACACTCAACCCGCACACACAACAGAGAGATTCGCAGGGTACAAGGTATATACCCACATTTTCTTCGAAGCGGGGGTATTAATATTCATGTAATAAATAAGAATAAATGAACTAAAAGAGGGAAAAAGATATAACATGATATTAAAAATGAAGCAGTAATTACATTTACATTTAATGGTAGCATCTCCATATTGGACGCAATTTGACACTTCATATGCCGTGCTTTCTCTAATTTTTTCCTTGTCTAAAAATAATAATACAATACGTTTTTTGTTTCAATGCAATGGTGTATCCAGAAACTGATACATGTAAAAGCTGGGGTGGAAGCAGGTTGAAAGCGGGCAAAAGTTTTAAGTTAGAATTATGGGGCCACAAACTTGTCCTTTAAATAGATTCCGATAACATCCATTCCATACAGGTATATCGTTGTCAGAAACATATACAGTAAAATTCGGTTATAGCAAAGTCCTGGGGACCTGTGAAATTACTCCGCTATATCCGTAATTCGTTATATCCGTATTAGGAATTCATTAAATTTATTTAGTTGGGGATCCAAGAAAACTTCGTTATATCCGTGAATTCGCAATATCCGTGTTCGTACTAAACGAGTTTTACTGTATATATGAAATATGAATTTATGTTCCTCATTAATGTATACTCAATGGGATGCAAGCAAAAAAAACATACCACGTACATTGTATGTCATGCTAGTATTGAGAAGTGGCGTTAAGGAAGGGAAGATTCCCCCAATATACATTTGAAAGAAAAAAAAAATCAGGAGACTCTAGGCCTTCACCGACCCTCCCCAACATCGGATTAACGCATATCACACCTCATTTCTAAAGGTTTAATTATAAAATATAGTGAAAAAGTAGGGGGTCAGATTTCTATGGGGGTCATTTTTCAACGTGTGCGGAGTCGTAGAATTACCGGCCTGGAAGGGTTTTCTACGGTCGAAAAATGACCCTACTTGCCGTTGAAAATTGACCGGGCGGTCATTTTTCTACGGAGAAATTTGACCCCCCGGTCAATATTCTACGGGGGTCACTTTTCGTCGTTACACCGGCATATCATTAGAATATACCTACCCCTCAAACCAGCCGACCTGGCATAGCTTTATTTGCATACCATTAGAATATACCTACCCCTCAAACCAGCCGACCTGGCATAGCTTTATTTGCATACCACTAGAATATACCTACCCTCAATCCAGCCGGCATATCATTAGGAAATACCTAACCCTCAAACCAGCCGACTTGGCATAGCTTTATTTGCATACCATTAGAATATACCTACCCCTCAAACCAGCCGGCATATCATTAGGAAATACCTAATCCTCAAACCAGCCGACTTGACTTGGCATAGCTTTATTTGCATACCAATAGAATATACCTACCCTCAAGCCAGCCGGCATATCATTAGGGAATACCTACCCCTCAAACCAGCCGACCTGGAACAGCTTTATTTGCATATCATTGGGAAATACCTACCCCTCAAACCAGCCGACTTGGCATAGCTTTATTTGCATATCATTAGGATACTCAGCAAAAGCTTTGATCTTCCTCAGCACGATCTGGAGCTGTCCAAGTAGATAATATGTGCCGTATAAATGTCAAATTCTAAATAAAGTTTATGGTTATTTCTTACAGTTCATATATCAAATAAATGAAGTAAACATATATGAATTCATAATTCAGTACCAATTTCAGTTTTTGGGGACAACCTAAAAGAAATTTTTGAGAAGCTTAAAAAATGTCATCGGATGTTATTTTTGAGGGGACACAACTGTAAATTAGCTTTGTTTTCTACAGTATATACTGACAAAATCATTGAGGGGGAATACTTGTAAATTAGCTTTGTTTTCTATAATAGTAAAGCCGGTATACACTGGCAAAATTATAGGAGGGAGAACCCCCCCCCCCCCGCGCGTTCTTACTGTCCTAATTCAGAAATCTCCAACAAACTTTGCCAAAATCGAATTTCAGATAATCTAGCTCTCCTTACATCCCACTCTATATTATATTATATTCTTAAAATTTGTTTCTTGAGTCAAGGACGAACACTTAAAAAAGTTATTTCAAGATATTTGTAGGAGATGTTTTCTTCTTGGACGAATATATGAACCCTGTACAATTTCATTGAGAGGATTATCATGAAATGCTAATGTATGTTATATAGATTTTTCTGGAAAAAAAATACGTGAAATTAAAAAACGTAGCATACTTGGACTTGATGTCCAGGAGTAAAGAAGAAGATTTTTAAAGATCATCAATTTTGGTGGTTTTAGCCCCACCCCTGGGGCTCCAGGGGGGCAGGGACCATGAAATTCACAATTTTTGTTCCCCTTCACCCAAAGAAGCTATATGCCAAAATTGGTTGAAATTGGTTCAGCGGTTCTAGAGAAGAAGTTGAAAATGTTCAAAAGTTAACGCACGACGGACGACGACTTAAAAAAAACGGATAGCAATAGGTCACCTGAGTGACTCAGGTGGCCTAAAAATCTCCATTTTTCTCTATCAAATCATCAATATCAATTAATAAAACATAGTTTGCTTTTGCTACTCTAAAGGCATCAACGTTATTTAATAAAACCAGTGATTTTATGTAATCTTGCTTTTCTGTCATCTGATCGGCGACCGTTGCCTTTATTTGACTATCTGCCGTAAAATCAATGCTTACACCGTCAGTCTCCTACCTGTTGGACTGAATAATTTGTTTCATACATTTTAATTTGACCATAAAAATGGCAAGGAGTTAATTACGACTTTTAGAATAAAATCAATGACATTACCTGTGCATATCTGACGCAAAACAGGCCTCAACCTTCCGGGTCTATTGAATAAGACATTCGAAGGTTTATGTAGTTCAAACGAGAAAGAGAAAGAGAGATGTCTTAAAAGTATCATATATGAACAGGCGTTCTCTCAGAATTCGATATGAAAGGGAAGATTCATTTTAAGTACCTTATGCTGTTGTAATTATTCTAATGAAAAATTAGCCCCCGGAAGCTCCTGGATTCTAGAGATTTTGTAGGGTAAAAATGTGATCTACCGAGTAGACATTTTTACTAGGGATGGCAATCGAATACAGAATTGCCAATCGGTTAACCGTAAGACGTTCCGACCAATTAGTCGGTTAATCGTATCAAAAATCTCGACATAGCTACACTCAAAAGTGTAAACTGTAAGACTATAAAAATGTTCATGTAGTAATATTATGCTTATATTGATATATGATCAGAATACTACATATATTGTATTTCAATTTTAAACTGAAGTTGCAGATGCAAATTTCAGAAAAGATGTCAAGGAAGTTCATTCTGCATTGTCACCATAATCAAAATTAAGTCTGATTTATCGCTTAACTTACGATGTTTGTTTTAGAATATAATTTGATAGGTAACTGCAAAGGATAAAAGAGGTAAAATACACCTTGTAATCAGTTCACAGTAGTCAACGATCATTTAATTAAAATCATTAAAGCTACACAGGACAGGGTGTGTAACGACATGTGTTTAACAGTTTAAGCAATTAACGACTCGGAAAGTGACCAATTACCCCCACGCGATGTCAATCTGGGGAGCCTTAATTATCTCCGAATCAGCTTAAATAGATAGGTGAACATACTTACATTTCAAATTGAATTTCCAGGAAATTGTATTCAAATTTACACATATATTATTTTTTTTTGACTAACCGATTACATATTTTCTAAACGATTGCTATCGTTCCGACCGAGTAACCGGTTAACCGATTACAAATTGCCATCCCTAATTTTTACATATCATTTCCTCGACTAAACTATGATATACGCTAACTTTGACAATTTTAGGGGGGGGGGGGGGCGTGCGCCGGGGGCGCCCGCTTAAATCCGCCACTGGTCGAGGTCACTTTTTTTAGGGGGGGGGGGGGAGTGTTGTTACATAAATTGTTTTGTAATAAAGTTTTTATCTTACATAGTGTAGTTCTTTGTCTGTTCTGAGCTCCTGTGTTTTCTGTAGAATCCGTCTGGCCTCTAACGGTAGTCGTTCCTGTAGAGAAAGCGAGATAACTCTTAATGTAAAATATTTAATGAAAAGATTGGGGGGTTGTTGTTTTTTACGCAATAATTTACATAAAATTTTCACGTAAACAAATTGTTTGATCATCGTCATAAAACCAAACAACAACAACATTCCTTTTATTTACATTGATTCAATAATAAAAAAAAGATATATTTTATGTTATTTTTAGTGCAAACCCCGCCCAGTGTATTACTTAGCAAGAAGGCTTTTCTTTCACGTGATGAGGAAATGGCTTTACGAAGTTATATAGATATTTCCTTAATTTGTCAGTTTATTTCGCAAAAAGCCATTTGAAAATGTAAATAATATGCCTGCTGCCTAGTCGTAAACATCCTATCTGTCTGTTTGTCTGTAAACATTTTTTTCTAATATGCTACTTTTCCTTTCGTTAAAACAAACAAACAAACAAAAACAAAGAGAGAAAGAAGAGAAAAACAGAACTCACGCAAATTACAACACGATGAATAATTCTGTTTATCAACTGAACATGATTGCTAACAAAATTAAACAGATTTCACAGTGTTACTCCTCTTCCTATTTTCATTAAAGCTGATTACAACCTATATATATATATATATATATATATATATATATATATATATATATATATATATATATATATATATATATATATATATATATATATATATATCAACATAAACCTTATACATGTACATGTAGTTCGCCATATGAGATATAGAGGTTCTGGGAGGCTTGTCATTATTATCGTAAATATTTCTTTTAAAAATTCCTAAAGAAGTTATTTCCTTTCTTTCATTACTCAATGCATCGAATGTAAAAATTCTTTTACACGAGTTTTAGTTTAAAAATTTTAAATTAATTAACATTTTGTATAGATTACACTAGCTTAAATTTTTGGCTTATCTACCTTCAAATCGATAAGATCAAACTGTCCATGTTACCTCTTTTCGTAATTAGGTAACGTGGGCTGTCATTTTAATGATTTTGTATTTACAATGTATATATATATATATATATTTGCATATGGAATGTCACAAAGAACATGTACACGCTTAAAGCTGCATTTAAATGTTTCCCTTGCATTGTGCTGAATTTAAGAACATTATATGCAACGAAAAAAACATAATTATTTTTAAAAGGTCAAAACGTTTCTTCAAACATTCCACAGGAGTAACATGACCGCGGACATAACGTGGAAATTCTTTATTTGTCCAAGGAAAAAACTTCAAAAACAGAATCACTGATTTTAATAGTCTTGTCAGGGGGTTATTTATTTCGACATGTTTGTAAAAAGAATATTTTCCTCTTTGTTTATAACTAGATGCTCCTGTTAGTAAATAATTAATGCGCCTTTGAAGTATACCCCCAAAGAGGGAAATCGAATTTTATCGACTAGGTGATTATGGAGATATTAAGAGTAATACTAGCAGGAGTAAGAAATGTCTTGGTTTGATGACACTGGAATGAGTCAGCTTACGAGGATTATAGTGTCATATACATTCTTACATTGTTTCAGAACACACAAGACACTGCTTTCTTTGATGTACTGTTATTAGGGTAATAAATCTAGTTGTTTTATCTCGTTCTCTCAATCTGTTTGTTTTCACAGTTTTCAGAAAAAAAAATTAACATGTAATCGAGATCTCAATCCAACAGATTTTGCCATCAATTTACAATCGATAAAGTTATTATCCATAAAGAGACATTGATACTCGCTTGTTTCTTGAAAGTCGAAATAACAGTAGATAAATAATGTTCATTGATCAAGTATGCCCATCAGATTTGGTATTTACCTCTTTAGTAGTTTTCTTGTAGTCAGAGGGATCGAAGTACAACCCCCCTCTGTCCACATTCAGGGTGTCCATGTACATATACTGTAGCACGGACAGGAATTCCGACTCGTGAGACTCCACCCTATAAAGAATAATCGCCATCTGTCTTTAAAAAATGGCTTAAAAAATTCTGTGGTTCTACGCATCTAATATTTTCAAAAAATATATGTACATGTATATGTATCAAAAATATCATTTTTAGCAAAAAATTGGAATGTTTTGAAAAATTAAACCTATAGATAATTTATGCTGATTCTACCATTATATTATAAATTAATATTTACAATTTTACATATTTAATTTGATATTAAAAACCAGTTGATAAAATAGGGTATATGTCCAGTTTGTCTGGTGCACTCGGGTTTTATATTCGGGTGACTGTACGCTCAAAAGTCCACATTATTTTCAAAAAAAGAAGAAATAAAAAAAAAGAGCGACTAGAATATATTTTTTTAACATATAATAAGATTCTACACTTAGAAAAAGTTGTATTCGCTGAAAACGTAAGGATGTGGCGCTTGCAGTGGTCCCCATGCAACCCCACATCCACATCAAATGACCAATAGCTATGCGTATAGGCCTTTTACGATCCTATTGTCCTCATGTTTTTCAGTCTATTGTTGAAGAAATTTAATTTGCATAGAAGTTTGATCACTTGATTGCAGGTGGAGTCGGACCTACCTTTTTTGACTTTGCTGACAAAGGCGGACACAGACAATGACCAATCGAACACACCGCCGGAATCGTTCCAAGGGGGAGCCAACATCCCGAGACACGGGGTCCACGCTGTGGTAGTACTTATGATCCATCAGAAAAGAAATGAAGACTCTGGTTTTATAAACTGCATTCATAATGTTAAATATGGGAATACTGGCAACTTGTGTACACTATTTACTACCGTGTAGTATTTTCAACAGTCGTGTTTACTTTGAGGGACCATATTTACATATGATCAATAGATTTAAGACCATTTTTAATTTCGATGCCATCATTTAGACGTTCTCATTTTACTCTATGTGTTTGTCCGTTTAATGTAGTATTTCACTCAATTAAAATCTGAACATGACCGTGTTGAAAACATATAAAATGTGGTACATTTAACACCTTAAATGCGCCACTTTTTATTTAATTTCAATCAGAAAGTTTTTGAACATGAAGATACATATATTAACAACACGTAGCTTTTGAGAACTTTATTTAACACATTGAAATTTAACCATGACTGGATTGAAAAGAATTTAAAATTAGGTACATATGACACCGTCTCAAAATAAAATTAAGTAAATTTCCAAGTAGTTAAAGAATATAGCGTAATGTTTATATACATAAAACAGCACGTACAGGGTAAGAACATATTGAGAATAATGTATAAAATTTTAATTTTTTCTCGCAAATATCATTTGAGTCAAAGCAAACAAATTCCCTTCCCTTACCTTTTTATGTCTATGCAAATGTCCAGAAAATTTTGCGACTGCTGTTAGGTAATCCATGCTTATTCTCTTCCTTCTGAGTCAAGATTTAAAAATCAAACACCTGATTTATTATCTTTTAAAGCTTTAAAAAAAGAACCGGTGTAATCTACATTTTATAAAAAATAAATTCAAAATTGTGAAAACTCTACAATCTTAATTTTTTTTTTAAATGCAAGCAATTTGATCAAAGAAATTAGCAAAGCGGCAAGGAACAGCTGAATTTTTCCTTGGTATTCGTCACATCGATTAGGCAGAATTTCCTAATACATCGGCTCTATCACAGTTCGTTGCTACCTTTAATTTTCATTCATATAAGTATTATAACATTAAATATACAAGCCCCTGATTCATGTGTCCTTGTTTGCCTAAGTGAGTGTCCACTATTCAAACTCTGGTCACAAATAAGGAAGCGAGCAAATATTGTGCTCCATTGTTGTGACCGATCTCAAACAATTAAAGTATATTACCCTCAAACCAATAATCAGAAAAACACATTTATTTACTTTACAAGTTTAATGATTGTTTCACTTTTGCATCAATCCTAAGACTTGTTTTCTTTTAAATAAATACGTTCATCTGGGGTCTTCGTGCCTTCGAGTGGTCAACTCTTGACTCAAAATCCATACCAAACCATTGACTTGACTAATAGTTCAACACTGCTGAAGGGGAATCGTTCATAAACTTGTAATCTTTAATTCAAATATCGTCACTGACTTTGATAGACAATCGATGTATGTTAACATTTAAACCTATGGCTACCATGAAATCAACAAGTTCATAGAGTCTCAGAATCTCGCAATGTTATTTTTGTCTTTCACTAATTTACAATTAACCCAGTGTATTTCAATTTAAAGTAAGTTTCAAAGAAAATTTATATAGAGTACATGAATTTAAAGCGTGACTTTAAAATAGTACATGTACTCAAATCCAAACATTGACATTGAATGATCTAGAATTATGATGAATTCTCATTTTTCTGATCCTAACAATTATACAAAAGAAAAAAAAAAACAAAAACAAAAAAAACGAACAAACAAAATAAAAAGTACACAAAAATATACATAATGTTGAAATATATGCATTTTTTGAGCATTTCACATTGTGCAATATGCAATCGAAAAATTACTATTCACAAATTTCTTAACAAAGCTGCGATTCAGTATTTCACCTTTGTCAGTGTCTGTATGAAATACACATGTATATTTCACGTAACAATTGATTTTTTTTCAAGACTATCCTGTATAGCATGATGACTTGGGCCCTTTCTGGACGGATGTTTCCCTCTTTCAGTAATGTATCACATCGTCTCATCTCCACTTATATCGCCTTTGTTGGAGTGCCATCCTGCATCCAAACAGTATTTGGGTAAATGTTGCTTTTTCTCCACATAGCCTGGTTATTCTCCCAGGCCCCATCTCAGCAAGTTAGTAGCTAAGAAAATAAATCGTAAAATGGCCTCAGAAAAAAATGAAAGCCGTTATGGCTTTAACCTCCAAAGATTTGATCACGAAATCTTCTCGGGAACAGACCATTCCATGAACTCTATAGACCCTTTTCCTATGACACATTTTGCTTAGGAGTTATTCCCTAGCCGCCATCTTGTATGGCAAAGCAGTGAATTTACCTCTTTGAGCAACCAATTTTAAACATGCATTCAAGAAAGATATTGGGGAAAATATTTACAATTTTATTATCATGAATTAATAGAGGATATAACAAATGTGTATTCATAAGAAAAATAGTGTTATCTTTACCTCAGTAACCAGTATAAGAAATTGAACTTGGTTGAATAATGAAGGGATCTGGGAAAGTTGCCCTACAATATGGCGGCTAAGGGAAATAACTCCTAGGCAAAATTTGTCATAGGAAAAGGGTCTATTGTCCAAGTTCGACAGCCATAAACTTTCTTTGATCTTTCTCTGCTTGACCTTCTTCGTCTTGCACCATATCGTGTCTCTCTTACCTTGTTGTTGATCTCCACTGTCTGTATCTTGTTGTTACCAGACCTTGTCTACCAGTAGTGTTCCAGTGATGTCGCGTATGTCGAGTATGATCTCTACTTGCTGAATTTCATACAGCATAAATGGGAAAAACATTTTAGTAGATCAATGTTTTGAACTTGCCGGTAGGCTAGTATTATCTATCTTCCGCAGTCATTCGCAAAGGTGGTTTTGGACGTTCTTCTTGTTCTTTGCATCTCCAAATATGATAATTACCATCTGTCCGTGCAATTGACTGGATTCTAGGTGATAAATGGAATAACGCCACCCTGCGCCTTAAGTTCAATCTTTCCGTAAGGTGCCTTCTTCACTGTCATGCTACATGTCTTCTTGGGTTTGAATTTCATCTTTGCCCAAATTACTGTTTCTTCCGGGGATTTTAAGGCCCATCTTGCTTGTAAATGAGTGTTGTTGTTAATGTCAGGTCTAAATCCTTTGTTTGCTGATGAGTATCTTGGGTCACCTCTCTCTCTCTCTCAGGTGCACTGATTATTAGGTTCTTGACCATCACAAACAGTGTAGGTGATATTATGCAACTTGTTACAATTCCTCTTTCCAGTCTTTGCCGGGCAGTTGTGATGTCATGGAAGATAAACCACAGTTTGATATTTTTAAAGTAGCTGCTTATTTGTGTATGGTGGAACATGATAATGTAGCATGGCCTTTTTGGTAAGCTCTTGCAGGACAAAATCATGCACATTTGCCAGATCTAAGCATACGTAAGTCATGTCTCTTTCCTTCTCTTAGACTTCGCTTATTAGCTGAATGATGACACTGGTGTGTTCCAAACAGCCGAAAACCCATAAATTCGGCCTCTTTGGGTGGATAATCGTTCGGTGGTATGTACGCTGACATCCTCTTTGCTAATTGCTACTACCGAAAAGAACATCTTCCCTTCCAAACTCAGTGAGGTGCTACGAAACTTGCTGATGCTCTTTGAATCTTTTTCTTTAGGTAATAGGCATCTTTCTGCTCTCCTCAAGTATCTCGGTATTACTCCTTTTCTCCAAACTCTCTTGATCATTTGCCACAAGCATTCTGTGGCTTTATATTTTTCACATAATCTATTAGCACCTATTGAAACAGCATTTTAATCATGTACAAGATTTTGTATATCTAGTTAACTAAGTATAAAATTAATACTACTGCTCCAACTGCTTCTCGTTGTTTTCATCAATCTAATTAAAATTAGATGTTAGATCCTCCACTTAGTGTAGCGAGTATGTGAGCGGATCTAGCATCTAATTTTAATTAATAGATTTTGATTTCATATAAAACATTGTTTTCATACATAGCTTCTTTAAGTAGTGAATTATCATCGGCTAGAACTAGCGATCCTTTGAAAATATTTCTTCTTCTTCCCGTTCAGCGCAAACCACTTAAGTATTATCGCACTCTGCGTGAGGGGGTGAGTGTCTATGTACAGTGCATATTAAAATTTAAAATTAAAGATTAAAAAGGCAGATGTGATTACTAGTGGCTGGCACTGGACAGCTGGGTCTTAAAGCTGTCCAGAGTCTTGGCCTTCACTGCTCCTCCTGGTAGTGAGTTCCACAGCCGGATGGCTTGGGGGAAGAAGGGGATGTGTACACTCCCGTGTCATCAGCAGAGTCGAGTGGTGGATGACACCGATGATGGCAGGTCATTGATGAAGATGAAGATGAGCAGTGGGCCTAAAACAGTTCACTGGGGGACTTCTGATGAGACAAGTTTGCTTTTAATGATATCGACACACATAGGAAAACGACCCAGTTCGCCTCTTATGAAAACCACAAATAAATTTCGAAAATGATAAATACACGCTACTTGCGGCATTTATTTGATATGCAGTAGCATTTCTGATATACATGTAGGTCTCGGTGCATTTGTAAAGGTTTTTATCTAAAATCACATCAGTGGCTCGCTCATGTCGCTTAATTCGGTTATTTGTTTACAGTATTTGGTTTTATTTCAAATGCCCAAAAAGTTGAAAAACAGTGCAAAAGCCCCCCCCCCCCCCACACACACACATACAAACACGGAAAGTGGGGATAGTGTTGTGTACTCTTAATGATCCTTTCCCGGTGAAGATTAAAGTGGAAATATGGGTTCAAATTACCCGCCTCTCAAAACAGGAAGTTGAGATTACGACAGTCGCAAGGAAGACGCCATGACAGAGAACGACAACCAGACAACAGAAACGATTATTTTTGACGGTAAAGCAGACGAAATTCATGCATATTATATAATTGCAAATTACTTAGATGAGAAAAAAGTGTGAATGTAAATAAAAAAGATATTGTAGAGTTTCAAAGAACCAAAAACACTATTGGCACTTGTAAAGGCATCGCCATTGCTGTTGAACCACAAGGTCTTGCAGCTTTACAGACGGTTGTTTCATGCAGTACATTAGATGACTATTTAGTAACACGTGTTTGACCTAGCGCACTGTGGTTTGAACTGTACGGAACAGATTTAACACGAGTCTAGAGTTTATTAAAACTAACATGAAATTCCGGGTAGGATAAAAGAATGTTTTTGGGTATATAGTAACATCTCTTTTGTTCTTGTTTTGTTATAGGATTTGACACAGATACTGAGGGTGATGAAGACATTCACTTATGTAAAAAGTGTAAACTTGTTTTTACAAACTTAAGTGACTATCTCCAACACAAGGTGAAACATGACAACTACAAAGTCAAGCTCTCCAGAACCAGCGACAGGCGCATGGTGGTTCCTCAACTCATCCAGAAACCAGAGAAAACAAAACCAGAAAAGGGCAGTGAAAAAGAAAACATTCAACAAAAGAAAAGAGGTGAGAGTGTTTTGTCTCAACAAAAGAATGACTGTGCTGGGATTTTACATGTGTACATAAGTAGACTTTGGGTGGCTCAGAGACATAATAAAGATTTTTTAACTCTGCCATTAACATGTTTGTTTACTAAAGTATGTGACAGTCCTGGTATTATCCTAAAAATTACTCTTAATTGGTTGTGTCTTTCTAACTAAAGTTAAATTAATTTTAATTTCATTACATATGGGTGTATGATATGTAAAGTTTTAAAGCTATATATTGAAATGTTGAAATTTAAAAGCAAAGTAGGGAAATTAAAGAGGCCAATGATAAAAAATTGGCAAAATCGTGGCAATATGTCCGACCACGAGTCTATTTTTTCTGTATATTCAATTAATTAACTCTTTAAGTAACTTAAGATTGATCTTTTGGTCCATCAATCAGTAGTCTGTGAATTTTGGACCTGCAATCTATTGACTGCCAGTCAATAGTTTGCAAATTTTGGACTGGCAGTGCCCGTATACTTGGTTTCATATTAGGTAATAAAACAGTTATTTAATGTCTGATCAGTCAAAAGACCAGAACATTTTCCCATCTGTGCTGTGAACAGATCAATGTGTTCTATTGCCTGAGGCCAAAAGGACACATTGAGCTGTTCCTAGCATCTTGAGAAAAATATTCTGGTCCATTGACTAATTAGACATTAAATAACTGTATACTGTTATACAAAGCAACTTTTCTATGACAGCAATTAAAAAAAAAAAAAAACAGGGAGTCCAATGCACTGAATCTGGTACATGTTAAGTTATGAGTGGGCATGTAAAAAATGAAGAGTTGCATGCCCAGTTTGCAACTTGGCATGTGGAATGTTTTCTTCATTGTAGACTGCCTTTTGTGTAAACATTTTATACAGTGGATTGCTAGCCTATGATTTCGGCTCTGATCGATTAAATGTGTATATTTTTTTTTCTCCAAGATGATCCTTTTTCCCTCTTTGATAATTTCTATCTTGGTTTTGTTTGTGTGTAAAAATTGGGAAATAAGGTAAGGGAAATAAATAAAATCAAAAGAAAACATTTACGTCTGACAGAATTTTATCATTACCCCCCACCCCCTCTTTCAACATGTTCAATTGTTTAATATGCATTTACTAAATTCAAATTTCTTCAAAAATAGCAGTGATTACAACATTGTTTAGAAGATTTGTTGAACTTTCTGAACTCTCGTTTTTACATAATATATACAACGTGTACCAAATAAGTACATCTGCATGCAGTAGTCAATGACTGGTCAAGTAAGGGGGTAAAATTTGTTTTCTATATACATGATATAACTAAAATAACATTGTAATTAAACCAGACCAGTGATATAGTTGACCAAAAAAGTGCATACACAGTTTGAAATCAATTTCACAGGTGTCACATGCAATGGAGCATAACTTACTAATCCCATGTCTTTCTACTCTTGTTTAAATTCTCGAGATAATCCTGCCACATTGTGTATACAAACTGTAAATAGGATTTCTACATGGAATCCAAAATTCAGAATGTGTAGAAACTGCAATCACTGCATTTATGGCTATGTATAGGTAGGCAGACATTGGGTATATGGCTATATGCATGACAACCCGAAAGAATTTGAATTTTTTATGCTCCCGCCATAAAATGGCCGGGGCATAAAGTGTTACCCTGTTCCGTCATTATGTCATCATTCACTTTCTGTTCATTATCTCGGCAACAGTTGCACACATTCAACTCAAACTTGACATATGGATATGTCACAGGAATATGCAGGTCAAATTTGAATTTGGTCATGGTCCAATGATTTTTGACAGAGTTATCCCTCTTGAACTTAGAAAAAAATAAGAAATTTTCAGTTTCTGCTCTCTAACTGTTGTAGGGATGTATGTATAAGGTTGAAATTGCATATGTAGGTATTTTACCAGAAAATACAGGTCAAGTTCAAATTTGGTCTTGGTCCGATGATTTTTGACAGAGTTATCTCTCTTGGACATAGAAAAAAAGAAGAAATTTTTAGTTTCCACTCTCTAACTTTTGTAGGGATGTAGTGTATAAGGTTGAAATTGCATATGCAGGTATTTTACCAGAAAATACAGGTCAAGTTCGAATACAAATCAAAACTAAATATGAAACTAAATATGAAATTTTGGCTGCCTGCGGGGGCATTTGTGGCTTTATGACACATCTAGTTCTTTAAAATATTTGAAAATGTTTGGTTGGCAGTCTTGTTAAAAGAGTTGGCCATGTGTCTTAGACCAGGGATTTATCAGTACCTTATCAGGGGTCGAAATTCGGCCCCATTCCCAATTGAAAATGAGTTCAGTTTTTCCCAATATGGCAGTATTTTTTCCCAATTGGTGAACAATGTTTTTATATTTAATTATCTTGGAAAAACACAAGGAAAATTGTCAGATTGTCTGTAATTTTCATCTATTTAAGTCATTTAGCAAAGGTACAGTCATAACACGTTTAAAAACACTGTAAAAACATCGCCAACTTTTTATCTGAATTTCCTCCATTTTTCTGAAAATGGTGATATTGTGAAATTATATAGATTTATTAAGTTATGTCTACCTACTCAATTGATCTACGAGTGAATGGTAAGGACTGTAGGCATTATTTCAAATAGAAAAATATATTTTCAATCCATTAATACATATTAAAAGAGGACTTTGAGAAAATGTATACCGGTACTTGCAGAAGGTTTATATTTTCCAGAAACAGATTCTGTAATGACCTAAATTGGAATCTCATACACACATGTACTACCCTAAGTTGTATTATAAACACTTTATACTCATTGAAGTCAATTTTACTTTTATTAGTCTGTTATTCATAATTGATTTTGTATGAAGTTGGATCATATGTAATTGTCTGTTTGTTTGCCCAAATTAGAGTTCATGCTGAAATGTTAAATAAATTACACCTGAATACACGATTTAAGCAACATTTTTAATTTTTTCCAATTTCATCAAAAAGCCGATAATTCTTTCCCAATTCCCCAAAAATGACATTTCCCAAAATAGGCTGATAAATCCATGGTCTTATCAACACTGATGACATAAGTCAAAAAGACAATTTTTTTCACAAAACTGAAGTCAAATATTTAGTTAGGGCATGTAAAAATTGGTAGAGACGTTGTTAATGTAGTAGACGCAAGATGTGAAGACTGTGTCAGTTTTACTTTATGTATTCTTTAATGTTTATTATTTTTATATTGAATAGCAAAGAAGAAATTTAATGAACCAGTTAATCCTGAATTAGTGATAACAGAAAGACAATCTTACTGGTGTCCAAAATGCGACATAAAATTTAACAGGTAAAAGATATATCCTAGATTATTGTTGTTGTTATTAATATCGTACAACTATTTGCATACCATTGAGGAAGCACTGATTAGAAACCTGTTTGTTTAATAAAGGGAGGCCACATTAAGGAGACATGTAGAATATGTGCATGATCAGTCTGGGGAGTACACCACTTCTATGGGGGATGGCTCTGATGGGGAGGAGAAGAGGGAGGCTGAGGAAGAGAATAAACCAGATGTCCAAGAGGACTCAGACCCCACCGATGCAGATTTCAATATCAAGGAGGAGCTTCGTGTGACACTCAAAAGCAGCACAAAAGAAGTACAAGTGGAACACATCCCTCTCCAAACTGCAGACAAGGGAGACCGGCCTTATGCATGCAGTATATGTGGTAACAGATTTAAAGAGGTGATGCTTTTGTTTGTTAGATGTCATTGATAAAGGTTGTGGAGATGAATTTTGTGACTTGATTTCTATAAGCATGTGTTGTCAGTCAAATATTCTTCTTAATCATCCTTGATGCATGAGTTAAATTTTGACATTGGATATTGATTTTATATTCCAGGCACCTGTGTTAAGGGCTCACTTGCTGACTCACTCATCCACAAGAGATTTTCCTTGTACCATAGAGGGATGTAACTATGCATTCAAAACCAAAGGGTCCTTAAAGAGACACATGAGGCGACACACAGGTTTATAAATTATGTATATTGATGTTTTGTAGGAGAATGTTAACAAATATTAACCATTAGTGAAATGCCTACTGCTCTCAGATGTATGAATTAAACAACAATTAAAAATCTCAAAGCAAAATGAGATATGAATACATTGTAAGCAGCATTTTATCCAATGAAATATATAGTAACTTTCTGGAAATATGAAAGGGCTATGTTACATCAGGAGACACTTTATAACCGAGTACATTACAAAAGATGTTTACTGTAAATAGATTTCAATTTTTGCTGCATGTGAGGAAAAGTAACCAAGTCCCCGATGATCAGTAATTTGGGCTCTAACATGAAACTAGAAGTGCAGATAGAAAAACAAAATTTTGTTAATCTTAAAATGATGTACATGTGGAAGTATTTACCGGTACTAACCTGTATTTCTATTTTGTCTTGAAATGTTGTAGATATAGAAATATTTAGTTCTCTTTCATTTCAGTTTTATTTTAATTTACTCGTATTTCATTAGGTGAACGCCCATTTAAGTGTGATGAATGTGGAAGAACTTTTACAGAATCTGGAGCACTTACAAGACATTTAAAATCAAGGTAATTTTATGTTTATATCAAGTGCTAGACTGCACACATTTGATATAACACACACTATGCAAGCTTAACTGATTTTGAAGTTATGAACACTGAATACTGTACACGTACATAAAGTAACACATTCAAAATTAAGCACAATATTTCTTATTAACTGATATCTTAATCATGAATTTAAGTGCACTTGGAACCAATCTCCTATTTGTTTTAATCATAAATTAGCATGTACTTGAATTAGCGGACAAGAATTACAAAAGGTGCTGAAATATGTTTACCCGCCAAATTATATAAGTTTACATTACTGCAGAGCTGTGGAAAACTTTTTCAGATAGCCAGTCATTCGGACTGGCAAGAAGACAAAATAAGCCGGTCCGATGTGATTTTTGCCGGTCCAAAATAGTAAATCGCAAAATAAAAAAAGCATAACAATTACTCACTTCATTACACATCTACTAGTATTTACTTAATAATAATATAACATTCAGTCTCCATTTCCAAGTCCTCTTTCGTTTTCATATTTTGCATTTATAACAGTACTAGATTTCACCACTTTTGGGCAGGTGACAATGCTAATTCAGCATAGAAAACGTAATTTTTTTAAACATTTATGCATTTTAGAATTATACTAACCTATAGAAAATGAGTCAAAAAATTGAAGAAATTCTTTGCATGGATAATAAAGATATCAACACGATCGATGAAAAAACTAAATCCAGGACAGTAGGAAGTACTAGATTTACTGCTTTCCCCAACTGTATTTGAATTCTTTCTGTCAGATTTTTCATGTTTAGCTTGTGTTTGTCTTTTTCTTTATGTTTTCAACCTACCGGTAATTCTGCCCCAGTTGTAAATTTAATAGGTCACGAGAACCATCATATGCTGATTTCGCTTTTATTTACAGCCTCGATCTCGTGTTACGAAAAAGTATTACACAATTGCATATAAGGTACGAAAATTAAACTGGGAACTGCTTAGATGATAAATGGAAAAACAAAAAAACTTTAACAAAAAAGGGCCGGTCATTTGGACAGACTTCGATAGCATTTTACCGGTCACACGCAATTTTTGCTGGCATGACTGACAGTTTTCCACAACTCTGTACTGTAAAGGGATTACATTTGTTGTGTATTCTATTTAGTGCCCTTAGCAGAAAGCAACTTCCACTAAATCAATTATATCGCTGAATGTCTTGTATTATCACATTCAGGAATGTGATAAGTATTAGATAGTTAAGTATTAGATAGATAAGTATTATTAGTACTTGATCAATAATACCAGCGTTATTTAATTCATTGCTGTTAAATACAGCTCTTTTCATTAAGAGGATGTGCACTTTTTCCCCATTGAAATCTGACTTTAAAATGTAACAAAATACTCTTGGATATGGATAAATGACCTTTTAATCTGTCACAGTACGATAAACTTGTGTAAAATTAAGTATAACTGATTCATTAAGTCAAAGTTTATAGTTGTATATCATTCAAAATTGGTCATATTAAATTGACCATTTTTGTATATTTTGCTCTGTAAACATTCCCCCCCCCCCCCCCAAAAAAAAAAAAAAACAACAACAACAAAAGTTTTGGTATCTAATTGCTAAATAACAATGTGTGATACCTGTTACAAGGAATTTTTGTTGGGGTGGGTTGGTGGGTGGGTTAAAAATATTCTTTTGTTTTCTACCATTCTTGAGTTTTAACAAAAATATAGAGTTATCTCTCTTTTTTTGATAATTAATTCAAATTTCATGAAAATTGATGAATATCTAAATAAGTGTATAAAAGTACATGTAATTGGAATTTCATTATGTTAACTTTGAAAATGGCCTGGAGGTAGCCAAGAATACTGTCGTTTGTCAGACAAACAATAAACATTCAGATCACAACTACATACAGACATAATGACACTGGACAAACTTGGATCAGAAAACCTTACTAATTTTCAACTCCAGTGTCCATTGACCTAAAAAGACTGTTAAAGGTCGTGAAATGTAAAACTTGACTTCTAATCTTGTTACAGTCTTATAAAAAAAAATTATAAGAGAGTATATTTTCATTAAGTTTTAGACAATTAACAAACAACTTTTATACATTCTTATTAAGAATACCATGTAAGCAGAAATCAGACCTTGATTTGCCAAGATATGGAAAGAGGTGGTCTGCTAATGCTATGTATGGACCTCAAGCAAAAGTGGAGACTAGAGTAGTGCCAGAGAAGGAGGACCAGGAACAAGAGGTGAGATCTAAATACATTGAAGATTAAACTCCAGATAACAGTGAATGTGAACAACATGGACTGTCAGACTGGGCTGGCACATTTAAACTTGGTCCGATTTCTTATACGAGTAAAACTGAACCTTATGTCCAATAGTTTCATCCAATCTTGGTCTTTTCACTTCCACTTAAAATAGGTTTCCCAAGCTTGACAAGGAGTACAACATGAATCATCATCATGTTGGTAATCGGTAAACTGGCGTTAATATAATTTCACATTCAATGGGATAACATTACTTGATTTTAAATCTTTTAACATAAACATGTATGTGTGGAAAATTATAAATATACATGTATGTTGAATTATCTATCAAGTAGCTCCTTATATGGACATGTCAAAAAACATTTCATTGTAATGAGATTACCCTTTTTGCCGTTTTGTTTGATACAAAATTAAAACTTGGTTATAGCAATGTCCCAGGGACTTGCGAATTAATTTCACTATATCTGTAGTTCGTAAATATCCATATATAAAAAGAAATTCTTTAAAAAAGTATATATAGTGAATTCATGGATTATAAACACATTTTATTTACAATATGACTACCAAATATATTCAGAAGTAGTAAATACAAAACTTACCTTGGAGAACTAAATTTTTCTGTTGAATTAAATTTCAAATATTGATACTTAGGAAAATTAATGTCAATTCAATATTTGAAATTCTGAGATGTAAAAAGTTTGTTAAAAAGATGTAAAATTTAGTATTTTTAACCCTATGTGACACAAAATCAATATGCTATATCTGTAAATTTGTTATATCAGAGTTTGTAAAACTTTTAATAAAAAATGTATGAATTTTGCCTGGGATCTGAAAAAAAAATCGCTGTTATTTTGTGTTATCCATGTTCATACTAAACAAGTTTTACTGTACATCGAGACTGACAATTAAATAGCAGGTATATATTCATAAAAACTATCATCTATGCTATGTTACTTTCCAAAATTAAAGACAAACAGTGGTAGTACATAGTAGTAGCTAATGAGGACTAGTGGTGTTCCAGTCGTCGATTATAATCGATAATCGGTCGATTGTTGGCTTAATCCAAGCACTCGATTACAAAATATTTATTCTGATGAATTGGTTTATTATTTTTTTACAAGTGTAATAGTTTTTAAGCCAAATATTCCAACCGTGACTTATCTATTAACTTATTTGTGTATCTCGATGGCGCAGATAAACAGACAATTGTATCCATTCCCGGGTAACAAAGCATGTTCCCGGGTATGGACATACTTTGGTTTCTACGAAATGGATGAAGGAGCAGCTGGACAACCACAGAAAGAAGTTATTTACCCTTTCTTACCATTTAATTAACTAAATTGATATACTTTGTAAATGTCTGATTATCAACAATAATTAGTTAGTTACAGTAACTTGATCAACGATTATGAAATTCTTACTGATTCCCATCACTTATGAGGACATGAGCTTCTAAGTTGTTTGTAAAATGAATGCACATGTAATATTTTGACAAAGAATATGAGGGTCTGGAGCTGTGGTGATGTGAACCTACAGTAGACTGATAATAACAAATAGTTCTTATAATGTCTGACTTTTTAGGATGCTGTTAAGGATATGGAGACAGAGTGTGCAGTGGCAGAGGTTATTGCATCCAATGAGAATGGGGAGGTAGGGGTTACAGTGGAGGAAATCAGTATGGATGGGGTAACCATATCTACAGATAACATCCTAGAAGAAGAAATCATCAACCCAACTCAGTGCAAAGTATGAATGAATGATTTTTTTATGGAGTTATGCTGCTCCTGGATTTTTTCATTTCATACATGTACATATATGTCAGTGTTTTTTTTTTTATTCTGTCATATTCTACAAAAAGCTTTATTAGCATACCTGTAGGTTTTGAGAGTTTATTCTGTTTATAGGTCTGTAAGGAGGACTTTCTGTCCTGTGATATTTTGAAGATTCACCTTAGAGCCCACCTGGCAGACATACCTTTCAGGTGTGGTATGTGTCATTTTGTGGCCGAGAGTCGCAGTCAGCTCAGTGATCATATGACCTCATTGCATCAGAATCAACTGAAGGTATGTAATTAATTCATAAACACGGAATGTCATTTGTATGCTGAAAGATAAAGAAAAAACTTTGTATAAACATTTATATGTAGGTTGCTCACCAGTATTAAATTTTTGCATGTATTCTTGCTATGATTGAACAAATTTAAATGAATATTTTCTGGTACTTATTTCAAACAAATGTATAGAGAGATCTCTTTCTAGACCTTGTAAAAAATATTTCTTAAACATTTTAGTGCCAGTCAATACATATATGTATTTTTAGGTCACCTGAGTCACTCAGGTGACCTATTGCTATCCGTTTTTGTCCGTCGGCGTGCGTCGTGCGATGTGCGTTAACATTTGAACATTTTCAGCTTCTTCTCTGAAACCGCTCAACCAATTTCAACCAAATTTGGCATATAGCATCTATGGGTGAAGGGGAACAAAAATTGTGAATTTCATGGTCCCTGCCCCCCTGGGGCCTGAGGGGTGGGGCTAAAACCACCAAAAATAATACAATCTTTAAATATCTTCTTCTTTACTCCTGTACGTCAAGCAGTCAAACTGTTGGCATCATTGTAATAAGCATTGAGCCCTCTACCAAAATTGTGAAATTCATGGCCCCAGGGTCAGGGGTTCTGGCCCCAGGGTGGGGCTATATAGATCATATAGTGAAAGTGCATTATTTCTTTGAAAATCTTCTTCTCTGCTCCTGGGTATTGAATAAAGTAACCAAGTACATAGTTATGAAGAGCAAGAGTGCCTTTTCCAAAATTATGAATTTCATGGCCCCAGGGTCAGGGGTTCTGGTGTTAGGGCGGGGCTCTATTGATTATATAGTGAAAATGCATTAATTCTTTGAAAATCTTCTTCTCTGCTCCTGGGTATTAAATAAAGTAACTAAGTACATAGTTATGATGAGCAAGAGTGCCTCTTCCAAAATTATGAAATTCATGGCCCCAGGGTCAGGGGTTCTGGTGTTAGGGCGGGGCTCTATTGATTATATAGTGAAAATGCATTAATTCTTTGAAAATCTTCTTCTCTGCTCCTGGGTGTTAAATAAAGTAACTAAGTACATAGTTATGATGAGCAAGAGTGCCTCTTCCAAAATTATGAAATTCATGGCCCCAGGGTCAGGGGTTCTGGTGTAAGGGCGGGGCTCTATTGATTATATAGTGAAAATGCATTATTTTTTTGAAAATCTTCTTCTCTGCTCCTGGATATTAAATAAAGTAACTAAGTACATAGTTATGATAAGCAAGAGTGCCTCTTCCAAAATTGTGAATTTCATGGCCCCAGGGTCAGGGGTTCTGGTGTTAGGGCGGGGCTCTAGTGAAAATGCATTGATTCTTTGAAAATCTTCTTCTCTGCTACTGGAGATTATTTAAACAAACTACATGTAAGTGCATGATTATGATAGGCAAAGATGCCTCTTAAAATTTTTAAATATTTGGCCTCAGTTTTTGGGGTTCTTGAGGAGGGGGGGGGGGGGGGGCTCTATTGATTATATACTGAAAAATCATTAATTCTATTAATTAATCATTGATTAATCCTGTCTGCTCCTTAGTGTTGAGCTGATAAATAAATTGCTTAGCTATGATGAAAATGGGAGCTTCAAACAGAATTTTTAAATCTTGTGGTCCTAGGGTCAGGGGTTCTGGCATAACGGGGGGGGGGGGGGGGGGGGGGGGGGGGGGGGGCTTTTGATAATATAGTAGAAAAGTTTTAATTCTTTAAAATCCATAGTTATGATGATGAGGGTAACTCTTCCAAATTTGTAAATTTCTTGACCCTTGGTCTTGGGTTCTGGTGTTAGGGTAAGGCTTTGTTGAATCTGTAGTGAAAATGCATTGTACCTGTGAAATTCTTCTCTGCTTCTGAGCATATCGGAAGCAAACTGAGTAAAAGTTTAAATGATATAAGTAAGCGTATTCCTACCAGATTTTTGAACATCTGGACCATTTTTCTAAACATTTTGGTCCTGGGCAGGGCTCTATTAATTTGTATTCTACTGAGAGAAGTTATTCCCCTTTTCCATTCACCTTTGATAATTAATCACTGTAAATAATGTAATTTGAAAGGTTAATAGAATAAGATAATTATGCAAGAATGTTTATTGTATAATTCAAAAAGTACTTTCTTAGTTTTAATAATCAGGTAGACCTATAAGTAATAGATAAATAAAAATGAGACAAAAATAACTTATCTTATTAAAAGTTCTTCAAAGACCATAAGAGAGGTCAATGCTAGAGGTTTTAATATGGGTTTAAAAATAGTACAGAAGCACTAATAGTTTGTTAATAGTCTGCATGGTGATAGTGTTAAGTGGGGGACAGATTAGAACTTAATTTATGAGTTGATGCTGAATACTAGACTAACTATTTTGTTGATCCTGATCTTCCTGCTTCTCTTGCTTTAGGGCAACAAAGCTTCATCTATCAGTGTATTTAACTTCTAAATTGTTGTATTATACTCAGGTGACCGTTAAGGCCCTTGGGCCTCTTGTTGTTGTAAGGAAGCAATGATATTATTGGAGTTGTACAGGCTGCATGAGAGTCACACAGACGACCTATTACCGCCCCTAAAATATGACATATAATACCCAACAATCAACAAACCTCCTATTTTATAAATTGTATAAAAGGGGGAGTTTCGATAAGGCCGCTTATCGGCCCACTTATTTTCATAAAAATAAATTTCGTTTTATTTTTTCAAAATTGGTTTTGAATTCAAGATATATATGTTAATTTTTGTTATTTATATTTCAAGAGCTTATATGAGATGAATTCACGCAGTAGTTGGCACATTCTTAGATGTACCCTCAAATGCTTTAACATTAGGCTAATGGGAAAATATAAGAGGGTGGCATTTATAAATCGATGGTTAGAATATGAAGTGCATGAGGAACACTCACCTAGTTTTGTTCAGTACTTAGATATACTCTGCACACTAATATCTTAAAATATGATAAGTGTCGCGTGTGCACTTCATATCCAAAAATTGAAAATTGTCTAAAATTTGCATATCTAAAATTAGAAGCTCCTGGTTACTTGATCTGACGCCGTGTAAAAATACAAAGCCAAAAGTAGCATATTTTTTCTAAACCAAAGAGAACTCTCGAAAATATTGACATAAGAAAACATAATCGTATCCTATCGTTATTTCCATACTTATTTCGTCGCCTGCGTATAACGTTAACGTCATATATTTAGCTCACATACACGAAATTGGGGGAGCTTTTGTAATACCATCGTTATAGGCGAATAGGTTATTAAAAGTTTTAATCAATTTTTTCATATCATCAGAGTCACCTGATCTAGTGTGTTTTCATGTCATCTGTCGGGTTTCAGATGCTGCATTTTCAGTTAAAGAATGTCCAGGTTAATGTTTTTAAAGCAGGTTAATGTTTATGGAGCAGTGCAGCTATAAGCACTTGTTGAGAGGACGTGCTTCATGATGCATCTTCGGATGCACACTGTCAGACTTGCTTCAGATGCTAGATCTGACTTACATTTTCTTGATGAATGCTCAGGGTATATATTTTGGAGCATGTCTCATTTTCATGTAACTATAATCCCTATCTTGAAGAAATATGCACCGATGATGCATTTAGGGTTACACATTACCAGAACTGTAACAGATGCCGGATCTTACATTTTCCAATGACTGACAGAACTAAAGAGAAGTTTAAGAATCAGTCCATTCATTGATGTTCTTTATCATGGATATGGTTATAGCCATTCCTTTGAATAGAATCGCTTCAATCTGTTAGAGAAGGTTCGCATATATTTCCGTATGGTCTACATGTAGGGAACGTAGATTACTTTTAAGACTGGATGTTGATTTGTACGTTTCTGCAGGATATGATTTAACACATACATTTGGTATTTACAAATGTATTTTAAATTGCGACTATGGTCTTGCAAATCAAATAGTGACTAGAGTTGGTGAAACAACATACGTATCAAAAGGAAGTTGGGAAGCGCGAGGAATTACATGTAGGTCCTCGCTTGCCTGGATTGTCTCATTTTTGCTGAAAACATAATGCACCTCTTTATATGCGTAAATACTTTTAAGTTTAAGAATGAATAATTTAAGTTCAAGAATGAATAGAAGACATGCACTCAATGTATTTTAGTTTTTTTTATCATTTGGCTATTTATTCACGCATTCTGTAAGCACTGCATTAGCAATAAAAGTCCACTATCGGCACACCAAGTATAACCTGGTTTCCATTAAAAATTGAAAATGCCCTATTTGAAAAGTCATTGAAGCGGAAGAAAATGCAAACTTGATCTATAACTCAAGTTTAACACATATACCATAACAAAAATCAGCTCAATATATGCGATTTTTTTTTTAGAAAAACAAAACAAAAAAAACAAAACAAAACAAAACAAAACAAAAAAACGCCGACCCCCCCCCCCCTTTTTTTTGATTTTGTAATATTCCGTCAAAAATCAATGAAGCAGAATTTAACGAAATTCAAACTTGAATTTCAAACTCTGTTTCTCTTCAGGATACACTATAAATACCAAAAGCAGCTCAATATCTGCAAGCGTTTAGAGAAAAGTGCGAAAAACCAAGTGGAACAGACTAACAAATAGACAGCTAGACGGACGGACAAACAGTCGGACAGACGATGAGTAAATCTATAGACCCCTCCAGCTTCACCGGTATGGGACTAATAATTACTATCTTGATAAAATATTTGACTGGTAGTAATACGCTTGGTATTATTAAATACAATGTACATTGCAGTATGATTCTTTTAAATATACTCTAAAAATATGAATAGCTGCATTTTTTAATCGTACCGAATTCCGAAATCTGTTAATTTCAAAATTTTTTTTTAAAATTCAATTTAATGATATTACGGTACATTTTATTAATACTATATTTAGCACAATAACTTTAGTTGATAAAAATGTGTTGCAAGCAGTGTCAAACACCTGTCAATGACAGTTTAATTTTATCTATCTCTTGTCTATATATCTTTACATTTGCTTTTCTACGTACGGGAAAATGTTATATATTGGTTATTAAGTCTAGGTATAAACTGTCGATTGATTCATTTTTTGAAAATTCCTGTCTTTATTATTCATATACGTTTTATATGTTATATTCATCCTCTTTGAAAGATAAGTTACAATTAAAACACGAGAAAAATCTTGCACCTTAAAACTCATTCAAATAAAATAAATATCATTAATTTTCTGTAAAGAAAAATATTGAAATTGGTTATTTGATGTCTTTATTCACATTTGTAATATTTCATTTATGATTTTGACGTTAAATAAACTCCATTACCCCCTTTAAATATGATCCCTCCAAAAATATAGGGAAGAGGGTATATTTAAATTTTTAATTATCACGTGACCAGATAATGTGCAGTATAATTTTTTTTCATATTTTTAGGAAGATAACACTTTAATCTACAACATATCACAATTTCAATATATTTCTTGAGGGGCCGAAAAACAGTCTTATCAAAACTCCCCCTTTGTAAGCTTACACTTTTTTCATGTCAAAAATAAAACCTGTTCCTTACAAAAGTGCCTGAATCAAAAGGGAGAATGTAGAAATTATTTTGGATTAATCATGTATTGCTTGAATCTTAAATACATGTAGCGACACCTGCATATGTGTTGCGCAAATAACTCCACATAACATTAATATTAGTGTATGTGTAATCTTGACACATGTTAAAAATTTCTTTATTGTCTTTGTAATCTTAACACATGTTTAAAATTTCTTTATTGTACATGTATTTGTAATCTTGACACATTTGAAAATTTCTTTATTGTATTTGTAATCTTAACACATGTTTAAAATTTCTTTATTGTACATGTATTTGTACTCTTGACACATTTGAAAATTTCTTTATTGTATTTGTAATCTTAACACATGTTTAAAATTTCTTTATTATACATGTATTTGTAATCTTGACACATTTGAAAATTTCTTTATTGCATTTGTAATCTTGACATATATTTAAAATTTCTTGTTGTATTTAGGGATCAGAACTCATCAGTCAGATTCCAGAAGGAACTTCAGAGACCAATCAAGACCAAAGCAGGTACATGTATAATTCCTAATAAACAGAACAGTGATATATTAAGTACACCTGTATGATATGTTAAGCATATACATTAAGTTAACAAACTGTCTAAAAATTGATTTATATTTATTTATAGTACATGTATACATGTATACATGCCCATGAATTTGTTCACAAATCCATTGTTGAATACCTTTATATTCATGTATTTTGCTGTCCATAATTCAGTTCAAGTATGACTTAAATTAAAATATGACATACCTGGTATTATTTGTAGGATTGCTCGTATTGCTGTAAATCAGTTGTTAGAACTTCCGTCCAGCCTGGAGGTGGATGAACCTGAACCCTCCATTCACAGAGCCAGAAACATCTACAAATGCCCTGTGTGTGCCCGGGCTGTAAAGAGTCAGAATTATCTCAGGCTTCACATGAAATCCCATATGGGTAAACACATCTTTGTATGAATTGCTTTTTAAAGTATTTTGGTATTGGTCTTGTCTCTAATAGTCATTATCATGAAATCAGGATGATGATGAAGTACTGAATATTTTTTATGCAAGAGAAAAGCCAGTCTGAAGTTGTATATCCTATTGTTAAATTTTTTCACCATCATTATATGTAAAGAAATATGCATGTATCATATATTCCCTGTTTCTACTGTAACTAGTGTTAAGTCATACAGTGTTTCATTGTTCAGGTGATAGACCCCACAAGTGTTCCCATTGTCAGAAGAGCTTCATCACTAAGGATACGTTGTCCAAACATCTCAGTGTCCACAATGAATCCAGGAACTTTAAATGTGGCCAGTGTGGAAAACTATTCAAGAGGATATCCCATGTCAGAGAACATCTCAAAATCCATTCTATTGACCGACCATTTATGTGTACTGTGTGCCACAAAGCATTTAAAACCAATGTTAGTGTTCAGTTAGATATCTATTTGTAATGATATTAGCATTCTTATAAAGTATAAATCAAATCTCTAACATTGTGATAAAGATGAATTTTAGTAAAATAATGTCAGTTTTATTATATTTTGTATTCAGAATGCCATGAAGGTTCATCTGAGAACTCACACCACCATTCTGCCGTATGTTTGTCCATATTGTCGTCGGAGATTCAGGGAGAAAGGGTCCCTGCTTCGACATCAGCGAATGCACACGGGGGAACGTCCATTTAAATGCCCACATTGTCACAGAGCATTTGCTGAACATGGAACTTTGAATCGCCACTTAAAGGCTAAAGGTATTACACCCACAATTAAGTCCATTTAAATGCCCACATTGTCACAGAGCATTCATGAACATTGTCACTCAAAGGTTGAAGGTATTACACCCATACAAGATAGTCCATTTAAATGCCCACATTGTCACAGAGCATTTGCTGAGCTTAACATGGAACTCTGAATTGCCACTTGAAGGCTAAAGATATATGTAAAAGGTTTTAATTTATGCCTGGGTAGGGTATTGATTTTCTTTTTCAACAGTTGATAATTACAAAGGTACAAACAATGTCATTTATAAGCATTCTCTCATTTCAGTACCCTGCAACCGACAACTTCAGGAGGCTCGAGACAAAGAAAAGAAGGAGTTCACTGTATTGGCCGAGTTCTCCTCTGTTGTGGCAGACACCCAGCAGTATATTGTAGACGAGGATTCAACACAAGAACAATCACAAGTAGGGAACTCGCTCCACTGTAACATCCAGTACCAAATCAACTTTCATTTTGAAATGTTAAAACTTTACAAAAACTTTTCTATGCAGAGTTTTAAAAAATGTCTGTTCATCTATACATGTACTGTTGAACCTCTCCAATAACAAAAACAAAAGCAAAAGGCTCAAGTGAGCTTCTCTGTTCACAATTTGTCTATTGTCCATCTGTTGCCCATTTGTGTATCAACTTTTCAAAATATTCATTTTCTCAGAACCACAGAACATATTTTAACCAAATTTGACACAAAACATCCCTGATAAAGTGGTTTAAAATTATTTCAGAAAAAGAGGTTTTGAGTTCAATATAAAAATGAGTATGTAGTAAATTTTTAAAATTCTTCTCGAGGATAGGTAGGATGTACTGTACGTGTACATAAATTGGCGTATTCATAATTGAGCGCAGTCACACGGTATGGAGTTGTTGGCAAAATCATGAATTAGCACTATACATGTCCGTACCGTATATTGTATTTATAAATGATTTCTTAGAGGTATTCATGAATTAGCGCATAGTTGTCTGCGCCAAAGCTGCTAAAATATGAAGCCCACTTTTTTAAGTACACATACAGTAATTTGTAAAATTTTCATGCAAGGATCTCAATTGTTTTACTGATTCAAGTTCATCTAAGTCATGTTCCCAGCTAGTATGGGTCTCAGCAGGGATAAATGCATTTTACATATGAATACCCATGTTTAAAGAAAACAAATTACCTAAAATCATTTCTCCACAACAGTACATGTTTGCAATAGTCAATCATTATAATTCTTTAAGGTCTTTGACTTAGTTTGGGGCCACAGAAAAGAGTCCCGTACTTTCATTTGTCTGAGAAAGATGGAGCGAAATGTGGCTAAGATATTGTACCTCGTGTTTTGCATTACTAATTTTGTATTTTGTTTGAAGGAGGATGAAGCCACAGAGTATGTTGTGGTCCAGACAGGGCTTAGTGCAGAAGACTTACAAAATGTAGAGATTATCACCGAAGGAGAGGTGGATCAAAACTTTCTGGAGGGTGTTCAAGTAACGGATGACTATGTTGTCATCACTGATTCGGGAGATAATATGAAGATTCTGAACTCTAAGACAGGAGAAACACTTGCAATGATGCCCATCTCCACAATTGATGATGGAGGTCAAATAGTGACTTTACCTGTATCAGACAATCATATAGAGGCTGTAGCCATGGCACCATCTTCTGTGGGAGAAATTGAGACTGTTACCATTGACCACTCAGATATAAACAAAATCGAGGCTGTGGCCATGAATCCAGCAGCAATGCCTGATAATCAGGATGTGGAGGAACTGGAAACTATAACATTGCTGACCTCATCAGGGGAGGATATGAGGGGGGATGGTTATGTTGGAGGAGAGATGGGAACAGAGTCGGTAGACCCAGCTCATGCTGAGGTGACATCCATCAATGAAATTGAAGCAGTGGCAATGGCACCAGATGCTGACATTGGTGATACATTACATCAAGCCATGATGGCTGCAAGTGTGGCAGATGACCATGTACATGTATAATCAAGGACAATTGTTCTGTATTGACCTGTATTTTCACTTATGAATAATGTCCCATTATTCATTGTTTTTAAAAAACCAATATTTGGTTACTTTAACAGTATATTTATTAAATTTTATTAAAGCATAAAGATCTTGATCACTATGTGAAATAATCAAGAGGATGAGGTGTTGAACCTTAAGGAATACATGTAATTTCTTGCCATATACACCAAGCCCAAAGACCATCATCTGAGAACAGACTTAAGTCAAAATTTAGATTTTGAATATTTTGTTCTTTATTTAACAAATATGTTCAGAAAGTTGCAAGTTTACAGATATTATACAAATACAAACATATGATGAAAATGTACTATTTTTAGAATTTCAAAAGTTAACCGATTTGAACTTTTTTGACTGTTCTCATTTTATGGTCTTGAAACAACGATACATGTATTTCCATCAGATAAGAAACCATGGATTTTTGCCTTTGCTCTTGTTTGTTCAAGTTTTCCAGTACAAGAACTCCACATAGCATTTTAAAAGGATGTGTTGATAATCTACAGTCATTGGACAAAAGTACCACCGATTCAAAATTACTTGTCACGCCTATTTGTAGCTACCACATGTAACTTTGTAATCCATGTATTTAACTCAGGTGATGCCCATGGTATCACATTTGCTATGTTACAGATTATTGGGGATATTACAAAGTTGAAGGGTCCATAAATTTCAGAAACAAGAAGTCTGTGAGCCAATGCTCATTAGTTTAAAGAAATACAGTAAGTTGACATTTACAAAAATTTATCCCACCATATGGCATGCCTAAACAGATTGTGCCTAAACAGATTGTGCTAAAATTTCAAATGAGTAAAATCCACCTGTGACGTCACTCTTTTGTTTGAGCGCTCCATTATTTTTCAGGAATGGAGAGTTGCAAATTACTAGGGCTGGGACGATATATCGATATTATCAATTCTGTGTGAGGATGATACGCATATCGATATGTATGAGGAAATACCGCCCAAAAAATTCTGACTTACGTTTTTCTTTGTTTACTTAACAGTTTGGGTTTAATTTATAATATAAATATGCTAAATATAAATATGAAACGCATAATAATTAACACCACTTATGTAAAATAATTTTGTTTAACAACAGATATACACCTTCTTTGAATAAATAATACTTATTTGTGAAGAAATTTTTTGTTCATTTCAATACAACAAAATTTTTTTTTTAACCAATTCAACATATTGTGATACATATCGTATCATGGCTCAAATATCGTGATACTTATTGATATTGAAAAAGCTGTATCGTCCCAGCCCTACAAATTACATTGAAAACAGAATATGTTATGTTCATATTCTCCTGCCTGTACCTCTACTGAGGAAAGAACTTAGAAAATTTTAGCAAGTTTATTTTCACATAAAGAAAATAAATGTGACACTGCTGAGAATTGAACCAGGTACCATCACCTTCGGAGGCAGGTACTCATCTCACTACACTATCGAAGCTGTTGAATGACAGCAGAATTTAAGTGACTTCAGTACACTTTTTTCGCCTTACTTTCTCTCTCTATATATAAGTAAATACTACTACTATGTTAAATGTATATATTTACAGTGTATCTTATAAATATTCTTTATTATATATTAATAAACAATAATTACAAGCATTTAAAAAGTTGGATTTTACGCGGGTTAATAAACTCGTAGGGCTCCATTCCTTGAAAGCAATGGGCCTCGGCCCCTTCGGGGCCTTGGCTCCATTATTTAAAGGAATGGAGCGCTACTCATACATTAACCCTTAAGTAGTTGTTGAGAAAACTGAGATGGCAATTCGGTAGACAGACACATGGATAAACAGGAAGTTGACATCGGATTTGTACAAAAATGAATCCCACCATATGGCATGCCTAAACAAAGAGTATGCTTAAATTTCAAGCATCTGCGAAGAGTGGTTGCTGAGAAAACTGATGAAAATTTGTTATGGAAGTTTGATACAGAGATGTATGGATAAACAGGAAGTTGATATTGGATTCTTACAAAAATCAATCCCAGGAAGCTGATATTGGATTCGTACAAAAATGAATCCCACCATATGGCATGCCTAAACAAAGGTTGTGCTAAAATTTCAAGCATCTGTGATGAGTAATTGCAGAGAAAACTGTGACAAAAATTTGTTATGGACAGACAGACAGACAAACACAGGTGAAACAGTATACCCCCCTCTCCTTTGGAGTGGGGGTAAAATTATTTCATTTTATGCGTTTAACAATGTATATAGCCACATTATACCATCTATGGATTTCTGCCTTGTAATTCACATCTTGTATATCATATTGGAAACTAGAGCAAAGGAGTATGATAGCCTGCATGGTGCAGTGCTTTGCTCTGGAGTGCAGATTTCACCCCATTGCAGGACATAAGACCAGTCTTTGGATGAGATCTTGTCACAGTAGATGCTGGCATAAAAAAAAAACATGTTCATATTTTAATAGAGTAAATATTTTAACAGGAAAGGAGAAAATTTATGGCTGGTCCGGGAATCATACCTGGGACCCCTGCATTTCTAATCAGTTACCCAGATTGGATATCCAAGGTCTGTATAGCCCAAAACATGAACAGAAATAATGTACTTGAAATACAGTAAATGTACCTTTTGAAATACAATATCTTATATTTGTAACCATCACAGTGAGCATTAGTATTAGTTGTAGAAAGGCAATCAAAACTAGAAAGTTCCTAAAATTTCAGAGTTGTGGATGCTTAATATTCTGTTCTTACAATAGGAATCTGCAAATCCTTGGCCAATAACTGCATTTCTCTGCATACAAGGGAGAGTATGGATAAATCACAAAATTAACACTTATTCATGTTCAGATAGATGAACAAGTCATTTCAAGATGTGCAATAAGTGTGAAAAATTGCTCAAAAATCAGTTTAATGCACAGTTTTTCAAAAATACTTTATTTACAACTTCACTTTTGTAGTCTCATGAATTTCACATAACTGGAATCCATCAAACCCATAACATTTGTTTGAAAAAAAATACATGTATATCATTTTTAAAAAAAAATTCAAATCAGAATTTTACGTTACCAAATCCAAATTTTGGTAGACCAAAACATGAATTACAGAAAAAAGGGTTTATATAAAATGGAGACTTCTTATACATGTCAACAACATTAAAATGCATTGCTCTAATAATTAATGTCACGAACAATGCACCAACACTGATACAAGGAAAGGAAGTCGCTCTCCACTTGGTGAATCCTACAACAGAATACACAAATAATCCTGTCCATGAAGAAGCACTGAATTATTGATATCTACTGAATCCTGCCAGAAAAAAAGCATATAACTAAAGGTCAACTTCTGTTCTATATCACCATACTGAGAGTTTTAGAAAAATGCAACACAATATCATCCCTGAAATGTTTAACTTGATTCTCCAGTTATAAGGAAGGATCCCGAAATCTGACAGCTTGCTCTCGAACTCGTCGCTCATACTCCACACGATTTTGACTGAAAAAATCATGCAGACATATTATTTATGGAGTGTGTACCGGTACATCATGTCACTTAAAAGAAATAAAAAAATAATGACAATCAATTCTACACTTAATATATAAAATTCTTAATATAGAAAAAAAAAATGAAAATACGTTTTCCACATCAATTTTTCTTTTTAGAAACAAAAGCATAATTATCTAATATCACAAGTTTTAACCAACACCAAGAGTTGCATATACATGTAGCATGGATACATCTAACTTTGAAGACATAAGGGTTCATATCTCAGCATTTCTATTTTATAGCATTAAATGGTCAATTTTCAAGGAGATTGATATTGGAACATTATTATTAGGAATGAAGTAAGACTGGTGGCCAGATGCAAACTGACAGGAAACCTACCATCCCCTCTGGTTTCACCAGTAGGGGGCTTAATAAGAATTAAGTTATTTACCAATATATGGTGTATGGGACTTACAAAGTTATTTACCAATGTATGGTGTAGGAGACTTATAAGAATAAGGTTATATAATAAATACATGTATATGGTTGTTACATGTATATAATAAATACATGTATATGGTGTAGGGGACATAAGAATGAAGTTATTTACCAATATATGGTGTATGGGACTTATGAAGTTATTTACCAATGTATGGTGTAGGAGACTTATAAGAATAAAGTTATTTATCAATACGTGGTGTTGGGGACTTATAATAATAAAGATATTTACCAATATATGGTGTAAGCCTCTGCTTGTGCTGGATCCTTGACATTAGGCTCATTTAACAGTTCTTGGATACCCAATAAAATCTTAAGGAAAAAAACAAACAAAAAATATAGGAATTTTATTTTCTCTAGCTTTTCACTTAAACATTCGAAGAAAAATTATTTATGTTAACTCTTGGCTTCTATAACAGAACACTGCGAGTTGATGTCTCTGTACGACAAGAATTCTCACCTGTTTAATTGTGACGGCTGGACGCCAGTCTTTTTCCTCATCCAGTAGAGACAGACACACTGTGCCTGAGGGGTACACATTGGGGTGGAACAGTGGAGGCTCAAACTTGCCTACAAACAAGATTTTCATGTTTACAACAGGCATGGGGTAATCGTAATCGAGTAATTGTAATCAACTGTAATGATTACTTATTTTTAAGTATTCGACAGTAATCTGTAATTGAAGAGATTTTCAATTACTTGTATGTGTAAACTTTACAACTCTGTAAAACCCTAAAAATTACCCCACAAGACTGTCATATTTCTTCCAAAACAATGAAATAATTTTACACTACTCACTTTCTAAGTACAATGTATGAAAGCTAGTATACATTGTATATGTTTTTATACTGATGATGGCTTACATTTTGGAGGTGAGCTGGGGTAATCTTCCTTAAATAACATTCTGAGTTTGTATAATCCTCCTTCCCATGGGGTCTGCAAAACATATACATGTATATATCTGTATTACAGTGGGGCTACAAACCATCTACTTTCACATTTTACAAAGGACAAGGTATGGCTGAATCTGGCCCCTTATTTGGTGTAAAAATCAGAACACAGTTAAAATTGTGATAGTTTGTAGTTAAGAACTTAAAATGATGCTTGTTTTAAAACCAGCACTAATTTTGATTCAAAGCTTACACGGAGGCCACAAGAGGGTGCAGAAGTAGGACATTTTCCCAAATTTCCTCAATTCTGGTCGAATTTCGTCAAATTTGAGACACTTTTCACTTCGAGAAACATAGAGCACAAGCTTGCCTATCTGAGATTTTTATACATAAGATGCACCTGATACTAGTGTATGAAATATATAAATTTGGAACCAATACTCATTTTGAGGCAGGGGTGACAACAGGTTTTTAATTGATAAACTATTGTATCATTCTCAAAGACACCCCAAACCAGGGGCCAAAAAGGGGTCTTAGCCTATCTTGTCCTTTGACATCACTTATGTATTGTTGTACTGAAATTCATTTTGCCTCTCTGGTCATTTCTTTAAAAGAAAATGGTTTAAAAAAAGAGAGAAAGATCAATTTATTACAATATACTAGTATCCCTTTAAATTGACCCTCCCTCCTTTAAAAAATATCATTCAAGGTTAATTAATGAAACTTAACTACTATAAATGTAATTGTACTTCATAGAAAGCTGTACTTACTCCCTTTTTGCCAGGTATTGCACACTCCCAATTCAATAAATTCAAAGTTCCATCAGGATTTTTTGTTGGTCTCGCAACAAAGCCCTACAATAAAGAATATTGACTTTTTGTGATAAAATCGCAATTTGTACTTGTTCCACTTAATAAAAGCAATTCTAAAGAATCAAAAACACTCTACACATGTATTCTCTATTAATATCTTACAAATGGATGATCCTTGCGCCAGGCTTTGCGTTCTTCACTCAGTCTTCCAATGGCTATTCCTGACATTTTCACCTAAATCAAATTGCATTACTTATCAATGAACAATTTAAAATTTTACAAATGCTAGCAAAAGTTAATCCCTGATTAACAAACAATCAAAGATACTTTTTGTTTATCTGTATGAAATATTTTCATAAACTTGGTGAAAGTAAAACTAGAGATGTTTCAGTGTTATGCTAATGCTCCCAATGAAGCACAAGTTTTTAATATTTGAAAGTCCAAGAATGAGAGAATAATGAGTGGAAATGAAACAAAATTGCAATACACTGCTACTTTTGTTTTCTTGAATCAGATATCAATACCTCACAGTACTTAAGCTGCATGAAAATGGTGATCAACTAAAAGAACAGCAAACAAGAGGCCCATGGGCCTTGAATCGCTCTTCTGATAAACTGTGCAACCTATCACTTCTATTTGAACCCTCGAAGTATCCTGTATATTTAGATAAACCCTTGAAATTCCAATTCACACTCTGAGAACCCAAGATGATTCTAAGCCAATTAGTACCTGAGAGTTGGTCATGGTGACCCACTTATCACTTGTCATTGTCTGAGGACCCATCAACTAAGTTTGATGATTCTAAGCCAATTAATACCTAAAATATTTTTTAAAATTATAACCATAAAATTTTATAAGTAGGTCAAAGTGACCTACTTTTCAATTGTTGTACTCCAAGGACCCAAGATGCATCAATTGACAAAGTTTGATGATTTTAAGCCAATTAGTACCTGAAATATTTAATTAAAGCCATAAATTTTCAAAAGTAGGTCACAGTGACCTACTTTTCAGTTGCTGTACTCTGAGGACCAAAGATACATCGACTGACAAAGTTTGATGATTCTAAGCCAATAAGTACCGAAAATATTTAATTAAAGCCATAAATTTTCAAAAGTAGGTCATAGTGACCTACTTTTCAGTCAATCTACTCCGAGGACCAAAGATGCATCAACTGACAAATTTTGACGATTCTAAGCCAAATAATTCCTGAAAATATTAAATACAGCCATAAAATTTCAAAAGTAGGTCACCGTGACCTACTTTTCAGTTGTCGTTCTCCAAGGACCCAAGATGCATCAACTGACAAAGTTTGATGATTCTAAGCCAAAAAGTTCCCAAAATATTTAATTAAAGCCATAAATTTTTAAAAGTAGGTCACCGTGACTTACTTTTCAGTTGTTGTACTCCGAGGACCCAAGACCCATCAACTGACAAAGTTTAATGATTCTAAGCCAATTAGTATCTGAAATATTTAATTATAGTCATATAAATTGAAAAGTAGGTCACGATGACCTACTTTTCAGTTGACCTTTTTTGAGGACCCAAGATGCATCAACTTACAAAGTTTTATGATCATAAAACTAAAAATGTCCAAATTATGCTTCTAAAACGCTTTGAAATCAAATGCCTGCAAAGTTCAAAAAGTAGGTCACTGTGACCTACTTTTTAATAAATATGTTTTATGGCCCCAAGATGCATCATCTTACAAGATTTAATGATTCTAAACCTCTCAGTATTCGAATTAATGACCTTAATCGTTTTGAGAAAGATAAGCCATAAAATTCAAAAAGTAGGTCAAGGTGACCTACTTTTTAGTTGACATACTTCGAGGACCTAAGATACATAAACTGACAAAGTTTGATGATCATAGGCCTTAAATTGTTCAAAATATGCCTCTAAATCATTTTGAAAAAGAATGGCCGCAAAATTTAAAAAGTAGGTCACCATGACCTACTTTTGAGTCAACATGATATGAGGTCCTTAGATGCATCAACTGACAAGATTTGATGATCCTATTCCTTACAGTAAGCAAAATATCAACATTTTAATAAAATGTAATTTTTGGTCAACTTTGAAGTGACCTTGAGACCACGCCTTTTGCCCCAGGGTAAATCCCCGTGCAAATTTTAATCTACAACATATCCTCATTCTTTTGTGTAAGTTTGGTGATAATCTGCCCAGTGGTTCTTGAGAAGAAGATTTTTTAGCAACCAGTACTTTTGTTTCTATTTTCCTAATTATCTCCCCTTGTTAAAGGGTCACAACCCCAGTTTTAGTATAAAAGGGAGCCCTTGGGCCAAGGATACCTTGTGACAAATTTGACAATAATTGGCCAAGGGGTTCTTGAGTTATGGCCCATATTCTAAAAAGTTTACGCACACCGCACGCCGCACAAATGGCCATAGCATTAGCTCTTTGAGCCTTTGGCTCAGAAGAGCTAAAAAAGAAAGTCCAGAATTTTTTTTTTAATTTCAAAGTCTAAAGGCAATAATTTTGATGAAAACGGGACAATTAACATGAAATCTGATCTGATCTTGATCTTTAAGTTCTCAACATTGACCATAAGTGGGGGTGCCTGAAATTGAGTTAGGTACCTTGTGGTAAAAATAAGTAGGGGGTGCCTTACCTACAAGTGCCTGTGCCATGGACTGCTAAAATTTGTTGATAACAAAACATTGTTTAAGAAAAACGAGTTTTTAATTTTTAGTAAATATTTTATTATATGCCGAACACGTTAGAATTCCCGAAAATTACATGTATTTCAACATAGAAAATCTGCCATGCAAGTGTAGGAATTTAGGCTGGACTGAGGATATCGGCCTGGATAGCTCAGTGGTTAGAGCACCTGACTAGTAATGCAGGGCTCCCGGGTTCGATTCCCAGTCCAGCCATACGTTTTTCATTATATATATATTTATGAATTTTCAATGTATATGAACTCATTCCTCCTTTCCATACTACACAAGTATGAAGTGGTATGAAGAATATCAATAGAAAATCGAGAGAGTCGGAAGTACTAAGATTTACCGCCTGCCTTTTACAATAACTGTAACAGGAAAGGAGAAAATGCATTTCCATTGTACTCAAATTTACCACCGATCGTACTTGCTTATTCACAACAATTCTGAAGACTAAACTGGAGACGACACTTCTGACTTCTCAAAATCAAGTTCCTCAATGAAATCAATGAGAAATAAATCTTTTGAATTGTTTGTGACAGACTATGTCTGTATTCATTCCTTTACAAACAATATTCACTGGCAAAATTGTAGAACCAATATCTTTACCTTCTCATGTGGGTTTTTTCAAGATTTTCGCTCAATAATAGTCACGTGACTAATAAGCAAGGTTCTTTTGATGTTTGTATCTACTAATAATTCGTACAATTTTACGGAAAAAGCTTCTTTTTTCTTTACCCTTTAAATCTTGATATTATTATTTAGATTTATTTTTACACTTATCTCAAAAAAGTATATTTTAATTTGAAAGATTAAAATATATGACGCACCCGTAAAGTAAATTTCACAGAGATTTAATTCAAGACATGAAATATATTAGGTTCGAGTTACTTTTGTAAAATCGCATATGCGACTAAGATTATTTGCCAACATGGATGCGCCCATGTCATTAGAAGAATGTAAAGAAAATGCTGTTAAAATAGTGAATAGCAAGTTTGAGAGCGACATTAAATCGTTATCAGACTTAAAGTCATTTTATTCAGAAACCAAAGCAACTGCAGAGGCATTAGAAAGCCGAGTATGCAATTTCTTTTTGTATTAATTTAGTTTGACGTATGCCTTCAAAGTGTGCCAGATGTTTCTTTTCAAAACATTTAAACGATCTGTAGATTGTTTCTTGTTACAGTGTCTATCATCAGATCTTATTTCAATTTCAATTTTTGGCAACATCTCTTATCAGACCAATAACTCATAGTACCTATAATTTATATACATTGTACAGGTCCATTACAATCTGACTTTGTTTTATCTAAATTAATTTAGATATACTTTCAGCTATATAATATAACTTCATCAAGTTTTTTAAATAGCTATTTTCCTATTATATCTATGTAACATCCCCTTTTTTTATATTGTAAACTATTCTAAAAGCAATCCAAAAAAAAAGAAGAATAATATGAAATACTGTATAGCTGTTTTGAACACTTTTAAGTAAAAGATGTGTTTTCTTTGTTTCCATGGTTAAGTTAACTGGTTGACCTTGTGTACAGTGATTTTTTTGAGTTTGTTGACCTTAACTCTCTTATTAATCAGAATTGCTCTCTTTTATAATTTCATCCTTGTGATATATGATGACTGGTCACAAATCAATTGCATGCATGTGGTAATTTTCAGACCCAAATACTGTACAAGAATCTTGAAAATACTGGAATTTAGGTGAAAATACTGTAATACACTGCTAATCAGAAAACTACAAAATATCGAGAAAAAAAATCATTGTAAGAAGATCATATTTATTACTAAATTGCAAATCAACAAGTCACCCCTCGTGGCGCAGTGGTTAGAGTGTCTGCTCTAGAGTCAGGTTCAAATCCCACTGTGGGAGACCGGACCTTTGGATGAGACCGTATAAACCGAGGCCCCATGTCGCAGTAGGTACTGGCACAAAAAAGATCCCTCACTGCTCAATGGCCCTGAATGCCAGGTATAGGTTAAAATTTGCAGCTCTCCACTGGCAAGTGGTGATGTCTCCATATGAGTGAAAAATTCTCGAGAGGGATGTTAAACAACAAACAAAAAAATCAACAAATATATACTTGTATGTAGTGTTATTACTTAATAACCTTTTTTTATATTCACACAATCTCAAGGGTCAATTTAGAATTTTGCCCTGTGTGAAGTGTACCTTGCAAGAGTCTGTCTCTAGTCAGTTCGCATTTTTCACATGGTACAAAAGCATCTCTCTGACTCTGTGCTAGAATGGACAATACTTCAGAACAAATAAGTTAAGGATTGAATTTCATGTCATTGTTACAAAGAGTTGCTCTGATTTGTGTTGTTTTCTCTTCTATTGTCTTTCTACTGTCAAATTCTAAAAAAGTTATAATTGAAACTCCCTCCATAAAATAATTCAACCTAAGAGAATTTTTGATACATTTTAATTACTGTGTAATTATCTCAGGAAATGGTTTACACCTTCAATTTTGATGTTTTGTTTACATTAACCAGTACAGTAAATCACAGGTCAAACACGACTTGCTGTGTAATGAGAATGAAAATTGCAGAAAAATGGCAGCTTGTGGTAACAATTCAAAATATGGGACAAATTTTCATTTCCCGTGACATTTTGTGTACAGCCTGTACATACATGTATCACATGTATGCAATTGGTTTATGTGGAATTTGAGACATGACTCTTTGTACAATTATTCTTTCCTGCTTTTTTATCAGCTTGCTCTTACTGAATGGGATATTCCTCCTGAAGTGGATGAGGCACTGAAAAATGCAGAAGATGCACAGACCTCAATAAAATCCCTCCAGAAAAAGAGCGATTCTCTACATGGTGAAGTCTTAGATCATTGTAAAGCACTGAAGAATCTGGTGGATGATCTGACTCCTCTCGTTAATCAGATAGATGAACTCAAGAAGTACAGACACTACTTATCATGTGTGTCTCACATAGAAAACATCAGGCAAGTATTTATGTTGCTTTACCAAAGGAAACATAAAATGGATCAAAAAACAAAACAAACTAAAACCAAAAAAGCTTTGATATGTTATTTTATCTAAGATGCCCTGTTCTGTAGTATTCAGATTCACTCAGCCCTGACAGCCAATAGAACAGCTGTTGCAGTGGAGGAATTCTGTTCCATGTCAGAGTACTATTTACAGAAACAGAATTCACAATGTCAGAATCTTCTACAGTTCCTCAAAGAAACAATCATGTTCTGGTACAACATACTCAAAGAAAAACTATCAAGGTACAAGTTTTTCTTTGATTTTTATGCATGTAAATTTGATAGATAAATTATGGATTGAAAAATGTTATGTATTTGAATTTGTTTCTAACACAGTTTTACTATGATATGTATTATTAAAATATACACTACTCTTGGGCCTATGGTTTAAATTAAGAAAAGTTTATACAGTGTTTATATATTTGTTTTTTTTTTTAAATAGAATTTTTGTTTTCAAAATTTCTTAAACTTATGGTTTGATTGATCCAGCCATTTCATTTTTATGTTAATTTTCAGTTTGTTGGAGGAGAGTTTGAAGGTGGTAGGGTGGCCATTAATAGCTACAGCAGTGAAGACTCCCCCAACCCCTTCAGACCCATCACTTAATATGGATGCCATCTTCCTACAACTACTTCTTTTACAATTACCGTATCCTTGCTGCAAATAGATGACCAATTGACATAAACAGCTATATTGAATTATAATAATGCATGGTTGTTATATATTAAATCAGCTTTGTCCATGAAAGTGGCAGAAGAGTACCTTTTCAATCATACTGTATCTTTGTTCATCTCTTAACGATATTTGTGATAGAGTCATAAATATATATATAGATGTCAATGAAATTTTATTGTATAATGTATGCTCTGAGGAAGGACAGTGTATGCTGGAGCAACTGAATCAAGTAAGACTGAAGCTGTAATAATTACAGTTGAACTTTGGTATCTCAAACACTGATATCTTGAATACCATGGATATGTTGAAGTGATTTGGAAGTCCCAACCCTTTATTCTTGAAGTATTTTACCCTGTATATCTCGAACTCTCGGATATCTCAAAGTTTTATCTCGGTCCCATTGAGTTGGAGATAACGAGGTTTGACTGTATTTCATTTCTTATATAGTAAGGTAACGCTAGGGAAGTTTGGTCGGTGAATTCAGCACTTTCTCAGTGCCCTCCCCTAGTTGACATAACTATCATAAACTCTCAGACAATGCAGGCCATGTTGTAAATTTAATTATTGTTCATTAATATTGGAAGAAAGATTTCTTAATAATATGAAAGAGATCCATTGAGTGTGGAAGTCGAGAAGAAGACACTGAATTTCATGTCTCAGGATTTTTTTTTTAAGCCTTTACTCCTGCCAATTCAACATTTAGTTACTCCTCTGCACAAGCGATTTAAATTCCACTTTTATGGAAATAAACAAACAAATAACTGGGAAAAGGTAAAAAAAAGTTTATATCTTCATTTCATAAGAATTTTAAAAAATATGCCATCAAGTGAATTCAATTTTCATTAATTTAATATTGAGGGATGGGTTTATTTACAGCCAGAGTGGTACTTTGGCCAAATGTTAAACTGGATAAGGGACCACTCCTCATTCTTAGACCAGAGAATTCAACCCCTATTGGAAATTGCTGGACTTTATGCAGTTGATGCAAAGGTTACAGATTAAATATTTTTGAAAGAATTTTTGCTACTGAAATGACCATGTACTCAAATCTTATTGCGTTATATGTTTAATGTTGACAGGTGGAGTTTATGCGGGGCCTGGTAGTGCTGGTGATGGAGAAGATGGCCTCTGACCTTCCTACCATCATGGAGGATGAGCACCTGTTCTGCCACCTAGTGGATGAGGCCATTTTCTTTGATCATGAGCTTCATCAGGTCTATGACTATCCTGCAGGTCTGAACAGTAGCATGGATCTCCTGACAGTGCCTAAAGTGTTTCAACGATGGATTGAAATTGAAAAGAAGTGTAAGATATCGCTAAAAGTGTGTATGTTAGGGCTTTCAAAAAGATTTTTAAAAAACGGGTGGTACTCTTACAAAAGTAGGAAGTACTTTGTGGAAGCAATTTTAATTAAATATGTTATCAAATTTTTCTCCAGCAAATATTTTTGCCAATACAATCATGATTTCAGCCAGATAAAAGTACTGGGCACTGGTAGATTTTGAAAGGTCTGATATGTTATTACTTTGTCTGTCTTCCTCTCTGTGAATGTTAAGCAGTATTTATATTTTATATTTGGAAGTTCTCGACAACTAACACTGTAGTTGTTTGTTCATTACAGTTGCGATAGAGAAGATGGATGCTTTGCTATCTTCTCCAACTGCATGGGAGTCCCAGTATAAAAACATAGCAGACATTGACACACTAAAGGTCCCAGAGTGTGGGGAGAGCTTCATCACTCTCATGTCCACCATTACTGGTAAGTTAATACTTAATATAAAAACATAGCAGACATTGACACATTAAAGGTCCCAGAGTGTGGGGAGAGCTTTCTCATTCTCATGACCACCATTACTGGTAAGTTAACCCTCATTATAAAAACATAGCAGACATTGACACACTAAAGGTCCCAGAGTGTGGGGAGAGCATCATCACTCTCATGTCCACCATTACTGGTAAGTTAACCCTCATTATAAAAACATAGCAGACATTGACACACTTAAGGTCCCAGAGTGTGGGGAGAGCTTCATCACTCTCATGTCCACCATTACTGGTAAGTTAACCCCCAGTATAAAAACATAGCAGACATTGACACATTAAAGGTCCCAGAGTGTGGGGAGAGCTTCATCACTCTCATGTCCACCATTACTGGTAAGTTAATACTTAATATAAAAACATAGCAGACATTGACACATTAAAGGTCCCAGAGTGTGGGGAGAGCTTTCTCATTCTCATGACCACCATTACTGGTAAGTTAACCCTCATTATAAAAACATAGCAGACATTGACACACTAAAAGTCCCAGAGTGTGGGGAGAGCATCATCACTCTCATGTCCACCATTACTGGTAAGTTAACCCTCATTATAAAAACATAGCAGACATTGACACACTTAAGGTCCCAGAGTGTGGGGAGAGCTTCATCACTCTCATGTCCACCATTACTGGTAAGTTAACCCTCAGTATAAAAACATAGCAGACATTGACACATTAAAGGTCCCAGAGTGTGGGGAGAGCTTCATCACTCTCATGTCCACCATTACTAGTAAGTTAACACTCAGTATGAAAACATAGCAAACATTGACACACTTAAGGTCCCAGTGTGTGGGGAGAGCTTCATCACTCTCATGTCCACCATTACTGGTAAGTTAACACTCAGTATGAAAACATAGCAAACATTGACACACTAAAGGTCCAAGTGTGTGGGGAGAGCTTCATCACTCTCATGGCCACCATTACTGGTAAGTTAACCCACATTATAAAAACATAGCAAACATTGACACACTAAAGGTCCCAGTGTGTGGGGAGAGCTTCATCACTCTCATGTCCACCATTACTGGTAAGTTAACACTCAGTATGAAAACATAGCAAACATTGACACACTAAAGGTCCCAGTGTGTGGGGAGAGCTTCATCACTCTCATGTCCACCATTACTGGTAAGTTAACACTCATTATAAAAACATAGCAAACATTGACACACTAAAGGTCCCAGTGTGTGGGGAGAGCTTCATCACTCTCATGTCCACCATTACTGGTAAGTTAACACTCAGTATGAAAACATAGCAAACATTGACACACTAAAGGTCCCAGTGTGTGGGGAGAGCTTCATCACTCTCATGTCTACCATTACCGGTAAGTTCACAAAGAAAGAAGGTCATAGAAATATCATTGGTAAGTCACCAAAATGTACAGATATCTTCAGCAATAATATGAATAATAGTGTACATGGAAATATGTTACATATAACTAGTAAGTTAACAAACGATCACAGGATCAAGAACACATGTACCATTTCTAGAACATGGAGAGTAATGCATATACTGAGCTAAAGAAAGTCCTGTAGAAATGTAATTTTCACTTATTTACCTTCAGTACTACTATTAGTACTTGTTACATGTATAAGGATTTTGGATTAACTTGTAATTATCATTGTTAACATTTCCTAACCAATCTCTGTGTATAAAAGAGGAATATAAGTACATGTAGAACATTGCAGACATGGACATTGTTGTAATTACAAATTTCTCATACTTTATTTTATGCTCAATAACAAAATGTAGGAACTTTTTACAGACAGATACAAGTACTTGCCATCTCCAGACCACAGACTGAAGTTTCTCAGCATGCAGCTGGAGTTGCTGGAAGACTTCCGAATCCGTCTGGTCCAAGTGATGAAAGAAGTTACCCATAATTCTCTAGGGGACACTTTTTGTGCCATTTTAAATGCTGTCCATTACATAACAGAGGTCCTGGGGGAGTGGTGTAATACTACAGTAAGTAAATACACATACTGTAAACCAACTTTAAATCACGTGTGAAAAATATCCGCGAGTTTCACCATCCTACTTAAACTCGTGAATATTAATTGCCATGAACCATTTATTTGGCTTTGTATTTGTAAAGAATATTTCCTCAGTCATGAAAATCAATTGCCGTGGATTGATTTCAAATTGACAAATCATGAATAGAAGATGACGCCAATAATAGTTTGTTCACAGTTTATGTCATAGTTAATTGTGATTTAGAGTTGTGTACATGTATTTGACTGATTTAATTGTGGTTTGTAAATGAAGATAAGACTTACTGTTTATGATGCTTATACAGTGTTAAGCTGTTAAAAGACTCCATTGAATGCACTTGTTGCTGTAGACTACTCTTACATTCCAATGTTGAACTGTAATTAAAAATTTCATTTCAACTGGCAGTTTTTTGTGGAGCTACAATACCACAGTGCTACACGTCCTGTTGAAATAACACCCGATTCCAGTGAGCAGGAAAATAAAAAGGTAAATTATATGTTTGCATAAATTTATCAAAATCGTATAGGGTATATACATGTATAAACAATTTAAACAGTACCATGTTTTCTACCATTAGATGACAAAGCACCTTTCATATAGTTTTCACCTTTCATATATTGTAGATACCTGTAAAAGGGGGAGGGGGAGGGTTCACAGCTGACAGGAGTGTGTTTGATGAAGGGATAGACTTGTTTGACAAGTTAAAGGTAGAAATGGAGAAGAACATCCTCAATCATGCCTTCCTAGATGTTCAGGCTAGATCCCAACCATACAGGAAAATGAAGTGAGTCTTGTTGCTTTTTATAAAACACAATCTGATAAAAATTATACGGTCTATAACTTTGCATAAAATTGCTTCTTTTGAATACATAAAACAATGCCTGTGTTTGGTTCTAATGCTACATTTATTCTGAAGAAACTTTAACACAAAGAAGAACTTTCCAGTGCTCTTCAAATCGTAACAAGTTGATTTTAGTTTCAGAAATATAAAAAAAAAATTCCTTTAAATTATACCTATTCACAAGAGATATGCCATGTGTGGGTTATTCAAGATCTTTCAAAAATAAATGTACATGAAATCTTTCATCTTTGCAAGCCGGGGTTTTAAGTCCACTTTGCTCCCCATAAACCTTGTCATACATGTATTATGCCAATAAAACTGGGGCCAATATTTTATTCCTTCCAAGCTAGACCATTGGAATAACTTTCATGTTGTTATGTAATCTGTAAAAACAACAGACAATCATCTATAAATGATCTGCTACTTTGTGTTCTTGTACTCATATAAACATTAGATCTTCACTTCATCTCTATTCTTATCTGTTGATAAACATTAAATTACTTCTGGTAGTTCTATCTCTGCTTTCACGTATCTCCATCTCTTGTTTACAATGAATACTTGACTACAATTTGCTAGAATCAAGAGTTAAAAATTTAGTACATCTAGAAGATGTCACTGATGTAGGCCACAGTTTTAGTTATGTAATCTTCCAAGGGTTTGCGGGGAGTGAAGTGGACCAAAAACCATTGGCTTGCAAAGATTGAAATTTTCATTTGTTAATATGATCCTGTGATGCATGATCTTGCAAAAATGATTTTATCATCAATCCAATCACTTCATTTACATGAAGCAAACTTGTATTCTGATGTTGTTTGTAGATGGAAAACTCTTGAGGACTCTCCCGATCTGTCACTTTCCATGCCCGCCTGTGAAATGTTGATGGTTCTGAGGGACCATCTCACAACAATGAACAGAAAACTTAGCAAACCAATATTTGTCAAAATGTGGAGAAAGCTAGCAGAAAAAATGAGCAAGTTTATGTTGGATGAGGTATTGATGATTGTTTTAATAACTTGTATCACTAAGAATACTGTATACAGGGAAAATTTCATCCCCTTTTATTTTCGCCCCTTTAACCCTTGTTGCAAGTGAGTGAACTTAAAAAGGGCAAATTCAAAGAAGTCAATGTTATTTTTTTTTTAACACAGCTGTCTAGGCAAATTTAAAATGGGGTAAAATCGTTTGCAAGAGTGAAATGGGCAAAAATAACAGGGAAAATAACCCTGTATACAGTATATTATCTGGAAATTATAAATGTACCAGGTATGTACCATCTATTTAAGAAGATCAAAGATTATTTTAATACTGTAATCCACTTTTATTTAGCTCACTATAAAGGTAAGGGAACTGTTTAATCAAAATTAATTCATCTATTGTCTACATGAGGCTTGTATGTCAGTGTTAAACTCTTCACATTTCAAAAATAGAGAGTAGTGGGACCAATTGGCTCTTGTTTTCCCTTTAAATATGCCTATTTTGAATTCACTGTACTTTGTTTGTTGTTCACGATTGTTAAATATCATAGTGTGTCTTTACAGGTGGTTCTACAAAACAGATTCAGTGAGGCTGGAGCTAAACAGCTTGAGTTTGATATGACTAGGAACTTGTTTCCTCTGTTTGGAGAGTACACCACAAAACCACAGAATTACTTCAGACAGTAGGTTCCTTTATTTATTATGACTGTTTTAACTTTAATGTTTGAAAAAAAATGTCTGTTTCTGTATTATGAGGGACTCTAAATCGATAAAACAGTAAAAAAAAAAAAATATAACAAGTCGCAGTAGTTAATATACACCCCCATGTTTACTTCAGAATAAATGAGGCCTGTGTGTTGCTGTGTTTAAGAGTGGGATCCGCACTTCTACTGCGTGAGGTATTAATGTCTGATGACAGCATTCCTGAGAAAGAGCAAGCATTACAAGATGTCGCCGTGTATAAACTGCCACCACAGGTGGCACTCAATGTTCTCAACTCTCGGACCAACTTATCTGTGACGTGATCTTTGATAACTGTGTATTAATATTCAGTAGGGACGCAAATACTAAAATTTAAGTCTTTCAGTATACTCCTAATGTACAGTGTACATTTTGTGAAGTTTTACCAACAATATATGCTTTATTTAATATATACATTATTAGGTCACCTGAGTCACTCAGGTGACCTATTGCTATCTGTTTTTGTCTGTGACCATCATGCCCTGGTCGTAAACTTTGAATATTTTTGGTTTCTTCTAGTGAACCACTAAACTAGTTTTAACCAATTTTGGTATATAGCATCTATGGGCAGAGGGGAACATAATTTGTGAATTTTCATGATCTCGGCCTCCTTGGGGCTTGAGGGTGGTATCAAAATTAATGTAATCTTTAAAAATCATATTCTTTACTCTTGGACATAAAGCAGTCATACTGTTGGCATGATTATAATAAGCAATAAGCTTTTTACCATACTTGTGAAATTCATGGTCCCAGGGTCAAGGGTTCTGGTGTTTAGGTGGGGCTCTTTGAAAGTGCATAAATTGTTTAAAAATCTTCTCTACAGGCCTCAACATTAACGTTTGTCCAATTGTTCATGTTCAGTTCATGTTGTGATCAGACAAGTCAATCTCCTCAAGCACTTGTCCGATCAGACAATTACATCAAAAAATGTAGCTCAGTTGAATTGGCTTCATTTTTAAAAAAAATAACAAAGGAACATAAATCAGTTATCATTATTTACAAATAATAAAATCCTTTTTGTGAAACTCTTCTACCATTATAAGAGAAGTGTAAATAGCCACAGAATTCATACCACACTTAGATTTTTTAAAAAGCAAACATCTATATCACTTTTCTATTATACTCCATCATACCTCAAAGAACAATATGGCTAATTGATGGAATGAATGTGGTATCAGTGATATTTTTATTTTCATGATCCAACAAATATTTACATCAGTATTTTTTATCGCTACTTCAGTCTTAATACAGTTAAATAATTTTCTTTATCTCTGTTCAGAATTGGACAGGTAAAAATGCATTCAAACAAGTAATATTTGTTGGCAACCTTATGATGGACAAGTGGATATTTTAGTTAATGCTAAGCCATGCTCTACCCCTGTATATTTACCAGACAAAGTAAGTGCATGGTTATGATGAGGATGGGTACCTCAGCCAAAATTGTAAAATTCATGGCCTCTGGGGTAGGGTTAGGGTGTTGGCTCTATCGATCATATAGTGAAAATGCATTTACTTTTTGAAAATCTTTGAGAAGTTATTCCCCTTTGAATATTCACCTATGATAATTTATCAATGTAATTAATGGCTTAGAAAGGTCGTTTGAATAAAAGTTTTAAATGGTCAAGTAGACTTGTAAACAATAAATAAATAGAAAAGAGACAAAGATATCTTCTTTTTAAAAAAAAAACAGAAAAGGCCAGTTTTTGGCAAATACAGTGGGTTTAGTGTTGGTACACTGTAGTTCACACTGAAGCACTATTGTATTCAGACAAATTGGAGTAAATGTATTAAGCACTGTTATACATTGTACATGTGAGGAAAAGAGATCTACTTTTCTACTTTCAGAGTTGTTCCCAGTCTAACTGTTTTGTTGATACTTGATTGCTCTATTTCTCATGTTTTTGAGCAGTTGCAATGTACTTGTATCTTCCTCTATCAGTTTTGCTTTATTTTAAGAGGAGTTGCGCAGAAAAAAACCAGGACTGATGCACTGACTGACAGACAGGTCAAAAACATTATACCTCACACAACTTGTTGTGTGGGGTATAATAAACTTTCTGGAACATAGCCCAAGAGCCCCAGGGCCAATATTTATTAAATTAGCAGGTAATTTCAGTTTATATATTTTTGGTTTTCCATGTACCCTATGTGGCAATCAAAATGTAGGAGTTGGGGAGGTATTAAAACGTTTATGGCTATTCATACACAAATGTGGGGGTTTTGTAACATATTTTGCACACTGTTAGGAAAAGGATCATCAGTTGATGCATCATGAAGCTTGAGGTCTGTCAATCCAAAAAAGTAGGTCATAAAGTGCTGCTTCTGAATTTTGACAGCTTATCATTTTCAAATAATTCTAAGTAAATATCTTGCACATGCTGAGCCCCACATTCGGTATTAAAATGTTTATGGCTATTCATACACAAATGTGGGGGTTTTGTAACATATTTTGCACACTGTTAGGAAAAGGATCATCAGTTGATGCATCATGAAGCTTGAGGTCTGTCAATCCAAAAAAGTAGGTCATAAAGTGCTGATTCTGAATTTTGACAGCTTATCATTTTTAAATAATTCTAAGTAAATATCTTGCACATGCTGAGCCCCACATTCATCAAATATTATTAGTTATGTCTTTTGGAGCTTTGGGGCAAGTTAAATTAAAAGTTCACAGTAAGCTTTTGGAATATTTAGCTATTATTCTTCAACAAATCACAAATGTCATAAAACAAAATTATCAATAACTTTTAAGTTTTCTCTAATTTAGACTGCTCTCACTAGGAAAAGGATCAGGGAATCTTTCAAATGTAATGCAAATTGGTGGGACAAAAGTTTTCTACCTCATAATTTTTCTAATGCATGAAGTGCAAATGGAAGAGGAGTATCATTCAGTTGTGATGTCATAAGACACTTCTGTTGATGTGGAAATCTAGCATCTTTGATTCTCTATATAGAAGTTTTAAAATCTGCTGTAGGAGAATAGAAATAATTCAACATTGGAGGAATTGTTGGAGAATATACCCTGATTGCTGAGATCTTGTTAGAAAATAAAAACCTTGCCCTTCAGGCTTAATTCTTATTTCCGAACAATTCATCCAATGAGGGACTTAAAAATTCAAATTATTGAATCTGGTGACCACAGTATATTTGTCAGGAAGAGGTGTTGCAGGTGAGCCATGTGGCCAATGGGCCCTCTTTTGATAAAAAAAGGAAGGTGTTAGAAAGCTGACTTGTCTTTAATTTGAGTTTGTAAAAACCAACAGGGATGCATTAAGAAGAACAAGAAGCATGTTTTATTTTGAAACCTGCTTTATAAAATACTAAAAAATAGCATTTAATGTACATGTATATGATATATTTAGGCAAAACAATGTTGAAAAACTTGCACATTCACACCTTCCACAATATTGCACCAAATAATTTAAGTACAAAGGAAAAAACGGAAGGGCTAAAGATCATGGTAAGCCAAAATCACATTAATATGTATACAGAAAATTTCTCAGATAATTTCAACCCTGTAGATAAAATGAGTACATGTATCACAATTCATGTAACTCCCTGATATCTTGGTACATCAAAGACACTTACCTCTGTAACAATGCCAGCATTTCACTATAGTACACACTGTTCTTTTCTTAAAATTACTCTTGTCATTTGATTGAAATATTTTACCGTATATTGGGATATTTTGGCATCCTGAATATTTGGCAAATTTGATATCAGGAAGGAGTTTAGAATATTGGTGTTTTATAACATGGCAAATTTTCTTTTTTTTTCTTTTAAATGAATATAATCAGATAAATACACATTTGCATGAATAAACTTTATAGAAATGTTGGCGCTTTTTTTGACGATCTGCCAAAAAAGGTAACTTTTGCAAAGCACCAAAATTACCCAATATACAGTATTTTATAGTCACAACACGTAGAGTACTGGGATATTACAGGTCTCTTATTCTGTCACTCTTCAAGTATCTAACCTCTCAAAAAAGACAATCACCTCTTCCAGAAGTTTACATATAAAATCAGGTTAGTGAATATGTAAGTAACAGTTCATACCAGGAAACCAGTCTCACTTTCCTTTCATTGAAAAATAAAAATCAAATAAACTGACTGTCTCCAGTCGATTATAACTAGGTATTGGTGGTCTCATGGATTTCTCTGCAAAAATATGGATACTGATCTACTTATTTCCTGATCAGGTATTGCAAAGTATGGGATATAAAAATGAACAACAATGAAGGCAAAAAAAACTGTCAATGCTATTATAAAATATGTACCGCCCTGGAACGAAAAAACATTGAGAACAAAAAACATCAAAACAATAATTACCAAAACAGCACTCACAAATCAAGTCAGGATTATTAAAATATTCATTAAAAAGTAGAGACAATTCTTTAAGTATTTTACATTACAATGTTTTTAATATGAACATGGTTTTGAGTACCAAAATTTAGATGTCATGCTGTCAGATTGAGACATGAAAAATTCTGGATTTCCTTATGCAAGAAAACGTTTATAAACAAAAATAATAAATAGATTTAAAAAGACATTTTGTAATTAGTCATGAATCAATTGCTTAAACACAAAATCAAATTCATCAGTGCTCTAAAAGACATTTTAACTGCATCTTTGATGAAACAAGACAGTTAATATACAGGGTGTTCCAGAAAACATGCAACCATTTTGAAATACTATTCTGGTGGGATTTTAGTTAAATGAACACCTTATATAAAATACATATTATTTAAAAATATACATAGATTTCTTTTAAAGACAAACAAGTAATGAAATATAAATAATTTGTTCATAGCTCTGATGTAAAAAAAAAAAAAAAAAAAAAACGCAAAGAAAAAAGAAAATATTTATAATATGATGTGCATGCCATTGTTAAAAAAATACAATCTTTTAATTTAGAAATTGTCTTTTAAACATGTGCACTGTATATACTCAGGGTAATTTTTACCTCATGTTATTTTTGTCCAATCACAATCGATTTCAGTCCATTTTAAAATTGTCTAAAAACAGTTCTGTTAAAAGAGAGGCAGCCCTCATCACCCGTGGGAGAAAGGGGCAAAAAAAAAACAAGGGCAAAAAGTATAGTGCCCTTTCCCAGTATTTTGCCTACTATCATGTTTAAATTGAAATTTCCTGTTACACGTACTACAAATAGATATAATTTACAATATTGAAATATTTTGGATGTTTTTAAATGGGTTATCTTGTAGGCAATGTCGTATACTAAGTGCGCTATATCTTTTTCCATGTTTCTGTATCAAATACACATTTTTACACATAATTTTACTAGTGAATGAAATGAGATACCAGTTGAAGGGGTATTTTAAGTTTGGTTTATCATCAAATGTACATTTAGGCAGATGGACATATGAGAATGCCTTCCTTCTTGAATAAATAATAACTTGAATTATTGTATTAACTGGCATCACAAGACATTCACTGACAAAGGAGATGGGCGAACATAGCGTGCAGAAAGCCTATAGCTTCAGATATATAAAAATCATGTTCAGTTTGTGAATTTAGCATTTAGAGTAAAGTTCTCATTATTGAAATTTACAAAACTATGATAAACAACACTTTTCTGAGGAAAATTTTCTCGACAAAATTTATTCTTTTATTTAAAAAATAATGTGGTATTCGTGAGGCTCGAACCCTAGCAATAAAAATCCTGAGGATCATTTTCTTTCAAGACTAGTGCGCTAACCACTAGACTACACAAGTCCTGATGAACAGTGGCATTTAAATCATGTTTGTGATATGACCCTTGACTTAATGGACTTCAAGTATTTCTCGAAAAGATGCGAATGTTATGTCATAAAAGTATATTTTTAAGGTATAGTGGGTCTTTGCTCCATATTTTTGTTGACCAAAAAATGTTTAATTTTATGCAAACTATGAAGATTAACTTTCAAAAAAATGGAGCGAAGACCCACTCATATCGAAAAATAGTGTAATAGCATGAGAAAATGACTCTTTTTGGCATCTTTAGGGTGTGTATAATATTTCATAAGCAAATAATTTCAATCTTTGTGAGATTTTTGCCAATTGTAGAGATTTTACATAAAGTATATTTTAATGTTAGATGACATATCAAGGAAAATTTTGATATAATTGAGATTTAATTTTTCACCTTCATGTTTGTCACACTATAGGCTTTTTGCTCGTCATGTTCACCCATCTTCTTATGGGGTATAGTTTAGTTTCTGTCACTTGTCATCTCTTTTGTGAAATAGGTTAATTGTTGATATTAATGATTTAAACAAATTGCCTAGTCAGTATTATGCTGTTTGTTTATTTATTCTTGAAGCCATACAGCTTATCAGAGCATGTACATGCTGATCTTTGAGCTTTGTATATTAAGATTTCAGAAGGAGGTAAAATGTTTTAATAGGTAACTTAAATAATGTGCCTTATATTTTATAATGCATAATGTAATTTACTTTGCAATAAATAATTTTTTTTAAATTAGAAATATAAAAAAAATAGTGATTTGAGCTTTTTTAGCACCTGTGAAATACATTTAAAAAGATGTATTGGAGTTAATATGTTAGTTAGTTTTCCTTTCATAGACCTCAACAATCTCAGACTAAAATTTTACTACAAAACATTATAAGCTTAACAACACATTAAAATGTGTTAAAGAACGAACACAGGGTATAAAAAGACTGCCTATGAAAAAGTTTATAAACTAACATAGGTGTCGGAAATCACAGCCAGCAAGAACTTCAAAACATGACATTCTACACACCAATAACAGAACCTTCAACAAAATATAAATATACCTATTGTAAAAGTTCATAAAACAATAAGGACAGATGCTTATGCTTCTTTGTTAATATTGATCTCATCTACCTCTTGTCCTATTAAGTAGAGGTTGATAGCATAATAATGGAACATTGTACCAACCAGAACAAACAGATGCCAGATAGCATGAGCAAATGGAATTACTCCATCACTCTTAAAGAACACAACACCTAGTACAAATGTAATGCCTCCTAGAAATAGCTCGTAAATCCCAGATGGTTCTCTCTGAAACAATAAAAGATTTATTGTAAAGAAATTATTAACTGTTGAGATACATTGAGAATTCAGAAGTTCTAAACTTGGTCAGGTCTTACCATTAAGAAAGCCACAGCTGCAGGGCAGACACCAATGATTAAGTAGAGAACAATCTCCAATACCTTGTACCTGGAAATGACTGATTCATTGTATTTAGGGTATAAAAAAAAATTTCTCTGGTAATTAACATTTATACATAAAAAAAAAAATATTGAAATTTATACTCTTTACAATTTCTTCATGTAATTGTAACGGCCCCAAAACAATGGGCATTCTTGGAGAGTTATTCGAAGGCACCTGATACATGATTGGTTGTTTTTGTGGAGCTAAAATTTACTATGCACCCAATGACAAAATGGAGCTCAATATTTGGATTTAAAATGCCAACCACATTGTTACTAGTGTTGAAGTGAGTCATGTGCTGATATATTGTACAATTTTTTATTATTGATAAACAATTTTTTTTTCAGGATTAACTGTCCAGTTTTTTGGTTCTATGATGTGATCAAACAGTTTACATGATAATATGAGTAAATGTCAAAGGCATTTATGCATAAAATTATCACTTGAGCAAACTTTTTGATCACCATCATAAAACAAAACCAGAAGTCTCTGAATGAGACTGTAGCTCTACTGGCTGGTGTGTACTTATAATAAAAAAAAGATGTATCTTAGTAGTCTACTGTGTACCAAGTCTTACTGAAATGTCCAAAACTGTAGGAGTAGTAATGTTTTGAAAAAATTCACAGAAATTTCTATTTATACTAATACATGGCAACATTGATCATTTAAATCAAAAACCGCCTAAGTCAAGTCTACTTATGTACTAAATCTTACAGAAATTGTATTTAAACTGTAGGAGAAATTGCATAGAAACGGTAATTCTATTTTCAGTAATCATGGCAACACCATATGTCATAATCAAAAACTAATAAAGAGAATTACGCATCTTTGTGTAGTCTACATGTGTACCAAGTCTTACTGAAATTGAACAAAAACTGTAAGAGAAGTAGCTTTTGAAAGAAATTCACAGCAAAATAATGTCCGCTAAACAGTTAATTATTAGGAATCTTCAAAGTCTAAGGGCCATAATTTTTGTAAAATTGGGTCAATAAATATTCAAACTTAAACTTGATCTGCAAGTCTTCAATATCAATTAAGACATATACAAAAAAATCAGCTCATTATCTATTTAAAACACAGCAAAAAAAGTCTGGAAAACAAACTAGAACTGTCCAAAAGGGACAAATACCCCCCGCCGGGTTTTTCAGAGAAGGTACCAAATCACTAATATTTTCTAGATGTGAGAGGTGTTCACAATTTGCTTTAAATTTATAGTGAAAATTTACTCATATTTTTTTAATGAATGAAATTAAGGTGCAGCCTAATAAAACATCAATACTCATAATTACAGTGTTTTTTATTACATTGAAAAAATAGTTCGCAACTATCTGTCATCTTTGTGAGACATGACATTCTGCAAATTGATTGTTGAAAAAAAAATTATCATAATTAATTATACAAAATCAAATTGATCTTAATACCTTTATATCAAACTCATTTTAAAAATAAAAGGCTGGTTCCAGTAACTATGTATTTTGACAGATATAAATTACAATTAAGAGACTTAGAAACAGAGATCTTTATTTCTTTCTGCCCAATTCCCAGGAGATATAGATAAGACCTGCTTGATCAGAGATGCCCTAACAGCTTCCCACACTGAACTCATTAATTAATCTTTAACTGGATGCATGTCCACTCATTACTCCCAAGGGACAAATGGATTTACACTATCTGCTGTGTAATGTAAAAACTGTTTTTAATACTTTGTGATTTTTTTTTAGTTCTAATGAGTTGTTTTAAGCTGTAGTTCACATTTTTTGTACAGATGTTCTAGATTCTATGTCTCAAACCTTAGACATGAACCCGAAATGACTAAGTCAATAATTAAAAATGAAAAAAAAAAAAACCGTAAAATGCAGAAAAATTATCAAATAATGTTGAAAATACCAGGTGCACATCTTCATATGGTAAATAATAAGTGTACAAATTTTCTTACAAATCTATGCAATAGTCTCTGGGAACAGATCCAGACAAAACCACATAATAAAAATGAAAAAAACACCTGTAAAATGCAAAAAGAATTATCCAATCATGATGAAAATACCAGGTGCACACCTTCATATGGCAAATAATAAGTGTACAAATTTTCAGACAAATCCTTGCAATAGTTTCCAAGAAATGGTCCGGACAAAATCTCGTCTACAGACAGACGGACAGACAGACAGACAGACGGACAAGCTGATTCCAATATACCCCCCCTCAACTTCGTTTGCGGGGGGTATAATGATGACGGAATGACAAATGTGGAATGATGGGCTGAAAAAGGTAACACGATATGCCCCGCCCATTTCATGATGGGGTCATAAAAGTAAGATATTTACATTATTTTTATTCAATAGTTCAAAATTGAAGTCTGAAAGCCCTGCTAAGTGTATTACTAATCCACACACAGCGAGGCACTTCTGGTACATGATGAGCAAATGGTTTTATGAGGATATAAAGCTATTTGTTTGCTAAATTTCTATTTTATTTCAGACAAAGACTGTCATTGTAAATATTTCAGTATGTCAACGTGTATGTTCAATATGTATGTTCTTGTTGATATTTTCTTACTTCTCATGAAAGGTGTAGGAGTAAATGATTCCACAGACTGCCATTATCCAAATAAGCCACATCATTTCATCCTCAATTCCTCCAAAATCTCGTAAAGTCAACCTACAATTTTAATACAGTTTTATTGACTGTATTTATTATACAAGAGGCCCATGGGCCACATCGCTCACCTGAGCACATTGGCTAGGCAAAAGCACAATCAGTTCAGTATTGAAAAGACCGGTGGGGGGGGGGGGGGGGGGGGGGAGGGGGAGCTGAATTTTAAACTATCTGATGATGCTTCCATGTCAATATAACAAATGGCTTTGTACTTGAGAAGATTTTAAAAAAAAAATTCCCATATATTCCTTTGTAAAAATTTGATCCCCCATTGTGGCTCATCCCTATCCCAGGGGTCATCATTTGAACAAACTTGAATCTACACTACCTGAGGATGCTTCCATATCAATATGACTAAACATAGCTTTTCTGTTCTTGAGAAGAAATATTTTTTCTATATGTTCTTATGTAAAACTTTCCATCCCCCATTGGGCCCCACCCTACCCCTGGGGGTCATCATTTGAACAAAATTGAATCTACACTACCTGAGGATGCTTCCATATCAATATGACTAAACATAGCTTTTCTGTTCGTCAGAAGAAGATATTTTCCTTTATATTTCTATGTAAAACTTTGATTCTCCATTGTGGCTCCGCCCTACCCCCGGGGGTCATGGTTTGAACAAACTTGAATCTACACTACCTGAGGATGCTTCCATATCAATATGACTAAACATAGCTTTTCTGTTCTTGAGAAGAAATATTTTTTCTATATGTTCTTATGTAAAACTTTCCATCCCCCATTGGGCCCCACCCTACCCCTGGGGGTCATCATTTGAACAAAATTGAATCTACACTACCTGAGGATGCTTCCATATCAATATGACTAAACATAGCTTTTCTGTTCGTCAGAAGAAGATATTTTCCTTTATATTTCTATGTAAAACTTTGATTCTCCATTGTGGCTCCGCCCTACCCCCGGGGGTCATGGTTTGAACAAACTTGAATCTACACTACCTGAGGATGCTTCCATATCAATATGACTAAACATAGCTTTTCTGTTCTTGAGAAGAAATATTTTTTCTATATGTTCTTATGTAAAACCTTCCATCCCCCATTGGGCCCCACCCTACCCCTGGGGGTCATCATTTGAACAAAATTGAATCTACACTACCTGAGGATGCTTCCATATCAAAATGACTAATCATGGTTTGCAGTTCTTCAGAAGAAGATATTTTCCTATATATTTCTATGTAAAACTTTGATCCTCCATTGTGGCCCCGCCCTACCCCCGGGAATCATGATTTGAACAAACTTGAATCTACACTACCTGAGGATGCTTCCATATAAATATGACTCATCATGGCTTTGCTGTTCTTGAGAAGAAGATTTTTAAAGATTTTTCCTATATATTTCTATGTAAAACTTTGATCCTCAATTGCGGTCCCGTCCTACCCCCGGGAATCATGATTTGAACAAACTTGAATCTACACTACCTGAGGATGCTTCCATATAAATATGACTCATCATGGCTTTGCTGTTCTTGAGAAGAAGATTTTTAAAGATTTTTCCTATATATTTCTATGTTAAACTTTGATCCTCCATTGCGGCCCCGCCCTACCCCCGCGGGCCATGGTTTGAACAAATTTGAATCTACACTACCTGAGGATGCTTCCATATAAATATGACTCATCATGGCTTTGCTGTTCTTGAGAAGAAGATTTTTAAAGATTTTTCCTATATATTTCTATGTAAAACTTTGATCCTCCATTGTGGCCCCGCCCTACCCCCGGGGGTCATGATTTGAACAAACTTGAATCTACACTACCTGAGGATGCTTCCATATAAATATGACTCATCATGGCTTTGCTGTTCTTGAGAAGAAGATTTTTAAAGATTTTTCCAATATATTTCTATGTAAAACTTTGATCCTCCATTGTGGCCCCACCCTACCCCCGGGGGTCATGATTTGAACAAACTTGAATCTACACTACCTGAGGATGCTTCCATATAAATATGACTCATCATGGCTTTGCTGTCCTTGAGAAGAAGATTTTTAAAGATTTTTCCTATATATTTCTACGTAAAACTTTGATCCTCCATTGCGGCCCCGCCCTACCCCCGGGGGTCATGATTTGAACAAACTTGAATCTACACTACCTGAGGATGCTTCCATATAAATATGACTCATCATGGCTTTGCTGTTCTTGAGAAGAAGATTTTTAAAGATTTTTCCTATATATTTCTATGTAAAACTTTGATCCTCCATTGCAGCCCCACCCTACCCCCGGGGGTCATGATTTGAACAAACTTGAATGTACACTACCTAAGGATGCTTCCACATGAGTTTCATCTTTCCTGGCCCTATGGTTCTTGAGAAGAAGATTTTTAAATGATGCCATTATTTTTTCAGTAATCCCTAATTATCTCCCCTTTAAAGAGGGCGTGGCCCTTCATTTGAACAAACTTGAATCCCCTTTACCCAAGGATACTTTGTGGCAAGTTTGGTTGAAATTGGCCCAGTGGTTCTTGAGAAGAAGTCGAAAATGTGAAAAGTTTACAGACAGACGGACAGACAGACGGACGCCGGACAAAATGTGATCAGAAAAGCTCACTTGAGCTTTCAGCTCAGGTGAGCTAATAAAATGGTAACATATTTCATCTAAATGTCACCTGTATTCACCTCTCACACAATGTCTGTTATCTTCTGGATTATCACTTACCAGGGAGAATAAGAGGAGGCAATAAATATATATATCACAGCTCTGTCAGCAACATGGAAGAAATGCCTCAGCTTACTGAAAAGAAGGTAAACAAACATTAATATTTCCCGTACATGATTAATTGTAATAGCATTCATAATCTCTAAAACAAAACAAAGTACAGCATTATAGTCAAAGCTACAATATTAACGTAACCTTTATCATTCAAATGTACTCTGTATTTTTTCTCCAGAGCAATATTACATTCCAAAGATGTAACATACATTTTTAAGAATTATGTATTTATTATTGCATATGAATGTTTATGCCTTTTACAATGATACAATTTTGAGAAATAGCAAATAAACTAAATCAGCTGAGTTCTCCAAAATGACAATGTCCAAGCTTAATACAATAGCTGAGAAAGACTACCACAAAAAAATAACATTGCCAAAACTTTAGAATCATTTTTAAACAATTTTATACATGCTCAAAGCTCTAAATTTTTTAGATGACTATTTCCAACCATTTCTTATTCCAGCCCAAAGAAGTGATTTTGTTGTTTTTTTCCTTTTTTTATTTATTTACTTTACTTTATTTTTTTTTGGGGGGGGGGGTTTGATTTGTTATGGGTTTTTTTGTTTTTTGTTTGTTAGTTTTGTTTTCTTTCTTTTTTTTCCCCATTAAAAAAAACTGTGACAAAGTAATAAAAAGTGCATTGACAATATCAAACTTGAGAAAATTAGTTTGATGGTTCAACTGAACTTTCTACTCTATGAGTGGCACCTCATACATTACCTTTTCAGTTACAATACAGCTAGAGTAAAATACAAAATTTTTGAAAATCAAAATATACATATTAGTACTCATGACTAATATACTGATGCAAATTCTTTATTTTCAGTGTTAAGACAGCGGAACATTAACTGGCAAAATTGGAAATATGTAGCTTACGTCATTTTCAGCATTTAATGATAGACAATGAAATGGGCGGGTCCAATTCGACACGGACGTCTGCGAAAACATTGGATTGAAATTGCAATTTGAAATTCATTTTCAATCCCCCTCAGCTACGCTAGAACGCACAGTGTTACTGATTGACACTGAAGACAAATAATTTGAAATACATATAAATCAGAATTTTCTATCCCATGTTTTTAAAGAAATATAAAGGGACAAATATTTGACTTCTGTTTGGTATGTGTGTGTTGGGGTTGGAGAGGGGAGGCTGAACGATCTTGGAAATGAATAAGAACGTTTTATTTTAGTTTGTACAACCCCTCCCTGTTTTTGTTTGTCAAACATTTTTCAGAGAAGAAAAAACTAAAAAATAAAAGCTCTTGTCATCCTAGAAATTAATATATTCTTCATGTGAAGGCATGATCTGACTCGACAATTTTTGACAGCCCCCCCCCCCTTCTAGAATCAAATGGCCGTCCCCTGAAAAAATAATCTCTGTATTCTAGGACTTTGACGTGTCCTTAAAATTATAGGCTAAAAAACTCACAATAAATATGAATTTCAAACAATATGTATTTGGGAATTGAATTTATTTGTCTTTTGAATCATACATTCACACTTAAGGTTTGAAAACAGCTCAGATGGATTGAAATTGAATTTCAAATTTTTTTCAGTGAAGATGAAAATAAATAATGTCTTTTGTCATCCTACAAATATTTAATATATTCTTTCATGTGAGACATAACCATAAATAATCTGATTCGACAAAATTTGCCAGCCTCCCCCCCCCCCACCCCCCCCCCAACTTCTAGAATCAAATGGTCTTCCCATAAAAGAATATACATGTGGCTATATCTTCTATAACTTTTGTTTGTCCTCAAAATAGAAAATTGTTATACTTTAATTTCAAACTATACGTATTTGGGAACTGAAATTATTTGTCGTTTTGATCATACATTATAACTTTGCGAAAAATAGCTCAGGTGGATTGAAAATAAATTTCGAATTGCAATTTCAATCCAATGTTTTCGCAGACGTCTGTGTCAAATTGTACCCGCCCATTTCATTGTATATCATCAAGTGTTTGACTGCGACATATGGAAATGACGTAAGTTGCATATTTCCAATTTTGCCAGTTAATGTTCCGCAGTCTTAACTCATCAAATACAGACGGGGTCAGATCTACATTTTTTACTAGGTGTTAAAATACTTATTCTGAATAAAATAAAGGTATTAAAGACTATAGATGACTTTCCAAATCTTAAGTTATCTCCCTTTGTCAGCATTACGAACATATTTCTCATGTATATTCTTTGTACCTTACCTGTAATAGGTTTAAACTTTCAAAAGCTTTTGGATTTGGATAATTATGTATCCTCTCTTTATTGCCATAATATGGGGCAACATAAAAAACATAAGGTATATATATATATATATATATATATATATATATATATATATATATATATATATATATATATATATATATATATATATATATATATATATATATATATATATAATGCCATAAAGTTGATAATGTTATAGACAGGGTTATCGAATCAATCAATTTTTAGTAACTGGTTACTCGTCTGACTTTCTGATCGAGCATTATTCAAGGAAAATTCACAATTCAAACCCATATATCTTCATGATTATATGTTGTTCTTTATGAATAAATGTAATTCAGGATTTAAAAGCCAAAGTTTATTATGACAAACATTTTGATTTAATGAAACTTTGGAGTGAATTGCTATATTCATCTTCTCAAATATTCGCAACTGCATGTAATCCATAACTATCATGTCAAGTATATCATTTGTATTATATCATCAGATTGCATGCCTGACAAATAAATTTTTAAATATTATTTAGCCTCCCATGTTAGTAAATCCAGTTTTACATACTTGACATTTTATAGATTTAGAATTGCTGGTTCATTTAAAATATTTTCATACTTAGGAAGATTAAGCACTTTTGCTACTAAAAAAAATGCTATAATTCATAGCGGCACACTGATTCCTGAAAGTACAATGTGTTTGACAAATATGTAACAATAACAATGTCACTGCATGATTTTTTCCCCCAAGTTTTTGGGAACTGATTTTAGTATTCAATACTCAGATGTTTCTATGGGTCCTCAAGTAACTGGTTACTAGTTGACAACCCTGTTTATCAAGTGAAAATACCATGGTTGACCTAGACTGACCCAACAAAGGGAAATAACACTTATAAATGTGAAAATCAATTATTCACAAGGCCCATTATGTAATCATACACTGAGTTTATATGGCACCTAACAATACATGTACTGTATCTACATGTATATATTAAAATGCTCATATATGCATTTTTGACACATTACAAATAAAGTTCTATAATATTAGTCTGCTTATCTGTTAACTATTAAATTCTATTAAAACAGGTGATAACATTTCTTACTGAAATCTTCCTGAGAATGCCAAGGTATGAAATGTACAGGAGACTGAGAAAAGGGCAACAAGAGCCCAGCCATACACAACAGCAATCAGAAACTGGAGGCGGGTCTGAGCAATGTACAGCATCCACAACATGGCCAGGATACTGGGGACAATGCAGCCCTGATAGATCATAGAATGCTAATAAATGTATCAACCAAAAACACTTAACATGTACTTTCATTCTTAACACTGTCCTTTAGAGAAAGAAAAATGTATTATCAACTGTCTCATACCCCGTGTGTGATTATATTTGCCATGTGTTCAACATCTGTTGGTACATATGCTTCCCCTTTCTTTGCCCTGGGATTCATCAGCCTAAGAATAAAGTCCAGACAAAAATAAACAAGCCTGACTTTGGCTCAGTAGAATTTTATATCAACATTTTGATAAATATTATATAAAAAAGAGCTATAAAACTATAAGATATTTATGAAATTAATTGTATGCTTTCAGAATGTAAATGTACAATGTACATGAATCAATGACATGAAAATGAACAAAAAGTATCAAATACACTTAAAATCATTTAAAAGTACCTCTTAAAGTCATACTGTGATGATATCCTTTTCATGGTCTTCATACTGATGAATCATTTACTGTAATATAAATTCATTTCTCAGTTCTCACATCATGGAGTAAATTACAAATATAGCAAGTACAATGTATGTGTACTTAAGAAGGTGAGAGACAATTATAGTTGAAATTCTTTTGTATGCCTGCAAAATAGTTCATTTGACATTACTGAAAAGGGCTTGATTTTTTTTCTTTTGGGTGAAAGTGAAAGGGGATGGCAACAGGAGGAAGGTAGTTGGTTCTTTAGGTTGTATCTCACACTGACAGTTAGATGAGTTGTTGGCAGAACACATCAACTGAAACTTACAACTCACTTAATGTTTTGGGTGATGCAAAACTGCACCCAGCATTATCTTTTCTCTGAAAATGAGAATATTGTACATTTGCAGCATTAGACACTATTGTCTTTCAGTCATACTAATTTTTCACATGAAACAGGAAAAAAACCCAGTATTTTTCAATGGTTTTGCCCCTTTACAAAGTTTTATTAAAATAGATCTTTGATCCTCTCAGAGAGATCACTTGTACATTTTTTTTTTTACAATAGATATCCAGTTTGGATTTATCTCAAATTGAAATTTTATCTAGTTAAAAAAAGGCCACTGAGAATTGTCAATGATATCATTTACTAGCCATTGAGAAACAGACTTACCAAATCAGTTTGAGTTCGTCAAGTTCATCTCAAAAGATCAATTCTTACCTAACAATGATTAAGAATGTGATGTACTGATGGGCTAGATGATGGATATTTACCTAATCAGGACAATTTAGACCATTTGTGTAACAATTTACATGAATAGATCAAAGGAATAAATTTCAACAAGATTGCCCCTTAGCGGCCTTGAACCGGGTTCCAATTAAGGCAGCCCTGGTACTCTGCCCACAATTTAGATCAACCTTTATCTTTAGTGCATGAAATGTACTTGCTACTGACATGATAGTTAGAATAATCTGTGTCTCGGGAGAGGCCCTCATCACGATGAGAATGCCTCACATACACTCGTAATGTAGCAGAAAATTACAGCATCGCTCCGAAATGATTTTGGATAACTATGAAATTAATCAAAACAAACCTTTTTGAGATCATGGATACCTTTCACCCAAAAATTTAATCCAAATAATGGGAGAATTCAACACTTTTTCTCAACATTTTTTACTCTCTTCAAATTTACATGCCATATTGACATTCGGAACTCTCTAGATTTTTCATAGTAAATGCACTGAGTTAGAGTTATTGCCCATGTTTGCTTTGCTACATTGCCAATGCACGGATCACATTCTATCATTAAACCGGGTGCGTAGGACATTTATCATTTTACCGATAGAACATTCTATCTACTGTCATGACTGTTGCTCATTTCTTACCATCAACATTATAAAGAGCACTTTAAAAAGACAAAACTAAAATGTTGTCACTTACTTAATTTACACTTTTAATGATAATGCAGCTTAAAAATAGAGGCATTTTTCTTCAATCTTGGTAAATGGAGCAACGTTCTGTACACAGGCTTGCATGGAATCAACTGAATTTAGTGTATTGATAGTTAAGAAAGCAGGCACATAGTATCAGAGGAGGCCTGCCCCCACCCCACCCTCACTTTTTTCAAAGAACAATGGAAATAGTCATTTAAAAGGTTGGTTGGTCCCCAACATTTTATTGCAGTTTGGACACACACCCCCTTTTTTTTTTAGTTTTTCTTTCAAGTATCTTGTCAATTTTTTTCTGCCCCTCCCTTTGAAAACGATGCTACGTGCAAGGGTATGGGAAAATATATCCCATGCGCATAATTCAGATATTCCTGTTGTAAAGATGAAAGTAAATTTTGAAAGAACCCTTTTGTAAGGTAAAGATTGCTCGAGACGTTGAAGCCAAATTCTTGAACTCAAACTGTTGAGTAAGAATGTTCCCAAATGAGGCGGCAATTTTTATCAATCAAGTGAAAATAAATGAGAAATAGGCGAAGTTCACTATAGTAGGATTTATGCCTTTCACTTCATTGGTAAAATTGCAGACTCCTCTGATGTTCGCGAGTCTCGGATTTGTTTTTGCAGTTTAAAAATTCTATTCATTTGCCGAAGGTATGGACATTTGAGTCGGTAGCAAATTTGTTGATGATTATTTCACTAATAAAGGAATTAATAGCAAAAAATTGGTTGATCTGTGTCACTTACCGTTTCCAACGCGATGTTAATCATGTTCTTGATACGCTATTTAAATACGCTATG
>NW_026889783.1:1990000-2155000 GCF_033153115.1 Saccostrea echinata
TCTGTTTTAGTCATATTTGTATGGAAACATCCTCAGGTAGTGTAGATTCAAGATTGTTCAAATGATGACCAATGGGGCTAGGCCGGGGGTGGGGCCGCAATGGGCGGTCAAAGTTTAACATAGGAATATTTAGGGAAAATCTTTAACAATCTTCTTCTCAAGAGCAGCAAAGTCATGATTAGTCATATTTAAGTGGCCACGTCTTCAGGTAGTGAAGATTCAAGTTTGTTCAAAATATGACCCCTGGGGTTAAGGTAGAGCCACAATGGGCAATCAAATGTTTAAATAGGATATATAGGAAAAATATATAAAAATCCTTCTTCACAAAGAAGAGTAAAGTCATAGTTAGTCATATTTATATGGAAACTTACTAAGGTAGTGTTGATTCAGATGTGTACAAATCATGACCCCTGGGAGAAAGGCGGGGCCACAATTGAAGATCAAACTTTTACAAAGAAATACAAAGGAAAAGGTCTTCTAAAGTCTTGATTATTCAACACAATATTAAGACATCTTCAGTCAGTATAGAATCTTTTTTTAATCACAACTCTCTGAGGGTAGGTTGGAACCACTTAAGGACATACGCAACGTAGTTTGAACTTTATTGTCTTTTTCCCTGGAGTTGAAGAGTTCCAATACTTAAAGGAATTGTGTGCTACATTTTAATGTCTATATTTGCTGTTGTACACTTCTTCTAAAACAAGTTTGGATAAACAAAACATCTAGAATATATGCTTAGTAATTTTTTTGTATTTTTCTTTGAATTAAACAAGAATTTTCATCAGTTGATATCTTTTCAAAACCCCTGGTAATGCATGCTGACTTTTTGTCTACGAACATCTGATGACATTATAATCTTAAATTAAGAAAATCTTGAAAAATTATCAGTAGGTAAGGTACGTTGCGTATGTCCTTAAATACATGTATTAAAACTTTTCACAAATGAACCGATTTCTGTTTTTCTCTAGCTAAAGTGCTCAGGTGAGCGACGTGGCCCATGGACCCTTTTTATAACAAATATACTCACAATTATTTATTTTTACTCCACTAAAATAATAAAATTATTACTTTTATTAGTAAAAGAGTAAAAGATTTTTACTGGAGCTAATATAGTTTAATCCAGATCGACGGCAAAATCGAAAAAAAAACTCCCCCAGGCTTGGTTATAATTAATACCGCCTGCTCAAAGTTGTATATTTTATTCCCCCCCCCCCCCTACTTATTTGATTTTATTGGTGCTTGCAAAATTAGTACAGATTTCCTATAAGATATTTCTTGACCACAAAACAACGCATTTTCGATGCATCGGATTGAGTACCGGTAAGATTCATGAAGCATCTTAACAAAAAAAAAAATAATGTAATTACATTTATGAATAAATTATATCAAAATCCAGAAAGTTGGCTATATTTGACCCAAATAGCAAATAAAAATCGTGAGATACCAAGACCGTATTATAATATTAAAATGTTACTTGCAATGGCCAGTGTTTTATTTCTTTTGTGCAGCGAGAATTTTAAGGAATAATTGTGACTGAGTACTGAGTAGCATGGCCAACTTTACATGTGCGCTATGTTCACTAGTTATAATTTTTAAAAGCGATAAAAATCATCAAGAAACTATCATGAAAACAATGGAAAACATCCAAACACATCCTTCATATATATATAATCAACACTAACCATTTATAGGTTTATCTGCTTAAACATTGTACATTGATGGAGCATACAGTATCTGTCATGTCCGTCTTCCGTCCCTTCGTTCTTCTGTCTATCCTCTTTGCGTTAAACTCAGTTTAAAAAAAATATTTTTATGAAACCTTCATTCAAAGATACATATATATTTGAGACAAAAACTCGGCTGGTCAATGTTTTCTAATTTTGACGTTTCCTGTGACCTTGACTTCACTATTCCTCATTTTGCGTTTACCTTACAGTTTCAAAAATATACAGTTACATTTTTATACATTGATACAAAATGGTGAGATTAAATCAGGCGTATTACAATTCTGAGCTTGGCCTAATTTCCTAGGATCCTATCATTCACTTTTAAAGTCATTTTTATCAAACTTCATACGAAAATACATATTGGTGAGTGCAATTCAACTGACGTGTGTTATTTATTTTCTGACGTCGACCTTTCACATGATATTGAACTTCCTCTTTGACCTTAGCTTCACTTTTCAGAATATCATTATCATACTTTAAACAAACGTGTATTAGTAATGGCGATTCAACTGTGTCATAATTTTCTGACCTTGACATTTTCCATGACTTTGATCCCAATATGCCTTGTTACAACGCACTTTGAAAAATTACGCACTTTGAAAAAAAATTTCAAAGTGCGGTATATTTGGGACCAAGTTAACGCATTTTGAAAAATATATATTACCTTAGTTACCTTAGTTTCAAAGAGACCGTTCTGTTCAAGATATTTTCTTCAAATATTTTAACACTGATACAGGCTAGTGAGAGAAATTCAACGTACCGTAATTTTCTGACCTTGACATGCCCTCCTTTTCTTTTTTTTCCTCATTTTACTCACAGTTCTCTTTAATTGTTAAATTAGATAAAGCATTAATTCATACAATATTCAATGACACCAACTAACAACAAACTCCAATGTTTGTAAACTTATACTCGATTTTGATAATGTTCAGCTAAATAGAAGTTTATAATATATTGATCTGAAAAACTCCTGCAACTGTGACATGTAAGGCGAAGAGTCGATCAGTTCAGTTTATTAGAGTCAATCTCAGTTTATCAGTTCACATAATCAGTTTATTATATATCAAGAATTTTCAGTTTCTGACACTACTGATGTACTTATTGTATATCAAATAATTGTACTGTATTATGGCAAGTTTATAAAAAGTTGTAGAAGGAGAAGACTATTAAGTTTTTGAACTGTTTGAACTTGTGTATAGGGTACGTCTTAACTTTTTGACTAGTACTTTGTCAATAAAATATGTTCAATTCATAGGTCCCTGGTATAAGTCATGAAATTCTGTCGAAAAAAATGAAATATTTTTATTTTATTCTCAATATTGAAAGGAAAAGTTGAAAATCTCACTTATAATAAAGTTGAAGGAATGGAGAATCCCCCCCCCCCTTAATCAGAGGCGTAGTCACAAACTTAAAAGTGGAGGGGGGGGGGGGCTCAAATCCAAGAAAGATCTAAAACATGTATTTATAAAGAAATTAACAGGCCTGTAGGAAGCAATTTCACTTTGAGTGGGCACAACCATATATTTTCAGTTGGGGGGCACTATCAGTTCCCAAAATTCCTTGACAAGCAAAAAAAAAAAAAAAAAAAAAAAAAAAAAAAAATTCATCAAACGTTATTATTGAGGGGGCACAATGATATAGTAGCTGTTTTCTATGGTATTCTATATATATATATATATATATATATATATATATATATATATATATATATATATATATATATATATATATATATATATATATATATATATATAATGTCGTGTATTTAGTCAGAGATATAAATAGAGGATATTCAATGTTTTGTAGATGATTATGGAATTTATTTCACGAGTGGGACAGGATTTTTTTTATATTTTCACGAGTAAAAATATCAAAAAATCCTGCCTCACGAGTGAAATAAATTCCATATTCATCTACTTTGAATTTTCTGTTTATTACATTTTCTTTGATTTTTCCTTTGTCTCTGTCTTTTCTTAACACAGTGTCATAGGCTTGACGTCATAGTTGAGCGGTTGAGACGTCATAGCTTAGAAGTTGTGCGTCAGACTGAAAACATTACATCGCATGGATTTTAGCAACATATTTAGGAAGAAATTTGCAGTTTTAGCTCTATCAAGATACTTAGTTACTATCTCTATCTTATGACAGGCCAGAAATTATTTTTTACTTACTTTGATATCCTTTCACACTGTGAGCGAATATCTTTTTTGGTATTCTTTCACACTGTGAGAGAATATCACTTTTATTCAATAAATAAATCACAGTATTTCACTGTTGAAAATGTAATAAGTAATGTTATTTATAATATATGTCTCTGGTTTAGGCGTAGTCACAGGGGGGGGGGGCAGCAGGGGCACTAGCCCCCCCCCCCCCAATTTCAGATATGGGGGGCAAGAGTATGTCTGTGCCCCCCCCCCCCATAATGTAGAACAAAATCACAGCTATATTGAAATTATAGTAAACCTCACTTTATGGCAAATTTACCAGCAACAACCGAGTATAAGCATTTCTCTTGAAGTAATAGTCATATACTTTATACGTGCCCTCCGATAATTATTTTATATATATATATATATATATATATATATATATATATATATATATATATATATATATATATATATATATATATATATATATATATAAGAAACACGTTTCTTTTAAATTTGTTTATATAAAATATACACTTTTAAAAGTATTTTATCACCATAAGGCGAGTCGATATGAGCATTTTTTCTTAGCTGAAAAAGAGATTCCTATCTTAAATAGGAAAAAATAAAACGATTCCGTATTCGTTTGAATAAATTGTATTTTATATGTTGTTGGAATTTTAGCTTTTCGTGTTCTAAAAAGTTCAATTTATTATTTCTTGAAAGTTCTAGTCATGAAGTCTTTTGCGAATGTGGTAAGCGAGGCATGCTGGGAATGTTTTGTATGTAAACAGCGCAGAATGTGGTATATTGTTTTCTTTCGTGTGCTGCCATTTTGATGTGCCCAACGCCGCCTCGTGATGTCTGCACTGCAACAGCCCTCGGACAACGATGCCTTGGCATTGTTGGCCCTCAAAAACCAATCAGCTCCCGTGAGTCCTGCGAGAAGAAAATGGAGCCCAGAACCAAAGGGTGTTGCAATTGCTAGATTAGAAAGCAGAGACTTTGAATATTTGATGCGAAAATCGCGTATCTCGGTCGGTCGGAACAGCAGTAAAGGAGACGTAGATGTAAACATGGGTCACTCAAGTTTCATTTCCAGAGTTCACTTAGAGATAATGTATGACGAACCAAACTTTTTCCTGAAGTGTGGAGGAAAAAACGGCATATTTACTGACGGCGTGTTTCAAAGGAAAGGGGCACCACCTTTACAGCTGCCAAGGACGTGAGTGTGGTTAACTATGTAAAGAGTTACGGATTTTCCCTAAGGAGGCCCCTTATTAGTTTATTGCTAAATTTTCTCTGTTTTACCAGTTTGAGGTGTTGACTATCAGTCGTCATGTAGTACGGGTTATTTTGTGCTTCGCTTTATACATTGTGGGCTCTGTGTCATTGATTTAATTGCTTTCGATTAAATAGTTAGTAACCATGTGCTTGTCTGCAAATTCATGGCCTCCGCAATGTACAATGTAAACAAAATGGCTGCTCATCTTTGTTTATGTTTTGATATTCAGAATTTAGGGCACGAAAAATACAGTGTCCTGGAACAAAGAGGGAAAAAATGGATTGCAGTATTGAACTTGTGGTTTAAGTCTATAAATAAACATTTTATTTTATAGTTTATTGTTGGCAGTATTTTTTTGTTTACATGTAGATAGGTAAACACAGAAATGAGCTCAAGTCCCTTGTTTTGGTTGCATTATAGTTATGTTGTCATCTTTAAAATTATTGAGAGCAGTGATAAATTGGCTTTGCCATGTCTGTCTCAGTTTAAGTAATGGCACTGTCATCAGGTCATCGATAAATCTATCAAAAACTTAGGTGGAAATGGGGGGGGGGGGGGGCATGATCAGTCCCTTTTCTTCAATACAAAAAGAAGGCATTATTACCTTTTTTTTTAAAGAAGTCCAAGGTTAACTCTCTCAAATGGATGATTTACCTTGCATCTTACTTCCTTCAACAAATGAATTCTTATTTTCAATTTTTAAAAGCAATTATAAAACACCGTATAGAATATAAGCTCTATAACTAATTATAAACACCATTCTCTTTGACTAAAACAATTAGATATACAAAGCCACTTTATGTGCTAATAGCTATTTGTTACTGTTTGAAGTCTATCGGTCTTTCTCCAAGACTGTCCCCTGCGACAATATTATAAACACTAAGAATTTTAATTGACATTCACGCTTCAACTGTATGCAGAGATAGTGTATTGATACTTTGCAGATAAATTAATTTGTTGAATTAGGTTTTAAAAAATCAAAAGGTCAAGGACTTTGTACTTAAAAAACATAACTGAGGAGGTGTAACAGGTATTGTCGCTTACGATTGGAGAATTAGGTAGAAATGGAATTAATTACCTTATTGACTCTGAGACAATCAGAATCAGATATAGAAAGGTCAAAATTATCAGTAGCTTGTATTTACGTATTGTAATTTACACCGTATTAAATAATTTTTTTTTTGTTTCACTACTAAAAGGAGATAGTGTTAAGTGGTTGGAGGAAGATGATGTTTGGATCAAAGGTTAAGGCCTGAGATTTTTCACACCGCCTACTCATTTTTCATGGCAGACTTTAGAATGATACAAATTGTCAATCGTTAAAGAGCAACATGGTTATAAGTTTGATTGACAAGTTTGTTTGATCAAAACTGTGCCTGTTGCAAGCCTGTTTCAAAAGAATTTCACTGTAAGAAATTTATTCATTTTATTTGCTCTGCAATTCTGTCAAAAGCTGAAGATGGATTTTAGAGAGAGAGAAAATTAACAATGAAAAAATAATTATGGAAAGTATAATGAATAAAAAAAAACTACAAAGAATATGACCTTTTGACAGCTGTATTTTACACTTGATTTAGTAATTTGCATGTTGCACTGTTTAAGCACTGAAATCACTGACTTACTTCACTTAATTCAAACTGAAGCTGCTCCAGCCATTTGATTCCACTGTTTCTGGTACCAAAACGTGACACAACATGCAAATTAGCAAGCATAAAATGTTATTTAATTTCCCTGCAGAAAATCTACTGAGTCTTACAGGTTTGGTACTTTGAATTGCAACACACAAGATCAGGAAAGTGGCAACATAAGCTGGTCGCAGGGAATGTTCTGATGACCTTCTGCTGCATATGTCAGAATACGAAGGGGAAAGGGGGGGGGGGTTAAAGTCAGAGGAATCTTGGATTAGCAAACATTATGAGAACATTGTAGACTCCATTTTAGAACTACTAGGGCCTTGAAGTAATGGCAATGCTCATGGTCAAATATGACTTGGGAGGTAGAGATGGGTTGGAGAAAATAATAATACCGTAAAAATTGGAGTTCATTCTACTTGTATAAATTTCAGATTATCAAAGCTATCATTAAGAAATATAATTATGTTTATGGTAATTTTTTATGTTTATTATATATGAAATAATGACACATTAATAATTTTATTCATCCCATTGTAGATGTACCTTGAGGTTCCCCAGTACAGGCATTAAGATTGTGTTCCAGTCTCTGGTGGAAGACACTACACCTGCAACCACAATCCCACCACCATTGTTGATTGAAACCCCACCCAAGAAAAAGATTTCTCCACTCCTCAAAATAAATATCCCAGAACGAGTGGAACGTACATTTGACAGTCCTTGTCCTTCACCCACTGGAACTATTAGGTAAAAAAAAAATCTTTTCATTGACAATGTAATAATATAATGACTGGGATGTTAAATTTATTGATCAAAGGCTTAAGCATTCCAAAAAGAAACACTTCCTTCCTTTAGTTTTCAAAATTGCATATAGCATAGAAAATACAATATGTTTACCTGTAAGCTTGGCATTTCATTAAAGATTTCATTTTAATAAAAAAGATGCATGGGTGAATTCGTTTATTAAAGTGTCCATGGTGAGCGGTCAACACTGGAAATAATATTACCTTGATCAATTTCTGCTTTACAGTGCTGCCAATTCTTGTCCAACTAGTCCTCGAGGGGGTACAAGCCACCGTCCTTCTCTGTTACCAAATATCCAGATAGCTGCTATGAATGCTGCTGCCAATCCTCGGGAGGAGAGCCCAGTTGCCACTCCACAGAGTACAGATATGAGCATTGGGGACAGTCCTAAGGATGATTCAAAGCCGCCTTTCTCTTATGCCCAGTTAATTGTTCAGGCCATTACATCTGCTCATGACAAACAGTTAACACTTAGTGGCATATATGCATACATCACAAAGAATTACCCATACTACAGGACAGCAGACAAAGGTTGGCAGGTAAGCACAGCAGCGAGCTCCTTTAGTTAAACTGTCAAAGTGTTTTTCTTGAGGTGATTTCTGGACTGATTTCTGGACTTGTCTAACCATGATTATGAAATTCTTGTAGAATTCAATACGTCACAATCTCTCTCTGAACCGCTATTTTGTGAAAGTTCCCCGCTCTCAGGATGAGCCAGGCAAGGGTTCATTTTGGAGGATAGACCCAGCATCTGAGGCAAAGTTAACATCACAGGCATTCAGGAAACGGCGACAGAGGGGAGTGCCCTGCTTTAGAACTCCGTTTGGAGGATTATCCACAAGGTACGACAGTTAAATTCTTGATTGCAAATATGTTAAACACATAAGTGCAACATTCATATTCATGTTGTTTAAACTGAAAGTATTTTGCTGATCTTATTACAGTGAACTATTTTTCTTGTTCTTGCCTTGGAGTATGAACCAAGGTAATTCCATATTTGTATTCATGCGATCATAAATTAACAGATCAGCACCAGCCTCCCCAAGTCACACAGCTGGTACATTTACACCTGACAGCTTATCAAGAGAAAGTAGTCCAATTCCTGAGGGTTTTGAGGGTGATGTTCACAGTCAGCCCACTGTGATGACCCACCCCCAGATTTTAACAACTCAGCAGGCGGCAGACTTGTACAGAATCAGTCAGTCAGCCCCGGGGTCACCAGCAGGTACAGTCAGCTAAAATCTCATTTTCATGCAACTGAAAGGTTCTTAAAATTCTTCACTAGAGGTCATTTTAGACTGAACTTCCTTTTGTCATTGCAGCTAATTAAATCTTTCAGTAATATGAAATTCAGACAAACCAGAATGGAAATTTCATAAAGCATTCTTAGACAAAAATATGAGAATTGTCAAATACATGTATTTAAAGCATTTTAAAGTAAGCAAAATGGAAAATATCTCAAGCGGGAGGGGAAAGGGGGGGGGTGTAGGCATCCGCTGGACCCTCTCCTTACAATTTTTAGCTCACCTCGACGAAGTCGAGATGAGCTTATGCTATACCCCCGGCGTTGGCGTCGGCGTCGGCGTTAGCGTCGGCGTCCCGGTTAAAGTTTTAGGAGCAAGTCCCATTCCCAAGTAACTATAAGCCCTACCTTGACCAAACTTGCATGGATGATGCATCTAGGGATGGACACTACCACACTTGCTTCGGATGCTGGATATGACCTAGATTTTCCAGATGATTGACCAGGTTAAAGTTTTTGGAGCAGGTCCATTCCCAAGGAATTATAAGCCCTACCTGGACCAAACTTGCATGGATGATGCATCTAGGGATGGACACTACAACACTTGCTTCGGATGCTGGATCTGACCTAGATTTTCCACATGAGTGACCAGGTTAAAGTTTTTTGAGCAGGTCAATTCCCAAGTAACTATAAGCCCTACCTGGACCAAACTTGCATGGATGATGCATCTAGGGATGGACACTACCACACTTGCTTCGGATGCTGGATCTGACCTAGATTTTCCAGATGAGTGACCAGGTTAAAGTTTTTGGAGCAGGTCCATTCCCAAGTAACTATAAGCCTTACCTGGACCAAACTTGCATGGATGATGCATCTAGGGATGGACACTACCACACTTGCTTCTGATGCTGGATCTGACCTAGATTTTCCAGATGAGTGACCAGGTTAAAGTTTTTGGAGCAGGTCCATTCCCAAGGAATTATAAGCCCTACCTGGACCAAACTTGCATGGTTGATGCATCTAGGGATGGACACTACAACACTTGCTTCGGATGCTGGATCTGACCTAGATTTTCCAGATGAGTGACCAGGTTAAAGTTTTTGGAGCAGGTCAATTCCCAAGTAACTATAAGCCCTACCTGGACCAAACTTGCATGGATGATGCATCTAGGGATGGACACTACCACACTTGCTTCGGATGCTGGATATGACCTAGATTTTCCAGATGAGTGACCAGGTTAAAGTTTTTGGAGCAGGTCCATTCCCAAGTAACTATAAGCCTTACCTGGACCAAACTTGCATGGATGATGCAGATTGGGATGGACAATACCACACTTGCTTCGGATGCTGGATCTGACCTAGATTTTCCAGATGAGTGACCAGGTTAAAGTTTTTGGAGCAGGTCCATTCCCAAGTAATTATAAGCCCTACCTGGATCAAACTTGCATGGAGGATGCATTTAGGAATGGACACTACCACACTTGCTTTGGATGCTGGATATGACTTAGATTTTCCAGATGGGCCACTAGGTTAAAGTTTTTGGAGCAGGTCCATTCCCAAGTAACTATTAGCCCTACCTTGACCAATCTTGCATGGATGATGCATCTAGGGATGAACACTACCACACTTGCTTCGGATGCTGGATCTGACCTAGATTTTCCAGATGAGTGACCAGGTTAAAGTTTTTGGAGCAGGTCCATTCCCAAGTAATTATAAGCCCTACCTGAATCAAACTTGCATGGAGGATGCATATAGGGATGGACACTACCACACTTGCTTTGGATGCTGGATCTGACCTAGATTTTCCAGATGGGTCACTAGGTTAAAGTTTTTGGAGCAGGTCCATTCCCAAGAAACTATTAGCCCTACCTTGACCAAACTTGCATGGATGATGCATCTGGGGATGGACACTACCACACTTGCTTCAGATGCTGGATCTGACCTAGATTTTCCAGATGAGTGACTAGGTTAAAGTTTTTGGAGCAGGTACCCAATTATAAGCCCTACCTGGACCAAACCTGCATGGATGATGCATCAAAGGAAGGACTCTACCATACTTGCTTCAGATGCTGGATCTGACCTACATTTTCCAGATGAGTGACTAGATTAAAGGTTTGGGAGCAGGTCTATTCCCAAGTGATTATTTAAGCCTTACCTTGACCAAACTTTCGTGGATAATGCATCTAGGGATGGACGCTACCACACTTGCTTGGGATGCTGGATCTGACCTAGATTTTCCAGATGAGTGACCAGGTTAAAGTTTTTGGAACAGGTCCATTCCCAAGTAACTAAAAGCCCTACCTGGACCAAATTTGCATGGATGATACATCTAGGGATAGACACTACCATATTTACTTCAGATGCTGGATCTGACCTAGATTTTCCAGATGATTGATCAGGTTAAAGTTTTTTTGGAGCAGGTCCATTCCCAAGTAAATATAAGCCCTACCTGGACCAAACTTGCATGGATGATGCATCTAGGGATGTACACTAACTAACCTGCTTTGGATTCTGGATCTGACCTAGATTTTCCACATGAGTGAATTTTAGCCATATTTTAACCAAATTAGCATGAATGATGATGTATCTAGAGATGGACAGTTCCAGACTTACTTTGGATTCTGAATCTAATATTGATGGATATTAATCTTGGAATGTACACTAACTAGGAAAAAAATATGATGTGAGATTTACCTTACTTATAGATAACATTCGTCGAGGTGAGCTTAGTAATCTTTGATTACCTATGTTTTATTCCATGATATTGGCAGCTCTGTATTCTGTGTATCAATTTATATAAAAAAATAAAAAAAATTGTGAAATCCTTCAAAAAAGCACTCTCCTACGATTTTAGTTGGATTTCAATAAAACGTAATATGTAAGTAGATTTCACTAAGATACAAAATTCTGTACATCGGTTTGTAATTTCTATGAATGGCATTACCATTGTTACTAAAAATAGAATTTTTAGTTAAATTCTTTCAAAAAGCTACTCCTCCTGTAGATTTAGTTTGATTTGAATAAAACTTTATACACAAGTAGACCACACTATAAAGATACATAATTCTTTTCATCATTTCTTATTTTAATGAATGGTGTTGCCATGGCTACTGAAATTAGAAATTTGTATGAATATTTTCAAAATGCTTCTCCTTACAATTTTGGTCTGATTAAAAAAAAAACTTGGAAAAAATAGACTAAACCAAGATTTATTGTTGTTACCATAGTTTCAAGTCCAAGTACTACTTTTTTCTTCCTTTATTATGAGTACAAACCAGTAGAGCTAAAGTCTCGTTAGACAACTTCTGGTAATTAGATTCTTTTCTTAGATGATGAGTGAATGAGATAATCAAAGATTTAATTTTGAATATGATTGGGTGGTCCTTATGCAATGTAAAATCAACTTTAATTTGAATGGAGATGTAGTTTAAGTATCAATAGGCCAGTATTCAACTTAAAGAGGAGTTGAGCTGTAAGGGTGATGATAAGAATTCTACCATGTTTCTTATGTACATTATATACAAGGTTGGTTTTGATGCTTATCGATCATATTTAACTGTTCAACAGGATCTCGTGTGTTATCTCCTGTCACTGTGACGGCCACTTCCTCTCTGAATCCTACTGCCACATCGGCTATCCATCAGCTGCCTACAGTCATCACCAAGCCAAAAGTCATTGTATCTAATCCCACACAGGTGGTGCTAAACGGCCCATCTGCAGTTCCCTCCCTTACTAATGGATCACACATGGAGATCAAAAAGGAAATCAATCCTCAGTTACAAGGTATTTTTATTAATTTTCTTTTATTGTAAATGAAAAATCTTGTAAATCTTTGATTGTGTGATACTTGAGAAATTTGTGAGTAATCAGTGATATGTCCTAATTTTTCAGAAAAAATTCAAGCTGTAGTGTCAGCAGGAGGTCTAAAGCCAGTGACACTTGTTAGAAATCTCACTAGTGGACAAGGCATGAACATGGGCATCGTACAGCAACCTGGCCAGCCCCTCACCGTGATGTCATCAGGTGCCCAGGCAGCGACCATCCTTAGTCAGCCTGTTACATCACAAGCAGGGGGAATCACTCTGTTTCCCCAGTCAGCTGTGCAGCTTGTCAGTACAACTGGTTCACATGTCCCACAGCAACAGTTGCTGGTAAACTTTCTACTATTAACTCTTGGCTTAAGGCTTATGGTTTGAGCATCTTAAATACAAATTACTGTTATCCTTATGATTTCCGTTTCTCTCCATTAAAATTATGAAATAGCAATATTTTCATTTCTATCCGTCTTCAGTTTTCAGTATTAAAGGTAATCAAATTTTTACATAGTAATGTATAGGAAAATATTTAAAAACCTTTTTTAAGAATAGCAAGGATATACATGAATATGTATGGTTACATTCTCCGGTTGTGTAGATTCAAGTTTGTTCAAATCATGACCCCCAGAGGGTAGGATGGGTCCGTAATGGGCAATCAAAGTTTAACAGAGGAATACCAGGGTATATAGGAAAAATCTTATAAAATGTTTGTCTCAAGAACAGCAAAGCCATGATTAGTCATATTATTTAAATGGATGTAGTTTCAAGTTTGTTTAAATCATGACTCCCAAGGGTAAAGTATGGTCACAATATGTGATCAAAGTTTTACGTAACAATATGTGAGGGGAATCTGCTGATAAAGAACAGCAGGGCCATAGTGACTTAGGTGAGCATTGTTGCCTATGGCCTTTTGTTTGAGGTTGGCAGCTCTGTATTTGGCAATTCAGAACCCAACAAGTGCATTTTTTTGTTGCCCATGAATTATGATTTTTCATGCTTATTAAATATAAGAATGCTGCTGTGCACAATATTATGAATATATGCAAAATTTGGCATTGATTTTTCAGTAGAATATGTAACAGGATTAAAAATTATATATATGGTTTGTTTGTATGGTTTATTGTTTTATAGGTGACTACAATATCTGGAGTTCCTGTGACTCTGACGTCCAAACGTCCGGCTGAAGAATATGTGGAAAATAATGGTCATGCTTCTGAGCACACGGAAACCAAACAGATGAAGCTAGAGGTCAAAGAGGAAGCAGCAGAATAAAGTGGAGTAGTAGAGTTTTATCAGATCTAATGAGACCTGTTAGGTTTTGTTTACCCATAATTTTTGTCATTTTAGAACGGATTTTAAAATTGTGACATTGACATGTTTGAAATCCTAAAGAATGAAATAACAGAAAAGATAAACTGGCACAGTTTATGACTTTCTTTGTGTGGGTGTATATAATATTATTCAGTTTCAGCACTTGAAATTCAAGTGATTTACCCTAACACATAAACTTGCTGTGGAATGGAGGTGGTTTTAGTTCCTCTTGAGATCTGGAGGGAACCAGTTGTGTACAGAACCAGCCATAGTGCTCATTTTTGTGATTATTTCATAGCCAACATTGCAGATAAGGCAGCTCCGTGGCAACCCATCACTTTCTACAGACAGGAAATCTCTGACAGCAATCAACCTGAAGTAACAAAGTCTAAGTGCTGTTCTGTCCTTCTCTCGATTCTGCATTGTGTGAATTGTGTGCAATATGTCCACAACAGAATTCAGAATTAAAAGTATCCAATATTTACTGTACCAGGCTTTAACAGATTGTTGTGTAGATAATGGTGGTATTAGATGTTATAATGAAATAGCAGTGATTCTATTGTTAATTGTCCAAATTTCTACTTTGTTATTGCTTTGTGCATTAAGTGTAAATTTTATTGTCTTTTTTGTTCTTGTTTTATTGTCATTAAATGTTAGGATGAAATTTTTAAAATCATAGTTCTAAAGATTTTTTTTTTAATTTGAATTTCCTTCTTTTTTTTTCAAACCCTCCTGAAAGAACAAATGAAACTGGTAAAATTGCATGATCCTCTGCAAATGAAGGTTTGCTTGATCTGTTTGCTGTGATGAAAAAACAAATCTAAAAAGGGAGAATAAGTTTTGTGATAGAACTTAACAAATATTTCAAGAAAATTAATATATATTATAACCGAATAAAAAAAATTCCATTAATGATTCCTAGCATCATGGTAATGTAATTACTTTTGAGATGACAAGGTTGTGGCGTCAGAAAAACTCACGAAGGAACAAATGTTTTTTTCTTCCAGTAAGACAGTTAAAATTGCACATATACATGTATATGGGACTGATAATATCCTCATCATTGTTTTGCAAGAGATGTAATGTGTATCAATACAGACATATTGGTTTAAATTTCTGTAATTTTAATGGTAGTTCAACATGTCCAAATGGCAGACCTTATGGGATCATTCATCTCTCTCTATGTACATGATTTCATTTTGTATGTCATCAATCATGTTGTATAAACAGCAGATTTCTGCTGAGAATATCGTCAGTATGTGAATAAACATACTGTTTTAATCCAACAAGTGTTTTTGTTTTTGTTTCTTTTTTCACAACATTTTACCTACAGATGATATTGGTAACAGTTCTGGGTGATAAATTGTTTTCATTTCAATCAACAATTTATTTAATGAGTGATTAATCTGATCAGGGTTATTGATTTTTTTTTTGGTTCACCAGTTTTGTTGAACCTGAAAGTGTCTATTATTCAGGATTTGTGTTATTTTCCACAAAATTTTGAAATGCTACTTTTATTTTCCACCTTATTGACATGTACATTGATATTGAAGTTTTGTTCTAATCACAATAGAATGTAAAAACAAACCAAACTTCTTAAGATGACCACTCTGTAACTTTAAGCATACTATATGCTGATATAGGATGTTTCACAGGAACAAAAATTACGGATGTTTTGTTTGAAAAAGAATGTTATAAGTTATTGACCTGTTGTAATGCACACATAAATGCATGGTTATAATTGTTGGAGTATTGGTAAAATGAGGCAAAGTCTAACAGATTAGCATCTTGTTTGATGTAAGTAAATGAATGCACTAGTCAGATGGGTTTTCTTTAGTTCAACAGAGAGAGGGAGAAATGCCCATGAGCTTATCAGAAAGTCTCTAACATCCATCTACCAGTGTTGTCAGTAAACTTTTAACATTTTCATCTTTTCCAGTATCACTGGACCATTTTCAACCCAAACTTGTTGACCTGGATTCATGATTGTACAAATGTAGGTCACACCTTACCAGACTTCATGCTTACTTGATAAATCTAGGTTTAAGGTTTTCAATTCATGGCTCATATGACAAGGGTGGAACTACAACAGGGGGTCAATGTTTAGAAAAGAGCTAAAGTCTTCTTCGCAGGGACGACAGAGACATTGTTATACAAAGAACTGTAGAATCAGGGTTATTTTCATTTATTGCTTTAATAGTGTATCAAAATAGTACAAGGAATTATTTAGGAAAATTTAATTAAAAAAAATCATTTTCACAACAGAGCAGGTCCATACTCTTTAGTCATATTGATATACATGTATATATATATAGATATAGATATAATGAAAATAATTAAATTGAAAACACGAAGAAATCAACACAGTAAAGCATTAGCGCTTTCATTAACAATCTTCAGATGCTTTACAAATAAGTTTACTAACTGTCGCATAGTAACGTATATTGTGACGTCATAATAAGCGGAACGTTATAAAGTCACTGTGACGTTATACTCCCAGGTGTTATTACGGGAAAATCAAACAATGGTATTAAGGTCAAGATCTAGTAAATGACTTTAGACTGTCTTTTTGGTGCTAGATCCATTATGATGTCATAATTGTTTTAAGCTTAATTTTTCCTGTACTTTATGGCTGTAAAAGAATTGTGTAGCAAATGAAGGATTTTCAATGATTAATTTGAAATCATGTCAAAAGTAACCCCGATATATCTATATTCAATTTAATATCATTTTAAAATAGAGGTTAAGAAGAAATGAAAAACTGTTTTCTGAGAAACTGTAGGCAATATTGATACATTTCATTTTATCTGAGATGGAAAAAAACTAAATTTATACCCGACTTTCTTCGTTTTTCATTAAAAATTACAGTTTAAAATATGTTTTTTCGTCTAGTTTATCAAAAAATTATGTCCCGAAACACCCTATTTTTGCAAGCCATATTTGTAAAGGATCATTAAAAGTCGATCATTAACTCGTTTCTCAAATTTGAAAAATTTGTAGGCATCTTTCATTTATTAGAGATCTTGACCTTAAGCTTTGGTTTTAAGGTAGTAATAAAGTGTTTTTTTCTTTTCTTTGGATTTGGTTTCCAAACAGCGTCTTATAAAAGGGAAACACAGTAAATTGTCTCTTCCCGCATACATCTAAATGATAAATATAGATATATATATATATATATATATATATATAAGCATTCCCATGTAATGTAGATTCAAATTTGTTCAAAGCATGGCCTTAGGGACACCTTTAGTCCACAAAGCTTATGCAGCAATGAGTAGACATCCAAAAGAATAAAGACAATTAACAATTGTAAAGTTGACATTTAGACTTTAAATAGGTGAATGCAACAATTTGTGAAAAGGGGGTGGGGTCTATCACACAATCCTTTAGGCAGTTTGCAACCCCCATTCCACCCCATCCCTTTTTGCGTGTGTATGTAACATCTTTAGGGAGACCTGGAGACAGGTAAAACAAAATTCTGAACTCTTGTTATTCTCATAATTGTGTTGTCTTTGTTTGCAAAAAAATGGGGGTTCTTGCTTTATATACAAAAGATCCCTAAAGAACTAAAGCCAGAATGTACCAAAATCCGCCTTGTCACCAGTCTGGTGACACCAGAACAGATAAAACTTTCTAAAACAATTCTCTTAAATTAGTAGATTATAAAACATTTTATTTTTTAACAATATCTTTTCTATTTTTATTTTTACAGCCGTTTGAATTTGGTATTTTTTCCAAATTAATTCTATATAACGTCATGACGTTGACGTTATTTACTATAACGTCATAATGTCCATGTTCTTTACTATAACGTCAGAATCACAATCAGAATCAGAAAAATGTATTATACCCCCTGCAAACGAAGTTTAGGGGGGTTTATTGGAATCAGCATGTCCGTCTGTCTGTAGACGAGATTTTGTCCGGACCATTTCTTGGAAACTGTTGCAAGGATTTGTCTGAAAATTTGTACACTTGTTATTCGCCATATGAAGGTGTGCACCTGGTATTTTCATCATGATTGGTTAAGTTTTTTGCATTTTACAGGTGTTTTTTTTTTCATTTTTATGCCCCCGGATCGAAAGATCCCGGGGATATATTGTTTTTGTCCTGTTTGTCTGTTTATCTGTTTGTCCATTTGTCTGTCTGTCTGTTGTCAACTTTAACCTTGCCCATAACTTTTGATTGGTTGGAGCTATGACTTTCATATTTCACATGTGTATTCCTTGTGACAAGACCTTTCTTTGGGTACCATCATATTTGACCTTTTGATCTTGACCTTGGAGTTTGACCCACTTTTGCAAAATTTTATGAGACTTTAACCTTGGCCATAACTTCTGAACAGTTGGTGCTTGGAGTTTGAAACTTCACATGTGTATTCTTTGTGACAAGGCCTTCCTTTGGATACCAACAACTTTGACCTTTTGACCTTGACCTTGGAGTTTGACCTACTTTTGAAAAACTTTAACCTTGGTCATAACTTTTGAACAGTTGGTGCTTAGGGTTTCAAACTTCACATGTGTGTTCTTTGTGACAAGACCTTCCTCTGGATATCAACCACTTTGACCCTTTGACCTTGACCTAGGAGTTTGACCTACTTTTGAAAAACTTTAACCTTGGCCATAACTTTTGAATGGTTGGAGCTAGGGCTTTCATACTTCACATATGTAATCCTTGCGACAAGACCTTCCTTTGGATACCAACCACCACTTTGACCTTTTGACCTTGACCTAGGAGTTTGACCTACTTTTGAAAAACTTTAACCTTGGCCATAACTTTTGAATGGTTGAGGCTAGGGCTTTCATACTTCACATATGTAATCCTTGTGATAAGACCTTCCTTTGGATACCAACCACTTTGACCCTTTGACCTTGACCTAGGAGTTTGACCTACTTTTGAAAAACTTTAACCTTGGCCATAACTTCTGAATGGTTGGTGCTAGGGCTTTCATACTTCACATATGTAATCCTTGTGACAAGATCTTCCTTTGGATACCAACCACTTTGACCTTGACCTTGACGTTTGACTTTTATTTAAAAAAACTTTAACCTTCGCCATAACTTTTGAACAGTTGTATCTAGGTCTTTCAAATTTCACAGGTGTGTTCCTCGAGACAAGACCTTTCTTTGGGTATCAACATTTTTTATCTTTTGGCCTGGATTTTGACTTGCATTTGAAGAATCTTTAACCTTCGCCATAAGCTGCAATACGGGGGCATCAGTGTTTCACAAACACATCTTGTTATTATGTGGTTTTGTCCGGATCTGTTCCCAGAGACTGTTGCATAGATTTGTATGAAAATTTGTACACTTATTATTTACCATATGAAGATGTGCAGCTGGTATTTTCAACATTATTTGATAATTTTTCTGCATTTTACAGGTGTTTTTTTTTTTTTTTTCATTTTTTTTTTACTTAGTCATTTCGGGTTCATGTCTAAGGTTTGAGACATAGAATTGAGAACATCTGTACAAAAATGTGAACTACAACTTAAAACTACTCATTAGAATTAAAAAGAAATCAAAGAGTATTAAAAAACAGTTTTTACATTACACAGCAGATAGTGTAAATCCATTTGTCCCTTGGGAGTAATGAGTGGACATCATCCAGTTAAAGATTAATTAATGAGTTCAGTGTGGGAAGCTGTTAGGGCATCTCTGATCAAGCAGGTCTTATCTATATCTCCTGGGAATTGGGCAGAAAGAAATAAAGATCTCTGTTGTCTAAGTCTCTTAATTGTAATTTATTTCTGTCAAAATACATAGTTACTGGAACCAGCCTTTTATTTTTGAAATAAGTTTGATATAAAGGTATTAAGATCAATTTGATTTTGTATACTAGTAATTAATTATGATATATTTTTTTTCAACAATTAATTTGCAGAGTGTCATGTCTCACAAAGATGACAGATAGTTGCGAACTATTTTTCAGTGTAATAAAAAACACTGTAATTATTAGTATTGATGTTTTATTAGGCTGCACCTCAGTTTCATTCATTAAAAAAAATATAATGAGTAATTAAATTTTCACTCTAAATGTTTAAGCAAATTGTGAACACCTCTCACATCTAGAAAACATTAGTGATTTGGTACCTTCTCTGAAAAACCCAGCGGGGGGTATTTGTCTCCTTTGGACAGTTCTAGTTTAAAGTCGGATTTAGCCATGGTGTTAATATTATTAATGATAAGCGTATAATATGTATACAATAATTGAAAAGAATCCAACTATTCTATAAATTTAAATTTATGATAGCTTTTTCCAAGAAGTTCTGAAACATGAGAAAGTCTAATATGCTTCTCAAACAGCAACTTTATCTACTTCATAATTGGTTTGGCCATGTATCATTTCACAAATAACAGGTTCAAAAAATTCTGTTTGAAAAGAAAAACACCAAAAGTGTTATTTTATAGGTAAACGTGAAAAAATACCATTGTGTGTTCATCTGCTCGTAATCTTCTAGGTGAACATGAGGATTTATTTTTTCTACATTGAACTAAAAATAGATCGGGAAGTTCCAAATTGATAGAAATATTTCACTTGAACCCCACTTTGACTTAGGAACATGTGTGTTATACGAACATAAAATTCAGGCATATGGAATCGGAGTTTGGGTGGGGTGGTGGTTCAAACTTTTTTTCTGAACTTTTTTTTTTACTTTTCATCTAGTATAAAAATGTTCATTTAAAGGTTTGTCCCCCTGTAAATGACCCCCCCCCCCCGATATTCTTTTCTTTGTTTGTTTATTGGGGGGGGGGGGGTAATCCAAGACTTTTTTCAGGTTAGTTGTCATTTATTATATTATAACCCCCTCCCCCTTTTCGATATCGATCCCACTTGCCTTACATTTACTTTTCTTACATTGTACCTAATATAGATTTAAAAATTCCAAATTAATACAATTGGATATGTTTATTTTAACCCCGTTTTTCACATTGCATTTGCTAGGACTTCAGCAAATATTGACAAGTAAGATGACATTGATTGCTTAACGAGTTTGTATCATTTAAGTCAATACAATGATTTAGCCACCTTCGAAGTACAATATTCAATATATTTATATTATACTTCTCAGGTGTTTAAATCGTCGTATTGACCTCAACAGCAATGATTGTACAGTCATTGAGGTATTCCGAATCACCTTTAACATTTTGACTGCGTTATACCATGTAATTTAGAAATATGATAAAATGAACCACAGCGCTTTTTGTCGCATTAAAACTGTTTTGAATCTTATCCATACCTGAATGAATTCCTGATTAAAATGTGAGAATTTCACAGAAATTTCTATTTTAAGTAGCCAAGGAACAATATTTACAATATCTTGAAACCAGTGTTCAGAATTATTGATGATTTCTTGCGTATCCAGTTTTATTAAAGTAAAACCAAAACTGCAGGGACAGTAGCGTTTTATAAGAATTTCTCAAAAATTTGTAATTGTAGGAACCCTGGCAACATCGTTCATGGAAATCAGAATGATGTATTTTGGTGTACATCTGTAGTCGACTTATCAAAATCAAAATAAGACTTTAGGATGAATAGCATTTTTGAAAGAATTTTACAGAAATTTGTATTTTTGGTAACTATGGTTACATCATCAAGATAAACCTCTATGGTCTCATTGAAAATATATCGAAGAAATTTCAATTTCATTCATCTATTCTTTAAGCGTGATTCACGGTATATCCGCGTATCATACTACTCCATTTACATATACATATTATACAAAGCACGTACATTGCAAAAGAAATTCAAAATCCGTTCTCTCACTATAAACTTTTCTTTACAGGTTATATGTACTTAAGCGCCGCACGTAACTTTTTGTGTTTTGCACAAGCATAAACTAGCACGGGCGCGGACCCAGGAATTTTTCAGGAGGACGGATTCCACTCCAATTCCCCCAAAAAATCCAACCCAGAAATTTGTTGACCCCCCCCCCTCTGTGAATAAACTTATTCCGGGTAGGCAGGTGGGAAGTGTTGAGCCGCTTTCCTGCTGACTCTTTTTTCAACCATGGTCCTGCTGGACACCTCACTACAAGTGATGTTAGTATAGTTGAAAATGACGACCTAAAAGCACACAAAACGATCTAACTTCATTTCTGTTATGAATTTTATGAAAGATTATGCCAAACGTTGGCGAAATATGAATTTAAGGAGAAGACCTGAACACTTTTTTTTAAAGAATGGATTAAGTGTTTTAGAAATATTTTAAAGAATCGCATTAAAAGTTAAAAGACAGTATGCGAACCATCTATCCTTCTGTTTTTCACTAAAACGGAGGTGATAAAAGACTACACGAAAAATATGTCATGGTCCCACAAGACAAGGCTTTAACAATATCATCTTTCTTTATAAGGCTCATTATTATAACTTTATTTTTGAAAAACTTGGTTTGAATTCTGCATCTGGAAATCCAGATTATACTCACAGTTCACTTTCTATGGATGAAATTCTTCAAAATCACATTTCAGTGCTTGAGTTTTTAATATTTTTTGCATTCCAGTCAACGAAGGTGAGTTCGATCTACCCTACCTATACTGGATTCCTAAACTTCATAAAAAATCCTTACAAATATACATTGCAGGGTCCAGCAAATGCTCTACCAAGCCCCTATCTCTACTCCTCACAAAAATATAAACTGCTGTAAAGGAGAAGCTTCAGAAGTACTCTGCTATAGCATCTTTGAGAAGTGATGTAAATCAAATGTGGATTTTCAAAAACTCCAGAGAACTTTTTGAACGTTTTAAAAATCACAATTTTTTCAGAAGTCAATAACATCAAAATACATGACTTTTTTCATCATCGATAGCCAAGGATTTCTGATCCGCTACCTCACAAACCCTTGGTTCACGATAAATTAAAACTAGACTTTTTGATATCATAGACAACTGCCTCTTCAATACAAATGGAACTCTAATATTTTCATATCTTTTGGTTGGTCATCAACAAATTTCTTTGTTAAAAAATACTGATTCTACACATACATGTAAGTACTCTGAGGTTGATATTAAGGGATGGTGGAGTTACTTATTGACAGCACCTACGTAGTCTTTGGAGACAATGACTTCCAACAAACTGTTGGAATTCCAATGGGCACTAAGTGTTCTCCTTTGTTAGTCGACTTTTTTTTTTATATTCCTATAAAGCAGAATTTATTCAAACGCTTCTACATGAGAAGAAAAGACTTGTAGCCTTCAACTCAACATTCAGATACATCGACGACGTTTTATCAATTAATATTTACATTTTCAAACGACTTTGTCCGAGATAAAACTATAAATAAGGTAATAGCTTTATATCCTCATAAAACGATTGGCTCAGCACGTGACAGAACTCCATGCTTTCTCGCTGTGTGTTGCTTAGTAAAACACTGGGCAGAAGTGCAGAGACTTCTCATTATTAGTGAGACCTGTACCTGACACTTATGGCCTCTGAGCAGTGAGGGACCTTTTTCGTGCCAGCACCTTCTGCAACATGGAACTTCAGTTTAAACGGAGTTCCCATGTCGCAGTAGGTATTGGCGAAGAGAGCAATATAATCCAAGAATTCGAGCAATACATATGCGCGCAATAATTGAATTGTTGCTCTTTTAAAAAAAAAAAATGAAATACTTGCTCCCCGGCTTTAAGACTGTGCATGCATTTTAAAATTCTTCAGACAAAGGACTATATTCGGTAATTACCAATACCCCCCCCCCCCCCAATTCAAACTTTGACGGAGGGTTATATAAACAGGGGGTATCTGCTGACTTCAAAAATCAAATAATTTCATCAGCCATGACGTCATATGTTAGATAAGACGTCAGGAAAGTGACCTAAGTTCAAAATTATCATTTTTTACAGAGAAAAGGGTATTTTGAGTAAAAGTCACTGAGCGCAAATCTGTTCCAACTCAATGTTTTGATGATAATATCAATGAAATATATGAATATTGTTATGGAGCAGGTCTGCGCTCTGTATAATATACATGTAGTAAAAATTGAACAAATTTGGTCAATTTGTCCTCTTTCTGAAAAATAACACAAAATCCAAATAGTTTGTGACGTATAAGCCCGTAGAAAGCAATTTCAGTTGGGGGGAGGGGGGGGGGCACAGCCATACATTTTCAGTTGGGAGGGCACTAATCAACTACCAAAAATTCCTTGACCAAAAAAAAAAGTCATCAGACATTGAGGGGGCACGAGCATATAGTGGCAATGTTTTCTATAGTAATCTATATATCGGCAAAATTATTAGGGGGCACCCCCCCCCTCCGTGTCCCCTTCCGGTTCCTACGACCATGAGGTCGTAGAAACAAAAATTGCCAATAACCTACTTCAAAACTATACTATTTTTTATTAATTCAGATTTTTCATACAATATATATATACATGTAATTCAGCACATTTCAAAAAATTTCAAAATTTGTTTTTGTGGGGGCAAAAATATCCATTTACCGCATATATAGCTCTTTGCAGGGATGTACAATTTTTAAAAATACCGAAAAGATCATTTATACCGAAATCTAAATCAATTTTTCGCAAACAATAAATAATCAGGGACATAAACAACACACTATTCAAACATAATTATATGTTATGTAGGGGCTATATTTTTCTTATTAAAAGAAAAATAGGTGACGTCAGGTGCCTGTGGAAGAGATATATGTGTGATATAATATTGCATGGAATGGTTAAAACTGTAATCTATGGAAGCCTTTTGAGGCTAGTTCAAAGGGAAAAAATTTATAGTGCTTTAAAATCAATATATGTTCTTTGCGTTTAAACGCAATAATTGTTGGTTTTAATAATTAAATAATTATTGCATTTAATACACGCAATGAGTTTAATATTTCACTGATAAAGAGAATAATCTCTGCATATAAACGCTGAAAAGTATTTTTGCGTTTAATCGCAATAAAAAAACTTCTTTTTCTTTTTAATCTTGAACTGACCTCAAAGAGCATCCGTAGTAATCCGCATGCTTTTATTTTTTCTTGAATTTAGATATATGTCAATTCTACAGAAAAAATTTTGAAGGGTTAAACAGTTATCATTTACACAAAGGAAGTTATAGGCGGATCCTGATTTCTCGCATAATTTATACTAGTGATTATACATACACAGTCCTTGCACTATGGTTCCCTTTTTAGCTTACCTTCTGATCACCCGTTGCCCGACGTCGATCTGCCCGACTGTACCTCTTTTTTTTTCTTTCTTTTTTTTTTTTTTTACATTTTCGACTTCCCTCAAAAACCATTGTATGAGTCAATTTTAACCAAAGTAGGCACCAAACCCTTTTGCTTATAGGGGATTCTAAATTATTCAAGTCCCCTTCTAAAGGGAGATAATGAAGAAAAGGCAAAAATAGGATGGGGTCATTAAAAAAAAATCTTCTCAAGAACTTAGCCAGAAAAGATGAAACTTATGTGAAGGCTTTCTGAGCTAGTTTAGATTCTAAATTGTTCAAATCTTGGTCCCGGAGGAGGGGGGGGGAGGTTGGGATTACCTTAGGGAATCAATTTAAAGTTTTTACATTGATAGGAAAAATCTTTTAAAACTTCCCAAGAACCACTGGACCAGAAAAGATGAAACTTAATTGAAAGCTTCGTGAGATATAGATACATATGTTTTAACTTTGTTCAAATCATGGCCCCGGGATAGGGTGTGGCCACAGAAGTTTTATATAGGAACATATATGAAGAAATATTTTGATAAGAATACATATTATATAGGGGAACTGTTGATGAAGAAACAGTAGCGCCAAAGTGACTCAGGTGAGCGTTGTCGCCCATGGACCTCTTGTTTTAAAAAGAATTCAAAGAGAGTTCAAGCATGCGCAAAAGTGGTAAAATACTTGTAAACGAAAACAATAATGGTGTCAAACGCGGGGCGACGTCGACGTGAATCTGCTCAAAAAATGAGAAAGCTTAATGCAGACAGACAGCGGAGTAAACAAAGAGTTTACATTGGAGAACACTTTCAAACTTGGAACCAGCTTCGAAAGGATTTAGGCTTTGATTATCATCACAAATTGGCAGGATTTCTCCTGGAGTTGTAAGTTGTTTTGTTTTTGTTTTTTGGCCTCGATGTCAGTCAAAGCGCCCCTCAAGAAATCCACCCCTGTTAAAGCGTCCCACAAATGTTGATGAAAGCTAGAACCGCATGTCAGAATATGGTAAGATTTTCAGCTCATGTAAGCCAAAGGTTCAAAGGGAGGTTTTTCTGATCAAAGTGTGTCTGGTAAAATATCTTTTTCACATTTTCGACTTCTGACTCAACCAATTTCAGCCAAACTTGGCACTGAGCATCCTTGGTTGAAGGGGCATTCAAGTTTGTTCAAATGAAGACCCATGCTCATTTAAGAGGGCTAGCGATTATGAAGAAAAGCAAAAATTAATATGGTGGGTGTCTAAAATTATAGAAAAATATATTCATCTCAACCAAACTACTGGGATGGAAGATTAAATATGAATTCAAAGCTTCCTGCCAGTGCAGATTTAGGTACATGTATGTTCATGCAAATCCAGACCCCTGCATAGGTGTCGGAAGCAAATTGAAAGTGGGGTGGCTAATTGAAAGGGGGGGGGGGCTAACCCAATGAAAAAAGGTAAGCCCCAATTTTCAATGCCTATATTATATTGTCTATCTTTGCAAAAAAAGTGGGGGGGGGGGGGGGCTAAGCCCCCCTAGCCCCCGGTTCCGACGCCTATGCCCTGGGTAAGGATTATAGGGCCACAATAGGAGAACAAAAGTTTAACCAGGAAAATATAAGGGAAAATCTTTAAAAATCTTCTTTTAATTATTAACAGCAATATTTAAAGCCAATAATTGCGCATTCCCAAGTTGTCTTGATTCAAGTTTGTTTAAATTTAAATGACACATGGGTAGGGTGTGGATAAAGTCTTAGTAGATTGCTTCCAGTCTGGGCAACATTTTGTAGAAAAATTGTAATGAGATATGTCAGTCATGACAAAAAGGACGTTATCTTGAAATCCCAAATTCGAAGAATTGCATTAATTTATACAAACATGTACATGTGTATGAGTGTCATAAATTTAAATAATGCATAATCTCATGTATGTAGATGCACATTTATTACTTATACAGTGTAATTTGGAATGTTTGTTTCAGTTATTTCCATGCCAAAAAAGGAGCTCCACCACCTGAGAGTAGTTCATTACAAACTTCTATCCCATCTCAGCCTAGAGAAACAGAATATTGTGGAAGGTAGGATATATCAAAGAAAACTTGTCATGAAGTTAATGCATTAATCTGTTAGATTTATCGTGTTTACCTAGAATTTCTCTATCAGAGCTAGAGGCTCTGGGATAGAAAACAAGCACAACTCCTTGATATAAATCTCATGCATCCAATCACAGAACTATTCACTTTTTTACCAGCATTTTCAATATTGTAAATACTAGAATTGTAGATCGAATTTGAATTGCTTTGGCACTATTCTTAGAATGCTTGCTAATATACAAACCTCTGGTGTGCAGCAACACTAGCTAAGTGAATGTTTCTGATGCACTACTCTCTCCACAAACCATTGGTCTATCATGCCATTAAAAGTCAGGATTGTCTACCTCATTACACAGCTTGCTTCATGAGTGTTTTTATAACCCGGACAAACCAAGTTTGGGGGTATATAGGAATCACTTCGTCTGTCTGGGCTATAACTTTGTAATGGAGAATTATAATCGGAAGTTCATACTTGGTATAGAGATTGGTTATGACTCAAGGCATATCATCTGGCAAGTCCAAGGTCACTGATAGAAAAATTATAAAATTCTTGTCTTGGCTATAACTTTGTAATGGAGAATCATTGGAAGCTCATACTTGGCACAGAGATTGTTTATGAAGAGAGGGTGTGTCACAACCTTAACCTAAGCTCATTGTGGCCAATGCAATGTCACTGGTATAAAACATGTAAAATTCATGTCAGGTGTATAAATTCTAATGTAAAAACACTGGATTTGCATTTTTCACTAAAAGGTTATTTATAACCAGAAGATGTGTCAATTTTTTAACTAAGGTCTTTCTGACAAGTTCAAGGCCACATTTACAAAATATAAATGGGCCATTTGTGCGGTGTGCGTCAACTTTTTAGAATATGGGCCATAACTCAAGAACCCTTTGGCCAATTTTTGTCAAATTTGTCACAGAGTATCCTTGGCCCAAGGGTGCCCATTTATACTTTAACTAGGGATGTGATCCTTAAACAAGGGGAGATAATTAGGAAAATAAAACCAAAAGTACTGGTTGCTAAAAAACCTTCTTCTCAAGAACCACTGAGCAGATTATATCCAAACTTACATACAAAGATGAGGATATGTTGAAGATTAGAAGTTGTTCAAGGCATCACCCTAGGGCAAAGGGCGTGGTCTCAAATTCATTGCAAAGTTAACCAAAAATTATGTTTTATTAAAACATTGATATTTTGACTACCGGGGGTACTATAAGGACTAGGATCATCAATTCTCGTCAGTTGATGCATCTTAGGATGTTATATCATGTTGACTCAAAAGTAGGTCATGATGATCTACTTTTTGAATTTTGCGTGCATTCTTTTTCAAATTGATTTAGAGGCATATTTTGGACACTGTAAGGCATGGATGATGCATCTAGGGATGGACACAACCACATTTGCTTCGGATGCTGGATCTGACTTACATATTCCAGATGAGTGACCAGGTTAAAGTTTTTGGAGCAGGTTCATTCCCAAGTAACTATAAGCCCTACCTGGACCAAACTTGCGTGGTTGATGCATCTTGGGATGTACGCTAACCAACCTGCTTCGGATGCTGGATTTGTCCTAGATTTTCCACATGAGTGAATTTTAGCCATATTTTAACCAAATTAGCATGGATGATGTAGCAGGGATAGACATTAACTTTCAGATTCACTTGCCCTTTAGGCAAGTGATCTCAAACTTTGACTTGTCCGAATGCAAAACTTTGTTGCCCAGAATTAGGAAAGAACTTTTGAAAAAAAGAAAATTATTAATCACTGTAAATGTTATGATAAGAAAAAATGTGACAAAATACACTACTGTAAATTTGGCAAGTTTAGCTACCTGAAAAAAATTTTGATGCTGCATCTGTACATAAATATATACCACTGTACTTGTGAATTTAACCTTTTAACACACACTTTCATGCAGCAATATCATTCCGTTTCCTTTTCATAAAATTCATATTTTAAAAAAAATTATTTTCGGTAGGATCCTTTTGTGAATCGTGACTTTTGGAGATAACTGTGAAGCAACGCTAAAGGAAGATAGTTGCTACGAAACATACATCTTATCTTGATCAGGATACATCGTGTTACACTGTACTTATATTCTGTGCGTGAATAAATAATCTAATTTCCTATTTAAGAAGTTAACAAAATTTTGTTAATAGACGTAGAGTGTATTTACTACGAAAGAAAGTAACGAACCCGATTTTTAATGAACGGTATAAACCAGAAACGCTACCAAGGAATTCCGAATGCAAAAACATTGTCATCCAGGTGCGTGTGGATATCAAGTGTTCAATTTATTGTGTTATTTATAAATTAATGTAAACTAAATAAATATGTACATTTGTATAAGAAAAATTCACTTGCCCGATCGGACAAGTACGTCGACAATTTCACTTGCCCGAACTGAGAATTTACTTGTCCCAGGCAATCGGACAACTGTTAATGTCGATCCCTGTGTAGCTAGGGATGGTCACTTCCAGACTTGCTTTGGATTCTGAATCTGACCTACATTTTCCAGATGAGTGACCAGGATAATTTTGTTGGAGTAGCTATATAACATTATGGCCTGATTAAACTTGCATAGATGGTGCATCTAAGGATGAAAACTTCCAGACTTTGGATGTTGGAACTGACCAAAATTTTCTTGATTAGTATACAGGATAAATGTTTTTTGAACAGGTCTATTTCCAAGTAACTGTAAGTTGTACTTAAACCAAACTTGCATGGATATTGATCTTGGGATGTACACTAACTAAAAAAAGAATATGATGTGAAATTTGCCTTACTTAAGATAACATTCGTTGAGGTGAGCTTCGTAATCTTTGATTACCTATGTTTGAATTTTATGGCTAATCTTTTTGAAAACATTAAAGGTCATTATTTCAGATACTGAGAGGTTAAGAATCATCAGACCTTGGAAGTTGATGCATCTTGGGGTCTTAAAACAGATTTATCAGAAAGTAGGTCACAGTGACCTACTTTTTTGAATTTTGCGGGCATTCATTTTCAACTTGTTTTAGAGGCATATTTTGAACACTTTAAGGCCTATGATAATCAAACTTTGTCAGTTGATGCATCTTGGGTCCTCTGAGAATGTCAAATGAAAAGTAGGTCACTGTGACCTACTTTTGAAATTTTATGGCTGTATTTAAATATTTCTGATACTAATTGGTTTAGTCATCAAACTTTGTCAGTTGATGCATCTTGGGTCCTCTGAGAAGGTCAAATGAAAAGTAGTTCACCATGACCTACTTTTGAAATTTTATTGCATTTTAAAAATATTTAAGGTACTGATTGGCTAAGAATCCTCAAACTTTGTCAGTCAATGCATCTTGGGTCCTTGGAAAATGTTATCTGAAAAGTAGATCACCGTGACCTACTTTTTATATTTTATGGCTATACTTGAATATTTCTGGTACTTACTGACTTAGAGTCCTCAAACTTTGTCAGTTGATGCATCTTCGGTCCTTGGAAAACGTCAACTGAAAAGTAGGTTATTGTGACCTACTTTGAAATTTTGTGGCTATATTTAAATATTTCTGGTACTTATTGACTTAGAATCCTCAAACTTCGTCAGTTGATGCATCTTTGATTCTCAGAGAATGTCAACTGAAAAGTAGGTTATCGTGACCTACTTTTGAAATTTTATGGCTATATGTAAATATTTCTGGTACTTATTGTCTTAGAATCATCAAACTTTGTCAGTTGATGAATCTTGGGTCATCAGAGTGTGTCAACTGAAAATTAGGTCACTGTGACCTGCTTTTGATATTTTATGGCTATATTTAAATATTTCAGGTACTTATTGGCTTAGAATCATCAAACTTTGTCAGTTGATGTATTGGGTCCTCAGAGTGTGTCAACTGAAAATAAGGTCACTATGACCTTGTTTTGAATTTTTTCGGCTATATTTAAAATATGTGAGGTAGTAATTGGCTTTGAATCATCAAACTTTGCCATTTTATGTATTTTGAATTCTCAGAATATGTCAAGTAGAGAGTAGGTCAAAGAGATCTACTTTTGGAATTTTCAGGCAATATCTAAATATTTTAAAATATGAGAAACTTAAAATCATCAAATTTTGTCAATTGATGCATTTCGGGGTCTTGGAGTGTCTTTTCTAAAAAGTAGGTCACTGTGACCTACTTTTGGAATCTCAAGGCTCTATCTGAATATTTAAGATAGTAAGGGGCTTAGAATCATCAAACTTTATTAGTTGGTGAATCTTTGGTTCTCAGAGTGTTTTAACCAAAATATAGGTCATTATGACCTATTTTTGGAATATTCTAGATACTTATAGGCTTTAAATAGAAGTGATAGGTGGTACAATTTATCAGAAGAGCTATTCAAGGCCCTTGGGCCTCTTGTTGTCTTTCATTCCCAAGACTATATATGGAGTCAAGAAATATCCTGGCAGAGATAAGGCCAATCCAATTTTTTTCTATGTTTAGCGTCCACAGACAGATTGATTTTGAGGTTATGAAATTATAAACACACAAATTAAAATCAACAAATACAAATCTTTGTAACACAATTTACTCTTGGGATCGGCATCTCTCTTTTTTTTTGAAGGGTACTATTTTTTTTCCTTTCAATAAACCAGTAGTTTAACTCAGTAACAATGTGAGAAGAGTTCTCAAATGAAGAGAAATTAAGATATCGATTAATTCTAGAAGAAATCTCAAAATGTTGTGTTTTTCCCCCTTTGGTTTGTGTGTTTTCCTGGATAGAAAGATAAGTTTTCAAATTTAGGATGGATGCTATTAAAACAAAGAAACAGCTTTGAATGGCCTGACATCATATACTAAAGCTTTGCTATACACTTGCTGATTGGTCAAAAAATATCAATAAACTACAATCACACTTCAAGAAAAAAAATATGTACTTTTGATAACCCAAGAGTTTGCAAGGAGATTAGTGGATTAGAAATGCTTGGCAGAAGATGTGTATCCTATAGCTTTGATATATATATATTTTCTGTAGATTCTACAATGAAAACAATTATGGGAAAACGCTTATAGATTTTGAGGTATCTTTCTCAAAAGTCAAGGTAAAGGTCTAGTGTATTTTCATGACAATTGTAAGGCAACAAGGATTGATATATCTTATAATCTAGATGATGCACATAACACACATATACTTTAGATGATGCTTCTGTCCTATATTCTTGATTTTCAGATGACTGGCTAGATTTAAAGTATTTAAAGCTGAGTGAACTTCATTCCCAAGTTTTTATAACCCTTAGTAGGACCAACCTTGCATGGATGATGCATCTAGGGATATACACTGCCAGACAGGCATTGGATGCAGCATCTGACCTACATTTTCTAGATGATTTAACATGTTTAAGTTTTTAGAAGAGGTAGATGCAAAAGTAGCTTGTGACTAGAAGTGTGTCTTGCCTCTGTACCAAAGTCATGTATATGAGATGAGGGTTACATAGTACAAAAGTGATACACTGTAATAGGTAAATTTTCCCTAGCTTGAACTTTAAAATGAGGAAACATTGGAAACTTATACTTGAGATAAAAATTGCTTGCTCAGTGGTATGTCCTGGTGCAGGTTATTTGGACAAGGTCAATTTCTTGGATTTCAGAAGTGTAAAAGTCTTCCCATAGCCAAAATCTTGCAGCAGTAGACACATGGTTTTTTTTGTATGTTGTTTAATGTCCCTCTGGAGAATTTTTCACTCATATGGAGACACCACCATTTGCTGGTGGAGAGCTGCAAATTTTGTCCTATACTCGGCACTTACTGCCATTGAACAGTGAGGGATCTTTTTCGTGCCAGCACCTACTGTGACACGTGACGTCAGTTTATACGGTCTCATCTGAAAGATCGGTCTCCATGTCCCACAGTGGGATTCGAACCCGCGACATAAGGATCAACTTACTTCGCGGCTCTAGAGCAGACGCTCTAACCACTGCGCAATGCAGGCGACGTAGACACATGGTAGAGTATTGAAATACATCTTAAGCATAAAGGTAGCTTGTGATCAGGAGTTTTGAAGTTTAAAATTCTTGTCCATACTTGAATTTTTTATGTAACATGTTTAATGGATTGGAACAACATCAGTAGATCTCAGTAACACTATGTGTGATTTTTTGCAAAAATATCCCATTCATTTTTTGAAATCAATTCAATCAGTACTTGTAATTTAATGCACATTTTAATATTTTCATTAACAATTTCATCTTTTCTCAAAAAACGTGTTTCAAATGAACAAGCAACCGTAACTCTTGTTATAAACCCGTAATTATTCTTAAGGTCTGGTGACACATTCCTCAAAAATCTGTTTTGTTTCTTCTTGTAATATGTAAAAAATATTCACAATATTAACATTATCTTGTGATTTCTAAACTGTTTTCAAAAGGTCTTAGAAAAAAATTACAATACAAACTGTGATATTGACAATTCTTGTGATTTCAAATAGTACATAGGAAACATCACCCTCTGGTATCTTGCACAAATGCCTGGTAAGGTACCTCAATTTTTTGTGAGAAAACTTGTTAAAGCAGTAGTACTTCAATGACAAATTCTTGGGAAAAATTATACATTATTGAGAAATGTGTCATCTGACCTTAAATATATACTTATTTTGGTTTGTGAACATAACTATGATTTGAGTTGTGATATTAAAGTACAGTTTATAGTTCAGAGTTTTGTTATTTAGAGTTTTGAATTATAGTTTTGACTAATAAGCTAATATTTACAGCCATAAACTATAGTTTTGTTATCCTTATATCAGAAGGTTACAACAAATATTATGTATGCTATGAAATATAACTGTTAAGTATGCTGATACAAATTAAAACTAAAAATAAAGCACTTTGATGACCGTGAATATTTCTTCTGCAGAGTTGCCAATTCTCCTTCATCTTTTCATGAAGCGGACACTAGCCAATATCCTATTCTTTTACCAAGTATCCAGGAAACTGCCATAAATGTTTTTGCTTCCTCTGAAAAGGAAAGCCCTGAAGTCACTGCAAAGAGAGTGCCTCCCTCCAAAAAGAAGATTCCTCTTGCCATTGCGCAGAACACCACTTCCCACCAAAAGGTCACTCCTAAGAGTACTGCTTCCTCCCGCAAAAGAAGCAGGGTAGCCATTCCGAGGAGTACTGATCTGTGTATCGAGGAAGGACCTGAAGATGACTTAAAGCCACCTTTTTCTTATGCTCAGTTAATTTATCAGGCTATTATGTCTACAGAAGACCAACAAGTAACACTAAGTGGCATATATGATTATATAAAGAATACTTACCCATACTACAGAAGGGCAGAAGAACAAGGCTGGAAGGTATGTGATACAAGTATAAATCATATAGTCAAACCACATTATCTCTAACTCAATGGCACCATGAAAAAACTTCCAAGATATTCAAGGGTTTGAGATATTGAAAGAAACTGAGGGAAATGCATGTATGTAGAGACAGTGTGAGCCACAATTTTACGTTGAAATGAAATAAAGATATGTATTTTTAACCCAGAAAGAAGTTGGGGATGGTAAGGGTTTACAATGCAAAACAAACTGAGGTGGCACACCGCTCTTGCTTATTTATGTGTATTGGGGTAGTTTTTGTATGGAACAATTATTTTAGATTTTCCCAATTTTTCCTTTGGTATGCATAATAGATGGGTATAATGAAGATAATTTATGAAAAAAGTTCAACAAGCCCAAGGTTGAATATCGGGGAAGGGGTTGGGGTTGGGGTGGGGGGTTCATTGGCTCAAAGACTTCTTTTTATTCAAGCTCAGATGACACAACAGAACTGTTCAGGATTATTAAAAATGTTCCTATTATTTTTCCACATGCATTTATCATCAATGACTGCTAGTAAATGAACTCATTTCCAAGCTAAACCCAGCCCATGTAATCAATGACTGCTAGTAAATGAACACAATTCCATAAGCTAACTCAGACCATGTAATCAATGCAGATATTGTCAACATACAGTTTAAACACAATCCATAGATTAAATAATTGTCAGTTGTTTATTTTACTGAATTTAAGCTTATATTTTGATTTCCACTGCCTTTGATTTAAATTCTTCAAAAAGTTATGTTAGTTTATGTAAGTTACTAAACAGTAAAAAATTCCTACACCAAATTAGCATAAATTAATATACATTAGCGTGATTCTCTTGTTTACTAAAATTCTTTCAGTTCATTATACATGCATCAATTAAAGGCAAGTCGTCCTTGAGGTAAATGTGGTTAACAAATGCTAATTATAGACACTATTGTTTTGGAGGCCACAGGTAGCTGTCATCAAACAGACTGCATGGCTAATGTAATGACAATTATCATTGTCAAGAAAGGTGTGAAATAGTCGTTCTCCGGATTAATGACTCATTGTTAGACGGTGGTTATATACATGTATAGCCACAGTCTTATGCTGTCATTCTGGCTTATGAATAAACAACAGTGTTTTCTCATGGGGACCCTAGCGGCGATTTTTGCAGAGACAAAATAATGAAAATGGGTTCATTTCAATGTTTGAAAATAAAATATACATGGTTAACAGATACTCTCAAGTTATTTTAATGACATTTTGTTGATTGGTGTGGAGATTTATTCTTGATAGTTGCCGTAAATATATTTCTCTCCTCATGAATAGTTATAAGTTTTCATTAAATTACATCATGAATTATCCCACGCTTTGGATACTATACTTCTAGAATAAGCTTTTGCAAAAAGAAGGGCAGTGTTTTAAGTCCTGTTTAATTTTTTGTCTTTGTAAATATATTACACTTTTGATATAATAACTTCAATAATTAATGATAGTGTTTCATTAAAGCAATCAGCCTGTAACTGACGGTAACTTTTGCTTGACATAATGAGTATTGTTTAACACCTACCCTTAAAACTAAGATAACAACAAAGTTATTGTACAAAATTTAGAATGATAAATAAAATAAAACTGTGTAATTGCATGCATGCTGAGCAGTATTCTTTGAATAGTCATTGCCTAATTATCTCATCCTCGCAAGCCAGGGGTCCTGAGTCAACATGTTGCCGTTGGACCCCTGGCATATTTCATTCAATATTTGTGGGCTGACTGTAGCTACATCTTTTGGAAAAATTACAAATCTTGATTGTTTTTCTTATCTCTCAACCAATCACATTAAGCCACTCTATGATAAACAACTTGTAATACGTGCATTTGAGGTGTCAACTGAATCCTTATCTAACTATTTATGAAAGCTTTAATTTGATTGGTGCTTCTCGATGAGAGAAGCAAGCCCACGAATATTGGATGAAATATGCCAGGGGTCCAATGGCAACATGTTGACTCAGGACCCCTGGCTTGCGAGGATGTAATTATCTCTCAGACACAAAAACTACAGAAAGGATGCTGCATGTTATATCAAGGTTATAAATATGAAGACAATGTCAGCTGTAAGTTATACCTATACATTTCATCTGTATTTGAAAGTTCTATTGTGCCTCCAATGAAATATACCCTTTAAAAAGTGTAAGATAAAAAACGAAAACTTCACATATACATTAAATTGTAGGGTTTTCTTGCAGAATCAGTGGGCTTAATTTAGGTCAATCTTCTCCGACGTGTGTTTACAGAACCTCCTATAGCGCAATTACCTGCTACATTCCAAACTGCAGAGTCGGTGCATATATTAAGACTACATATGGGAAATAGTGACTGAAAAATATTCTGTTCTTTTTCTTCTTCTATTTTTTTTTTTCAAAACTGTATAATGTATACAAGAAAAGTAAGACTATTTACAATTATTGAAGTCTTTGAATTTTTTTTAGAAATAAGTTACATTAAATATCATTGAATATCTCGAACACCTTTCCATTGAAAATAATGCACATCTAACTTAGAAGAGTGTCTAAGTGGAACCACTCATGCATGTATAGAGAGCTATACTGAAATTATTAAGTTTGGTTACATCATGAATATATAAGAACCTTTGCTTCAATTGAGGGTTAACCATCGCTGGATACAGATGGGTGATCTCATCTTTTACTTATCACCGGTGGGCAAACTCGCTGAAAAATCATTGTATGTTATTAATAGGCGCGGGTCATTTGATTGGCTGCTGCACAGAGTCGTAATGGCAAACAATGAATCAAAGTTCACGTTACCATGGTTACGTATTTATGCTTGGCAATGCCAATAACTTCTCTGTAGTTAACCCATCGATTGCTAATCAATCCATTCACTGGTGCATTTTGCAGTTTGAGAAAGGCATTTCCATACAATTTCAATCTGCCTATGCCATGAAATTCTCAAATGTGTTTTTTATTTTAAATTTGCAATAATGATTGCATACCACAATAGTACATATCCCCCCCCCCCCCACCAAAAAAAAACCTTGAAATGATCAAAATTTTATTTCTGACATTTCAGCACATTTTTATTCTTCAAACCTTATTTTAGAATAAACCTAATTTAGAAAATTTTATATAATAAATTGTTTAACACCTTCAATTAATACATTTCTCATCATAATGATGCAAATAAAATTAGTTTACTCACCAAATACATGTATTGTGAAAAATTGCAGTAAACTTTCATAATTTCCATTACTTTTTACAGATTCTCTATCATCTGATACCCATGGGTGATCTCGTCTTTTACTCATCACCAGTGGGCAAACTCGCTGAAATATCATCATTAAAATATGCTAATTTGTTGATTTGTTGTTTGCTATCACCATTCTGTGGAGCAGCCAATCAAATGACCCACGCATATTTATTACATGTTTTGGCAAGTTTGCCCAGGGGTGATGAGTAAAAGACAAGATCACCCGTGGGTGTCCGATGATGCAGATTCTCGTAACATTTTATTTCATATACTTCACTGTCTATCAGTACACACAGTTCTTTGATTTTTCCAATGAAAGAGTTAAAAAGGTTACATTTTGTAATGGACATTGAACTGCCCCAATGCAGAAGGCGAATTTCCAGATTAAAGGGACTTAATAATGTGGGGAAAAATCAAATCGTCCCCCACCCACACCCCCAAAAAAACATCGGGAAGGTGAAGTGTCAGGATTACTTATGTCCAGATAAGTATGGGGCCACTGCATGTACATGTTTGTCACAATAAGCCTACCTGGGTTTTACTGTCAAGCAAGGAGTCAATCTCTCTCTCCTATATAACTTCATAAAATCTCCACTTAAGAAAAACTTGCATGCTAGTCAAAGAAAGTGTAGTGTTTTAAAACATTATGATGAATGACATTTGATAAGACCATAACCTTCCATTCAAACAAAAAATTTTACCACTTCAGTGCACATCATTGTACTTAAAACATAGTCCTTGGTTGTCAAACGATTATGTTGTTCATGCTTAATTTTGAGTTGCTTCTCTACTGTCAATTGATGTATTGCTAATTTTTTACCAAACTCAATGAAGAATTTTGATGAATTGTATTTGTTGGGGTCAATTTTTAGCTCACCTCGACGAAGCCAAGATGAACTTATGCTGTACCCTCGGCATTGGCGTCGGCGTTAGCGTCAGTGTCTTGGTTAAAGTTTAAGGAGCAAGTCCATTCCCAAGTAACTATAAGCCCTACCTGGACCAAACTTGCAAGGATGATGCATCTAGGGATGGACACTACAACACTTGCTTTGGATGCTGGATCTGACCTACATTTTCCAGATGAGTGACCAGGTAAAAGATTTTGGAGTAGCAGTATAGTTATGTGGCCTGTTATAATTAAACTTGCACAGATGATGCATTTAGGGATGAACACTTCCAGACTTGCATTGGATGTTTGAACTGACAGACATTTTGTTGATTTTAAGTGACCAGGTTAAAATTTTTGGAGCAGTTTCATTTCCAAGTAACTATAAGTCCTAGTTAAACCAAAGTTGCATAGGTATTGATTTCAGGATGCACACTAACTATAGAAAAAAAATATGATGTGAGATTTGCCTTACTTATAGATACCATTCGTCGAGGTGAGCTTAGTATTTATCTTTGATTACCTATGTTTAGAGAACAATCTAAAGTCTGTCTGGTAATTTGATGTTTTTAATTAGATACCAATTAGCAAGTTCAAATTAACTGAGAAATATCCATCTAGTCTTGTTATTCATTTTTTACTTGTAGAATTCAGTACGGCATGTACTGTCCCTTCAAAGCTGCTTTATGAAGGTTCCACAACTTGAGGATGCATCTCAAAAGGGTTCATTTTGGAGGCTAGATGTTGAAAAGCTATCATATGATAAGTTGAGAAGACTGCAAGAGAAGTTAGTACGACGCCGCAAACCACTTACTAAAAGGTTTTATATTATTATGATTATATAACATCATGAGGGTTGTCCATAAAGGTCGTGGACAGTGATGTTTTTGTTAAACTGAGTTATTCTTATTGTATACCAAAATATTTGTTATGAAAAACCAAGTCAGAATAATTTGGTTTTGATTGTTTGAACTTAATGATTTTTTAAAAATCGGGGTCTTTAAAGGTTGAAGATAGTGTGCACGGCCCAGGGGTAAAATGCCATAAACTTTAAAATAAAGCTATCATCATTTTCTGACATCTTAAGTATCGCTTATTGTACAGATAGTGAAAATTTAAAAAAAAAACCCTGCAAGAAATATGTTTCAAAAATTGACAGAAAAAGCGATGTCGCTCATCTGAACGGAACAACTTCGAATCATAAAATTATGATTTAATGTGGTCAGAGACAAAAAAAATTATTCAAACAACTTGAACTTATTGGAATATATTTAGTTAGTTGTTTTGAAAGTAGAATATATGATTTTTGAACGGTGTATACAATTTTGGAGACACTACAAGAAGTGGAAAATCACTGTTACTAGTATTGGATAAAAAAAGAAAGGATATCCCTTATTCATGACATTGTTATAAATCTAGCACAATGTCAGACTAGGCTGCACAGCTTGTGTATAAGAAGTGTTTAAACTGATGACGCTCGTAAATTATTGTGTATTGAATGATGTGAAATTTAAAAATTAAATCAATAATGTTCCATACATCAATAATATTGCACACGTTTGGCAGTGTGGCATAAAAATGAAAAGAAAATTTAGACTGTATCGAAGAACGTAATAGAAATTCAAAATCCATTTTCAGCTCAGCTGAGCCAAAGGCTCAAGTGAGCTTTTCTGTCAAAATTTGTCCGTTGTCTGTCTTCGTTGTCATTGGCGTTGTTGTTGTTGTCGTAAACTTTTCACATTTTCATCTTCTTCTCCAGAACTACTTGGCCAATTTCAACCAAACTTGGCACAGAGTATCCTTGGGTGAAGGGGATTCAAGTTTGTTCAAATGAAGGGCCACGCCTTCTTCCAAGGGGAAATAATTGCGAATTCATGAAAAATTTATGGCATCTTTCAAAAATCTGCTTCTCAAGAACCTTTGTGTTAGAAAATATGAAACTTATTTGGAAGCATCTTCAGGTAGTGTAGATTCAGGTTTGTTCAAATCATGACCCCCAAGGGTAGGGTGGGGCCACAGTGGGCGATCAAATTTTTACATAGGAATCCATAGGGAAAATCTTCCAAAATTTCCTTCACAAGAACAGCAAAGCCTTGATTGGTCATATTTATATGGAAGCATCCTCAGGTAGTGTAGATTCAAGTTTGTTCAAATCATGACCCCCAAGGGTAGGGTGGGGTCACAGTGGGTGATCAAAGTTTTACATAGGAATATAGAGGGAAAATATTCAAAAATCTTCTTCTCAAGAACAGCAAAGCTATGATTGGTCATATTTATATGGAAGCATTCTCAGGTGGTGTAGATTCAAATTTGTTCAAATCATGACCCCTAGGGGTAGGGTGGGCCACAATGGACAATCAAAGTTTTACATAGGAATATGTAGTATAAATCTTAAAAAATCTTCTCAAGAACAGCAAAGCCATGATTGGTCATATTTATGTGGAAGCATCCTCAGATAGTGTAGATTCAAGTTTGATCAAATCATGACCCTCAGGGGTAGGTAGGGGCTACAATGAAAGTTTAAACTTGTAGGAAAAAAGTCACAGTAAGTCCGAAAAAAATATGTAAGCATCCTAAGTTAGTGTAAATTCAATTTTGTTAAAATCATACCCCCTCCCTTTTAGGGGTAGGTCGGGACCACTTATGCACTTAAGCATTGCAATACTAAACTGATGTTTGCTTTTTTCCTAGCCACAGTGCTCAGGTGAGTGATGTGGCCCCTGGGCCTCTTGTTTTTAATGTTATCATGAAATTAGCTTTACGTCAGTCTGGGCCGTGCGGCTTGTATATTCAAAGTATTTACACCTTTAACGTTCATAAAATAGTGTGTATTATTAATTCCCTACCGGTGAAATCGGTGGGGACTATAGGTTTCCTCTGAGTCTGTCCGTCCGTCTGTCTAGCTGTCTGTCTGTCCATCTGTCTGTCTAGCTGTCCCTATGTCAGTCTGTCCCACTCGGTTTTCTGCACCTTTTTTCTAAACGCTTGCAGATATTGAGTTGATTTTTGGTATACGAGTGTATCTTAATGAGTTACAGATCACGTTTGCATTTTGTTCCACTTAAATGATTTTTGATGGAATTATGACCTTTTCAATTTTTCAGGGTTTTCCGAAAATTTTTTTCTAAACGCTTGAAGATATTGAGCTGATTTTTGGCATGTGACTTTACCATGATGAGTTATAGATCAAGTTCGCATTTCATCCCGCTTCATTGATTTTTGATGGAATTGTGGCATTTTCAATTTTTAACGGGAACCAAATTACACTTGCCAGTAGGGGACTAGTATTGCTAATGCAATACTCTCAGAATGCTTGTTTTAATTTTAATATTTTTATTAAGTCATGGTTTCTATTAAATTTATTATTGTACATGTCTGCCAGTGCGGTCATTATTAAGAAAATTATAGCATTTGTCCACAAACTTTATGGACAACCCTTTTATATACTGAAAGGAAAAAGAAATGCAGGGTAAACTTTTGAGGTGAAATAATGTTATTTTTTCTTGTGTATTTTCCTTTATTCTTAACTAACATTTAAAATCATCTTTCATGAAAATGTAACCAAAATCTCATTTGATTTTGCTTTATAATTCATGAGTTATTGCAACTCATATGATGATATCCCCCAAAAATCTCATTATCTTCAATGCTTCACTCATGCATCTGTCTGAGCCTTGATTTGCCTTTGCATGGAGTTCATCAGTGTGTTTATCCTTCAAACAGGGATATTATTCAACCCTTTCCACAAGGCAGCCCTTAGTTGAAAGAGACCAGCTTGGGCATTTCGAACCCTATCATCCACTTAGTCCCAAAGATGTTCAATGAGAAAAAGTTGGACTTTACGGAGACCAGTCGAGTAGATAAATGTGATTGTTTGTGAGAAAGTCTTGACAAAACCTTGCTACATTGTACCTGGGGTAAACACCGAAAAAAAATTAGGCAAACGACACACACATGCGCCAGTGAGAGGAACATCAACATAAAGTTGGCAAGCTCAAAAAACAAAATTGCGCAATCGATTTCTTTCAGTTTTCGGGTGAATGTTATGATTGTGATAGCCTACTGTATCTAAAGCAGTTTTAGTTGAAGTAAAGTTGCAATTAAACAGGTGGAAAGATGAATAACCCAACCTTGATGTGGCTCTGTTTTGCATCAACGTCATCAACACGGTTGATTGGAAACCATTCCAGAACCTCTATGACAATGGGTAAAACTATCTTTGGGGAAAATTTTCAAGAAACTTCACAGTAACCCGTTGTTGCCTTTTTCCATACTTAGGCAATGTAATAGCCAGACCCCATGGAACTTTGGTAAATTGTACCATGATTGCAAGAAATTCATCTGTTAATATCGAAAAACAATGTGTATACCTTAAGTGCATCAAATGGCACAAGAAGTGTTGACAAATTTGTTGTCATCAATTTGCACGTGTTTTTGGCTTTTTACCTATGTGACGTCATACATTCTACAGTTGAGTAATTCTGAACACTGATTTTAGTGCACAGTAACCAAGATTCTCATTAGGCCAGTTTTTGTAATTTTCAGTGATGCAGTCAAAACATTTTCGCATATTAAGTTACCCTGCGTTTCTTTTTCCTTTCAGTATATATTAGTTTTTGTCTCACAACCAAAATGTAGGTTACTGTGGCCTCATTTTGTGAAAGAAAATATTTTAGATTATTTGTTATTTTATGAATTTCCAGGTCACTTCCTACCTCTTCCAATCACACAGTTAGAACCTTCAAACTTATTAATAAAAAGTTATGTGGAAAAAAGAATCCAAGTTCAAAGGGATTGGAGGGTGACAGTCAACCAGCCCCGCTGTTGACAGCAGGTACTGTGATCTTCTACATGCTCTAGAGCTCAAAAATTTGTATGTAGAGAGAAATCAAGTAAATTGTCATACATGTACAGTGTATTTGCTATTTTGAAGCACATGTTTCACTATAAAGCAACATTTGTTTGTGAAACACTGATGCCCCTGTATGGCAACTTATAGCAAAGGTTAAACTTTCTCAGATGCAAATCAAATATGATGGTGCACAAAGTAAGGTCTTGTACCAAAGAATATACCTGTGAAATATGAAAGCCCTTGCAGCAACCATTAAAAAGATGTAGAAAAGGTAAAAGTTTTTCAAAAGTAAGTCAAACATCAAGGTCATGGTCAAATGGTCAAAATTAATGGTGCCCAAGGAAAGGCCTTCTCAAAAGAAATGCACATGTGAAATATGAAAGCCCTTGCACCAACCGTTTAAAAGATATGGCCAAGGTTAAAGTTTTTCAAAAGTAGGTCAAACTCCAAGGTCAAAGTCAATGGGCTCTAATTGTTGGTATCTAAAGGAAGGACTTGTCACAAGAATTATACCTGTGAAAAATGAAAGCCCTAGCACCAACTGTTCAAAAGTTATGGCCAAGGTTAAAATTTTCCAAAAATAGGTCAAACTCCAAGGTTAAGGTCAATGGGTCAAAGTTGTTGGTATCCAAAAGAAGGTCTTGTCACAAGGATTACATATGTGAAGAATGAAAGACCTAGCACCAACCATTTAAAAGATACGGCCAATGATAAAGTTTTTCAAAAGTAGGTCAAACTCATAGGTCAAGGTCAAAGGGTCAAAGTTGTTGGTATTCAAAGGAAGGTCTTGTCACAAGTGAAGAATGAAAGCCATAGCTTTAACCGTTCAAAAGTTAAAGCCAATGTTAAAGTTTTTCAAAAGTAGGTCAAACTCCAAGGTCAAGGTCAAAGTTGTTGGTATCCAACGGAAGGTCTTGTCACAAGGAATACACATGTGAAGTATGAAAGCCCTAGCGCCAACTCTTTAAAAGTTATGGCCAAGGTTAATTTTGTAAAACTGGTTCAAACTCTAAGGTCAAGGTCAAAAGGTCAAATATGATGGAACCCAAAGAAAGGTCTTGTCACAAGGAATACACGTGAAATATGAAAGGTATAGTTTCAACCAATCAAAAGTTATGAGCAATGTTAAAAGTTTTTGCGGACAAACAGACAGCTAGACAGACAGACGGAGGACAGGGCAAAAACTATATACCCCTGAGTCTTTGATACTGGCATATAAAAATGTTAAATGTACCATTATTACCCATTACACCCAGGGTCCAAGATATTGCATATCTCAGAACTATGATATATCTCTATATCTGATACCGTAAATCTGGAAATTTTTATGTCGATTTATTTTTGAGAATTTGGGTCAAAAAGCTGTTGATTAATTTTTACGTTTCAAAATTTTGCGAATTGTCTTTGGTGCTAAAATTAAAAAAGAGCTTAAAAATTTTCATAACAGTTGATAAGTTATGCATGTACATGTACATACAATAAATCACGCACATACATACAATATTAAACGATGCCAATGTTCAATAATCAGATTATAAATTACGCATGTACATACAGTAAATTATGCATGTACATACAATATTAATTGATGCCAACATTCAAAAATCAAATAAAAATATAATAAGAGATAATACATCTAAACTGTTTAAAGTTTTCTACACTTTATTAAATCAATTCTCGTTAACAATCTGTCGTAAACACTTGTTCACCGGGTTAAAAATAGACACCAGCTGTCAGAAAAAAATTTGTTTACATTTTTTGTTGCTGATTTATTTTTAAGAAAAATATTTTTGCGTATGCACTGCATGCGCAAATTTTCTAAAAATTTATCTACAGTAAAAATTTCCAGATTTACGGTATTTGTTTATCTGCTCATGGACTCATAATTGTGTGGAAACCACAAAGTCATTGACCATAATTTATTAATTTTTGGCAAATAAACTTTTCCATACAAGGATATAGGTGTCTGTTCACCAAGCTTATGATATATGGCATGCATGTACTATTAGTTACACTATTATAGTCATCTAGTATCTTGTGATTGGATGTTGGATAATTTCTGATCATGATTAAAACAAAAATTGAATCTACACTACCTGAGTATGCTTCTGTATTAATTAGGGATGTCAACGAGTACCTGGTTAACCGGGTACTCGATCGAACGTCCGAGTATCGAATACTAAATTCGGTACTCGGTTACTCGGATGTATATTTTTTCGTATTTCAAAGTGCAAATATTTATTAAAAACTTTTATCTAAATATGCACTGTCCATGTCCATACAGTAATGAGCGTCACCTCCACCAGTTAATACCCGTTATCGCTTGTGGCTGTGTACATGGATACATAGTAATTACCGTGACCAATCACCTGACACTGAACACAGCTGTCCTCATCTCTTGTGGCCTTAATTTTTGGATGGCTTCAATTATTTGATTTCAATGTTTCAATCGTTTAATTAGATACATTAATTATCCTTAGATTATTTAATTAGCATACTGTAGCGAAATCGGACATACCTAGAAATACCGCTACCAATTCAAAAGTGGAGAAATGTTTAAAAATAACCGAAGATTTAAAAAAAAATGTTAAAAGTCAGCTGTGTGTAGAAAATTAAGCATATACTGGGGGGGGGGGGGGGGGGAGGAGGGGGCAATATATATTTAAGGAATCACTGTCTAGTTTTTTAGGAAGAGGAAATCGTCATATTTAATTTTCAGATTTATCACCCCAAAAAAAAAAAATTTGGAAATGTCAATAATATACGACACTCGATCACACCAACGTTATTCTTTTTCGCTAGTCTAATCATTACTAAGTTGCATCCTTCTTTCCGTTGATCAAAATGTTTTCCTAAACAAGAACTTTAAACTTATGCATTAATTTTGTAGTCATTGGTCATGTCTTTTGTGTTTGTTTGATACATAAATTAAGTACCAAATATCATTTTCGTTGGTCTCGAAGATAAGAACTACTAAATTGTTTGTAGCATATAATATGTATGTACATATTTAATATATATAACACTGAAAGAATCAAATAGTTTTATATATGTAGGTCTATATATGTATATATATAATGTAGCAAGTCTATTGAAATTATTATATATAACTTTTCATTTTATATATTTCATGTCATACTATCTGTTGTGCCATATGGCATACGGAAAATAAAGAATTGAATTGTACATGCATTAAAAACGAAAGAAAACATCGATGGGGTATACAGGTGACCGTTTCACTAACAGATCGTAGCTCGTAAACGTGGACGTAAATGTGAACGTAGCACGTAAGTGCGTTTCACTAAGAGTTACGATTTGCGAGTTACGATTAAAGTTGATCGTAAGTCTACGAGTAGTCAGGGGCACTCTTAAGATACTTACGTGCAAGTAATTTCATGAAAAAAAGCAACACAAAACAGAAATATAAGCAAGATTCCAAAAGATTGTCACTTTTACTTTCCTACTGTCTGCTTTCCTTGCAAGTAAATTGTGAAGACCGAGTCCGATCTTAAATACACGCTAAAACATACTTGCAATGAAAAAAATGCGTTAAAAGTTTAATATTTCTTTTTTGAGCTTATCTATTTACAGTTTTTATTTCAAAATAATACTCGTGTATTCTATAATGAAACCCTGTGCATATTCAATCATAATGGCATTTTTATTTTTTCTTTATTTAGTTGCTCTCTGAGAAGTGGTTGAAGCAGAAAAACTATCGAAATAATACATATTAATATAGGCAGGGATCTATATACTAAGTATATACGTCCATGATAGAAGTAATTCATTTTTAAAAATACTTTGACAAACCTGCATATGGGGAGTATCGACAATATTTTAAAAAAAAAAAAAACAATATTATTTAAAAAATTCAATAATGAAAGTAGAATTAAATAAATAAACATACCGATTTTAAAAATGATTAGCTTTTGGACAGAAACAGGAAACAAGGCAGAGGATCGTTTAAAGTTCTAAACATTCGGAAAACTTTGTTTTCAAATGTTTAGATATACATGTACGAGTGTGTCATAAATTTGCAATTTTAGCTTGAAGTAAAATGGAACGTTATATACCATCGTGGACTATACTTGTTAATTATAAGACATAAAATGCAAGAATAAATTTAGATAATTGATATGTATAATTTGATCCCGGTGAAAAAGGAACTTTCATTTAATATATATTATAAATATAGATATATACTTTTATTAGTAAACGATTTTTCCATTAATTAATTGTCCTTTTATTTCTTTTTGAAGACTGAGAAAAATTCATGGTGATTTTTTTTTAGTTATGATCTTTTCCTTTCTTTACGGTTCTTTTTTTTCTTTCTTTCTCTTCAACAAATACACCTCCTCAGTCAGAAGAGTTCCAATAAGTTGGTCGTAACTCGCTTATCGTAAGTGCTACGTCTACGACGTGTTTTGTGAAACGCTCGTATACATTCACGTAAAATAATCGTAAACGTAATCGTACATTTACGATCTACGATTTATTAGTGAAACGGTCGCCAGGTCTGTAAATCAACAAACTTTTACATGTAAACACACTTTTTCCGAGTACCTGGGTACTCGATCGGAAAATCGCCCGAGTAACCGATTATCAAATATTGACCGATTTGACATCCCTAGTATTAATATTACTAATCATGACAATTTGCTGTTCTTGAGAAGATGTTTTTTAGATAGTTCCCATATATTCCAATGTACAGTTTGATCCCCTGTTGTAGCCCCCAGGGGTCATGATTTGAACAAACTTGAATCTACATGTACACTCCCTGAGGATGCTTCTATATTTAATTCAATATACAAATGTATTACTAATCATGGCTTTGCTGTTCTTGAGGAGAAGATTTTGGAAGATATTTCCTTCATGCTCCTTTGTAAAACTTTGATCCCCTGTTGTGGCCTCACCCTAGCCCCAGGGATCATGATTTGAAAAAAATTGAATCTACACATGTAATGAAGGTTTCACATAAGTTTCAACTTTTCTGGCCCAGTGGTTTTTTAAGAAGAAGATTTTTGAAAGATGCCATTTAATTTTCACTAATTCAAAATTATCTCCCCTTGAAAGAGGGCATGGCCCTTTATTTGAACAAACTTTAATTCCCTTCACCCAAGGATGCTTTGTGACAATTTTGGTTAAAATTGGTCTAGTGAATATGGAGAAGAAGATGAAAATGTGAAAAGTTAACGACAATAACAACGACAGACAGTCGCCAAATTTTGATCAGAAAAGCTAAGTTAAGCCATTGGCAGATAAATTTGGATAAATAAATAAATAATTTAATCAAAGAAATACTGTCATTGTGAAAGTTTGAGGATTTCAGTATTTTAGAAATATGATGAATAGAAAGTTTGATGGTTTAGTAGTATTTGATGTTGCTCTTTGAAAAGAATTTAAGTTGATGATGTAAAAGGATAAGATAATGAAAAGTGATCAATCTCATAATCCAGTATAAAATATGAATCATGAACAAGACAAAAAACATAGACCCCTGGAAATACCAGAGGTGGAATCAGGTGCCTAGGAGGAGTAAGCATCCCCAGTCGACTGGTCACACCTATCGTGAGCCCTCTGTATTGATCAGATAAATGGAGTAATCCAAAGTCAAACTGGTATAAAAGCAATGGCTTAACGAGGCTGAGTCTAATTATTTCTACCCTAGAGATTTTGATAAATTTTCTTGAATTAATTTTTACTATTACTGGTATATTTGTTGTTTTAAGAATAAAAAAATCAAATGTTTACCGTCCCAATTTCTTAAGGGGCCATCTCAAAAGTTGTCAAATTTTACTTTTGGACCCTATGGGAATTTGTTGGAAAAGCGCCAAATTATCACGTTTTTCCCATATTTTTTGTATTTCTGCTCTAGAGATTTTTTTTCAGCCAAGTACATGAAAGTTATTGTAAAAAGTCACTAAATTGTGAAATTTCAAAAAAGTTGACCATCTAGGTTGGTCTAGGAATAAATTACAAAGTTTATTTTTTCAATGCCCTGTACCTCTAAAATTGCCATATTGTGGTATAAATATATATTGGTGCAGATGAATTATTGGTGCAGATGAATTATTTTGGTAAAAAATAGAATTGTTTAGATTGCTAGTATGTTTCTTTTGATGTTCTGTCAACAGTTTTTAGTATAATATCCATGTATGTCTTGAACATGCAAGCAAGTCGTGTCATTCTTCAACGTCATGCATTGCTTACAAAATAGGAAAACAGTGACGTTGTTAGAGCCATTTCATTGTTTTTTCCTAATTATTGTCGTAAAATTCCTTTTTCAGACCAGTAGGCATTACAGATAATGTTAATTATTATACCCCCCCCAAACGAAGTTTAGGGGGGGTATATTGGAATCAGCTTGTCCGTCTGTCTGTCCGTCTGTCTGTAGACGAGATTTTGTCCGGACCATTTCTTGGAAACTGTTGCAAGGATTTGTCTGAAAATTTGTACACTTATTCTTTGCCATATGAAGGTGTGCACCTGGTATTTTCATGATGATTGGATAATTTTTTTGCATTTTACAGGTGTTTTTTTAATTTTTATTATGTGGTTTTGTCTGGATCTGTTCCCAGAGACTATTGCATAGATTTGTATGAAAATTTGTACACTTATTATTTACCATATGAAGATGTGCACCTGGTATTTTCAACATTATTTGATAATTTTTCTGCATTTTACAGGTGTTTTCTTTTTTCATTTTTATTGACTTAGTCATTTCGGGTTCATGTCTAAGGTTTGAGACATAGGATCTAGAACATCTGTACAAAAATGTGAACTACAGCTTAAAACTACTCATTAGAACTAAAAAAAAAAATCACAAAGTATTAAAAACAGTTTTTACATTACACAGCAGATAGTGTAAATCCATTTGTCCCTTGGGAGTAATGAGTGGACATGCATCCAGTTAAAGATTAATTAATGAGTTCAGTGTGGGAAGCTGTTAGGGCATCTCTGATCAAGCAGGTCTTATCTATATCTCCTGGGAAATGGGCAGAAAGAAATAAAGATCTCTGTTGTCTAAGTCTCTTAATTGTAATTTATGTCTGTCAAAATACATTATTTTTATATAAAATACTTTTATTTTTAAAATGAGTTTGATATAAAGGTATTAAGATCAATTTGATTTTGTATAATTAATTATGATATTTTTTTTTCAACAATCAATCTGCAGAGTGTCATGTCTCACAAAGATGACAAATGCAAACTATTTTTTCAATGTAATAAAAAAACACTGTAATTACTAGTATTGATGTTTTATTAGGCTGCACCTTAGTTTCATTCATTGAAAAAAATATATAATGAGTAATTAAATTTTCACTCTAAATGTTTAAACAAATTGTGAACACCTCTCACATCTAGAAAACATAAATGATTTGGTACCTTCTCTGAAAAACCCAGCGGGGGGTATTTGTCCCTTTTGGACAGTTCTAGTTTTGTATTAAAATCAAAATATTTGGGAAAGGTGTACTGTCGCATATATGACTGCATGAAATTAAAAAGCTGCACAAAGTCATGCGCTCTTGAATTAGACTCAGCCTCGTTAACAATTGGTGAGAAACATGTCGGTCTTATACGACCCAGCAATTCAAATATAGGTTGTATTTACAAACATGGTTATTATAATTGTCACTTTCATCAACATTATCAAATCATCAGAGTTTCAATGTATACAACATTTACTTTTTGTGTTAAATGCAAAAAGACTTGTTTCACAACATATGCCTCACCATGTCCCTTCTTCACCTTTGATGTTATAACTATAGACTGTTATAACCCCCTATATTAACCAGGGATGGGGTAATTGAAAAAAGTAATTGTAATTGACTGTAATTAATTACATTTTTTGAAGTAATTTGTAATTGAACATTTTTTCAATTACTTGTAATTGTAATTTAATTAATTACACTGAAAAAATACCATGTAATTTCAATTACTTTTTCAATTACATTCAATTACTTTATATAATACACATTCATGATATATTCATGATATATCGTCACCACTACCTCCCCATTTTACTGGTTTTTATTCTATTGTTAAACATATCCTCAATCCTTCATTTATACAAAATCTTAGGTTAATGCTTACAAAATAATTAAATGATTGGCTTGATAATAATAAACTAGTTTCTTTCTAATCATTATGTAAATTTTGAATTTTTTGATCTATGTTTATAAATATGAATTTTGAACCACCTATCTTAGGTCTATTCAGCTATGAAACACACATTTATTATATTTCAATCTTTGTTGTTTGATCAATAATAAAGAAAAAGAAGGCATGTGTCATTAATTAAGTTCTCTCTTGTTGGGAAGAGATAATTGCCCTCCAAATCACAGCTTTAAATTGCAATCAAAACAAATCAACTCCTCTAAAGAGATATTCATTCCATGATTTAGAAGACAAAGCCAATGAAGATAATTATTTCAATTTAAAATGCTCCGCTAGCTTTAGGAAAAAAAAAAAACCTTTCAATTTGATAATTATTTTAACATCTAAACAGATTTCTATGAATGAATTTTCTATCTGTACAATTCTGATTTATGAAGTAAAATTGTTCAACATAAATAGCAATTTAGGATGTTCAGGTTACCTTCAAAGGAAATATTTAATTTGAGGGGTTACAGTTGCGACTCATTTCACTCTACTAAAATACTCACTTTTAATCAAATATCATAAGCCATGCAATTTGTGTACATGTAGGTTTTGTGTGGTGGAAACTGCATCAAACTGATCTCGGATAGTTCTTTAAGGAGATTCTTATTGTTTTGTAAATAAATGTTATAAAATTTAATTAAACCAGAATGATACACAATGCCTCTAGCATATTATTTCTAGTACTGTTTGTGCAGAGGCTGAGCTTATATACAAATAAATGATGTTCTGTATATTCATTGACAAGGATTATAAAAATTTTCAAAAAATCAAAAATGTAATTTGTAATTTAATTAATTACTTTTGCAAAGTAATTGTAATTTAATTAATTACATGTCTTAGAAAGCCTGTAATTTAATTGTAATTTAATTGAAGAAAAAGTCAAAGTAATTGTAATTTAATTAATTACTTTTTAAAGTAATTGACCCCATCCCTGATACTAACAGACATACAGATGACATCACTGACTAAGGTTACATGTATAACTATAGACTGTTATAACCCCCTATACTAACAGACATACAGATGACATCACTGACTAAGGTTACATGTATAACTATAGACTGTTATAACCCCCTATACTAACAGACATACAGATAACATCACTGACTAAGGTTACATGTATAACTATAGACTGTTATAACCCCCTATACTAACAGACATACAGATGACATCACTGACTAAGGTTACATGTATAACTATAGACTGTTATAACCCCCTATACTAACAGACATACAGATGACATCACTGACTAAGGTTACATTCTATTTAATTAGAATGAAAATTTTATGTTTCAAAAGCAGTGTTTGAAATAACTGTGCCTCCGACCGCCCGAGACGCACAAATTTTACAGTGGGCGAATAAATTTGCATGTATTGACGCCAGGCTGGACGTGTTAAAATTTATGATAATAAAAATTCAGATATTTGATAAATTTCTTTCATATCAACTAATAGTATCAGTAGCAAAGTGTAACAAGCCAAGAGGAAGAATTCATCAGTCTATAGATTCTGGTTTGAAGTTATGGTGACCTGGTTCAAGTCACATAATCGTTAAAAACAAATTTATAAATGACGATTATTTTCTCGGGGTAGTAGATCTTTGGCAGGGCTGGCAACTTTTAGTAGCAGTCAGCCCTGCATGTCTGGCTTATTTTGCAGCGAGTTTCAAATACTGTTCAAAAGCTTTTGTATATATTGAAACAAACAAGATAAATAAATAAAAAAAGATGCACAATTATCTGTTTTAAAGAATCCCAATCTGATAATTTAAGTAATGTTTAAAGTTATATTTATAGACTCTGTTACATAGTTGGTCTGATTCTGTGGCCTTATGTTTTCTCGTTTCCTGTTATGTAGCATTACTAAGTATATGATTTTTTGATTGTGTTCAGGTTCTCCAGCCACCTCCTCTCAGAATTCTGCTTCCAAGTCTGCTATCCATCAACTGCCCACAGTCAACACAGTACCAGATATTGTCATATCTAATCCCACACCAATGATGCTTAATGGAACATCTGAAGTTCCCCTCCTTTCTGATGAATCACAGATGGAAATCAAAGAGCAAATCAATTCTTCGTTACAAGGTATTATACTTCACTTTGGAGTAAGGCACATATACTATAACAAGAAGACTTTCATTTATTGGAAGAAGGAAAAAAATGAGTTATGTCCAGTGCATGATGTTTTATCGATATTGTCAACATCGCTGTATATATACCTTTAAATTCATAACACACATTTACACATTGCTCCTCATTCAACTACCATCGTTAACTATTTCAGCATCCCAGTTTTGCATGACATCACGTCGACATTGTGTTAACATTGCTCTCTTATATTCTTAGATTACTTTGTCAATATAGCAGTGTTGGACAATGCCTTTGTTTATCTCTTTTGCAATGTTAAACGATATCGAGTGGACATCTTGTCAGCATTGCATTATTTTATTGTTTACATCGTTCACATTGTCGATATTGCAGTGTTAGGCGATATCGAGTCGACATCATGCCAACATTGCATTTTTCTTTTTTGCACATTTCACTTCATTGTCATTGCAATGTTGGACGACATCGAGTCAACATTGTGTTCTTGATTACATCATTCACATCGTCGACTTTGCAAAGTTGGATGATATCGAGTCGATATTGCTTCTATGTTGCAAACTGTTTTCTTGTTTACATCGTTCACATCGTCGACATTGCAATATTGGACGGTATCTAGTCCACATCATTTCAACGTTGCATTCTGTTTTCTTGTTTACATCGTTCACATCGTCAACATTGCAATATTGGACGGTATCTAGTCCACATCATTTCAACGTTGCATACTGTTTTCTTGTTTACATCGTTCACATCGTCGACATTGCAATATTGGACGGTATCTAGTCCACATCATTTCAACGTTGCATTCTGTTTTCTTGTTTACATCGTTCACATCGTAGACATTGCAATGTTGGATGATATTGAGTCCACTTCGTGTCAACATTGAATCCTTACATCGTTCACATCGTCTTTATCACAACGTTGGACGATGTAAACTCAAATCAACATTGTTTATATTGTGATGTCGATGTCGACGATGTCAACATAGTCATAGTGAATGAAAACAATGTAGACGATGTAATCATGATATCGTATCAACATTGTCGACATTACGATGTTGACAATGTCAACATAGAAATACTAGCAATGTAGATGGTATAAACACTGTATTGTGTCAACACTGTCTACATTGCGATGTCGACAATATTGAATTTATAAAGTGAACTGGACGTGAATGAAAAAAATGGGGACTTCAGTCTCTTGATGTTGCTATGTATGTCATTAATGCTTGCATTACTTTTAACACTGTGCTATTACATGAAACAATATAGTTTCTCCAGTGAAGAACAATTCAATAGATTTTGTAACTGTAAATTTTGAGTGATCTAATTTCACAGGAAAATTAGAAGCAACAGCAGAAGAACTCAAGCCGGTATTACTTGTTAAAAATCTTACCTTTGGGCAAAGTGAGAACATGGACATCATACAACAACCTGACCTGTCCCTCCCTGTGACTTCATCAGGTCCACAGACACTGACAGCTACCATATTTAGTCAGCCTGTTACATCACAAGAAGGGGAGAACACTCTGTTTCCTCAACTAACCCTGCCAAGTCTTGCTCCACAGCAACAGTCGCTGGTAAACTTTTTCAGATATTTTAAGATATTGAATACAGCAGTGCATAAAATTTCTTCACAGCTAGTTTTCCAAGTTCACAAATCTCACAAATCAAGCGATGAGAACTTTTTATACCCCTATCTTTTGATGAGCTGTCAACCTGGGCCCGGCTTTCCCATCCATCCATCCATCTTGTGTAAATTTAAAATTGTCTAAGAAATGACTGAAGTCATGGTGGGGCCACAATAGGAGTTCAGAGGCCCAGGGGTCAATTTAGACTTAAGGATAGGACTAAGTCTGTCATATATTGAATATGAATTACATATTTATTCTAGGAAGATCTTTTCACTCTTGGACATAGACAGGTACTTTAGTAATCTCTAGGCATATTATAGTAAAACATGCTTATTACGAAGTGCTAGGGACAGACAATTTTTGCCTCATTATAAAATGTAATTCATTATATCTGTTAAGTTCACAATACTTATTAAAACACAGTGAATGAAAATCACATTGCTATAATAAGTATAAATTCATTATATTAAGTGTGTTCGCTATAAGTGTGTTTTACTGTACATATATATATGATAGGAGGATAGATCAACAGATTAATTAAGCATTGTATGATTAATTTTTTTTAATAGGTTCCCAAAGTAACTGGAATTCCTGTAACTTTTAAATTAAGTAATCCAGATGAAGAATCCTTGGAAAATAATGACCAAGCTTCAGGACACATTGATGTCAATGAGATCATAATAGAAGTGAAAGAAGAGGAGACTGAGGAAAGTGAAGGAGAGTTTTACTAGAGCAAATCGTTGCCCTTGGTTCTGAAGCATGAAATAAACAGTGTTCATCTTTCAAGGGCAAGAAACACAATGACGCTTTCTTTACATTGTTGTATATAAGATGAATAAAGGTTAGGACTTGGCATTTATGAGTTATCCTGGGGGGGGGGGGGGGTTACCAGCCATACTGCTTAATTAATTTCTTCAGTCTGGAAATCAAATCAACCCTCCTCCTTTTCTGTATTGTCTAAATTATGTGCAATATGACTACAACAGAATTCATGATTGACTGTCAAACAGGTTTTAACTGAACATTAAGAAGTGTTTAGATGTCCATACATACGATGTTATGATTCTACTGTTACATGTGAAGACTTTTACCTTGTTATTGTTTTGATCATTCAATCAGTGACTTGCCTTTGATTCAGTGTAGCTTTTATTATAATTTTGTTGTTATTTTTAATTGTTGTTATATATTATGATTAAATATGAAATTTGTCATTTCGAAAAACTTTGATTTTCCATTAGATTTTTTTAGCTCACCTCGACGAAGTCGAGATGAGCTTATGCTATACCCCCGGCGTCGGCGTCGGTGTCGGCGTCGGCGTCGGCGTTAGCGTCGGCGTCCGAGGTTAAAGTTTTAGGAGCAAGTCCCATTCCCAAGTAACTATAAGCCCTACCTGGACCAAACTTGCATGGATGATGCATCTAGGGATGGACACTACCACACTTGCTTCGGATGCTGGATCTGACCTAGATTTTCCAGATGAGTGACCTGGTTAAAGTTTTAGGAGCAGGTCCATTCCTAATTAAGTAACTATAAGCCCTACCTGGACCAAACTTGCATGGATGATGCATCTAGGTATGGACACTACCACACTTGCTTCGGATGCTGGATCTGACCTAGATTTTCCAGATGAGTGACCAGGTTAAAGTTTTAGGAGCAGGTCCATTCCCAAGTAACTATAAGCCCTACCTGGACCAAACTTGCATGGATGATGCATCTAGGGATGGACACTACCACACTTGCTTCGGATGCTGGATCTGACCTAGATTTTCCAGATGAGTGACCAGGTTAAAGTTTTAGGAGCAGGTCCATTCCCAAGTAACTATAAGCCCTACCTGGATCAAACTTGCATGGATGATGCATCTAGGGATGGACACTACCACACTTGCTTCGGATGCTGGATCTGATGTAGATTTTCCAGATGAGTGACCAGGTTAAAGTTTTAGGAGCAGGTCCATTCCCAAGTAACTATAAGCCCTACCTGGACCAAACTTGCATGGATGATGCATCTAGGGATGGACACTACCACACTTGCTTCGGATGCTGGATCTGACCTAGATTTTCCGGATGAGTGACCAGGTTAAAGTTTTAGGAGCAGGTCCATTCCCAAGTAACTATAAGCCCTACCTCGACCAAACTTGCATGGATGATGCATCTAGGTATGGACACTACCACACTTGCTTCGGATGCTGGATCTGACCTAGATTTTCCAGATGAGTGACCAGGTTAAAGTTTTAGGAGCAGGTCCATTCCCAAGTAACTATAAGCCCTACCTGGACTAAACTTGCATGGATGATGCATCTAGGGATGGACACTACCACACTTGCTTCGGATGCTGGATCTGACCTAGATTTTCCGGATGAGTGACCAGGTTAAAGTTTTAGGAGCAGGTCCATTCCAAAGTAACTATAAGCCCTACCTGGACCAAACTTGCATGGATGATGCATCCAGGGATGGACACTACCACACTTGCTTCGGATGCTGGATCTGACCTAGATTTTCCACATGTGAGACCAGGTTTAGATTTAGGAGTAGTCTCGTTCCCAAGTAACTATAAGCCCTACCTGGACCAAACTTTCATGGATGATGCATCTAGGGATGTACACTAACCAACCTGCTTCGAATGCTGGATCTGACCTAGATTTTCCACATGAGTGAATTTTAGCCATATTTTAACCAAATTAGCATGGATGATGTATCTAGGGATGGATACTTCCAGACTTGCCTTGGATTCTGAATCTGACGTACATTTTCCAGATGAGTGACCAGGGTAATTTTTTGGAGTAGCTCTATAATATTATGGCCTGTTATGATTAAACTTGCATAGATGGTGCATCTAAGGATGAAAACTTCTAGACTTGCTTTGGATGTTGGAACTGACCAAAATTTTCTTGATTACTAAACAGGTCAAAAGTTTTTTGAGCAGATCTATAATTAAATCAAACTTGCATGGATATTGATCTTGGGATGTACCCTAACTAGAAAAAAAATATGATGTGAAATTTGCCTTACATGTAGATAACATTCGTCGAGGTGAGCTTCGTAATCTTTGATTACCTATGTTTTAGCTGCTTTTTAGGTCAACTGAATCATTTTAGTTGAATCTCTAAAACACTACTGAACTAATTTTAACTAATTTTGATACATAGAATATAGAATAAATATAAATTTATAACTAAAGGGGAACAAAAAAAAAATCAGGACTTTCATAATCTTCATCACAGTAGGGCATGAAGAACGGGGGAAAAACTACATGTAGTAACATCATTGTATCTTCAGTCTTGTTTACTCTTTAGACACTAAGCAGACAAAGTGTCTGTAAAAGGAAAACAAGGAATGATCACAAGAATTTATCCCCCAACCCCCAGCTCCAGGATGCTTGATCAGATGTTGAAAATGCATTATTTTACCCCCACTTGAAAAGCAGGGGGTATACATGTATAGTGATAGGGGGGTACCCATTTCTTGTCTACAATTCCTCCTATATCACTAAATAAAATTCAATAAGACTTTCACAAATGAAAGAATCTAGACCCTGTTTTACAAAAGAACTTACTGCTAAGACCAAAATACGTTTTTCAAATTATTTGTTTTTTTTACATTAATCTGAAAAAGCTATATATATATATATATATATATATATATATATATATATATATATATATATATATATATATATATATATATATATATATATATATATATATATATATAATAATTTAAAAAGATTTTAAAAGAGCAATTTCCATAAAAAATATCTAGCACTGTAGACAAGATGTGAAAAAGAGCTAAAGATTTTGGTTGTAGTAGTTATTTTGTAAAATCGACCCACTTACCCTATCGTGATCAGATGTTTATAAACTTATAATACTCATTTTAGTAGCCGTCAGTTTAATATAGACTTGCTGCAAGGAGGTTATGATGTCAGACCATCAGATATTATTTATTTTCCCTGGGATTGAAATGTAGCACATTCATTGCTTTAAATGTGATACGTGACTGTCGGCTATATTTCTATGTCCGGCAGGTGAGAATTAAAATCTGGCAATATGGCCGACGCGTTGTGTTTGAATTTCAATATTAGTAATCCTTTAGATTTACTCTTTATGTTGCGGTCTTTTTAAGAAATGACGTCAGATTTGTTGTGACGGCATCACAAGTAATGGGAGCGTCGAGGTTCGCTTAACTAAACAGAAACAAAGCAAATAAAGGGGTTCAAAGATTTATGAAGATTACTTAACGGTAAAAGGTTAGATTGATAATTTTAAAAGAGATTGTACATGTGAAATTAGATGAAACACGATACAGATGATCGACAGGATCTAGTTGAAGTGTTGGGACAATTCATTTTTTAAATTAAAATATATTCGATCATCTTGATCATCACTTCTTGCAGACCTGTTGTACCACGAGGGTCTGGAGGGGGGGGGGGTGTCCCACTGTTTTAAGAATAGTGTTTTGTTGTAGACTCTATTGAAAATCATTCAAGCCCCTCCCCCCAACCCCCCTACACACTTTGTAACAGAAGAGTGGAAAGTGTTCCCCGATATTGCATTGAAAAAAATTCCAACAATTTAGAGGAAGAATTTTACCCCTCTCGAGTTTTTGTAGATTATGTTTTTATATTCCTGGCTTGTTTTTTTTGTTTTTTTTTTTTTTGGTGGCTCCCTGATAAACATTGCTATGGGCCTCTCTTGTCTTTATGTCTCTCACTATGATCCTCCTCGCCGTCTATGAGAGGGTTCAACCTGATACATTTTTGTAGACAGCCAGTACCAAACCTTATAAGTAATTTACTTATGGGATCATGACTCTATATCAGTTTACATTATTAGGTCACCCGAGACATTCGGGTGACCTATTGCTATCTGTTTTTTCCAGTGCAGATTCAAGTATGTTCAAATCATGACCACTGGGGGTAGGATGGGGCCATAGTGGGCGATCACAGTTTTACGTAGGAATATATACGAAAAGTCCTTAAAAATCTTCATAAGAACAGCAAAGCCACGATTAGTCATATTTATATGGAAGCATCTTGAGGTAGTGTAGATTCATGTTTGTTCAAATCATGGCCCTAAGGATGCGTTTGGGTCACAATAAGGGATAAAATACATACAAGGGAATATACTGTATATAGGAACAATCTTCAAAATTCTTTTTGAGAAAGCAGGGCCATGGTATGCCAGCATCCTCACGTAGTGCGGATTCAAGTTATTTCCAATCATGGAGTAGGGTGGGGCAACGATTGGGGATCAAAGTTTTATGTAGGAATAGGAGAAAATTTTTAAAAATTGTTTGCATGAGGTGGGAGGGGGGGGGGGTCATATATTGAAATTTATTATACAGTGTTCCTTATTACTTTTACTCAATCATGAATTGATAGGAGGCAAGCTGCATAAATTTGATGATTAAAGAGTTCTATCAAACTGTAAAATGTATTTGATATAAGTCTAAGCCAGTTCCAGGTGGGTCATAGCCTGAAAAACTCTTGATACTCAGGTGACCTTTAAGGCCTTTGGGCCTCTTGATTTATTTAGTATGCTATCAATTATATGAAATACAATAAACGTGGATCCCCAGGAACACCTTCACTTTCTGTGTGACAATCATAGTTTATATAAATTCGTTATTGACAGGAATTCAAACCATATTTGCTTTAAGCATATTTTTTCTGTAAGGGAAAAAAGATTGCTGAGAGTATTGTTAGAATAAACATTGTTTTAATCCAACGTTCTTTTGTTACTACTAGTATTTAAAAAGGACGGATGGACACCCCCATCACAATGCACCTCCCACTTTTCGAGCGAGGAGGGTATAAAGAAGAGAAAAAAAATTGACAAAGTGTACCCCAAGTTGGGTTTATGTCATTACCCTTTGGGGCTAGGGTGGGCCTCAATATGGAGTCAAAAATTTTCATGGCAATATAGAGGTAAAATTATAAAAAAAAAAAATCCATGCAACTTTTGATATTTTTTCACTAGTAGACTGCATAAATAAAGATTATGATTTGTAACTGCCACAAAAAGGGGTGTGTGTGTCAACAAGCCTATAAAAGAAAAATGCAATACATTGCTCATTAAGAATAATTTGAAATCATCAAATCTCAAAATACTATCATATAATTCTTCACAAATTTGTGCCGTGAATTTCATTTGACAGATCCGAGAGACATGTTATTTATATGTCTCTGCTACATATAAAAGAATTTATGAGCATAAACTGTAAACATTCTTATCTGCATGTTATGATGTAATGTCCACAAAATAACGATGCACTTTTTCAGTTCAATGAAATATATAGTAAAACGGGTCCGTCGCCAGGTTTATGGAAAAAAAGGGGGGGGGCAGCGGGGGAGTGTCTGGGAGAGGTACCTACTCTTGAGATATGGTATCATTTTTGGTGGGTTGTGGTGCATTCTTAAAGTCATTTTTCACATATTAATAAACAAAATATAGCAGCATTCATTAAAAAAAGAAAAAAATATATTGAAGACGAAGTTAGTTTGTCTAAAAAATATATTTTGGAATAACCGTCTCTTGGTGCAGAGTCTGATCGGTCTTAGGTTATATATACAGTTATCAGCTAGTTATTCAGCTCAAAAAGTGTAAAATAATTAATAATAATTTTTTTAAAAAAGGAACAAAAATTAATCCTTTCTCTTGAATCTGCTTGCGGGTAATATTCTGGTAATTTTCTGTGCAAGAGTTATCGCTCCTTCATAATAAGCCACGTGATCTTCTTGACTACCCCGGAAGTCGCGTCTGCCATAGCGACCATCAACAACCTTATTATCAGGTTAGCAGTGAAGTATACTTCTCTAGTCTTTTAGTGGAGTTTCTCGTCACATGTAAGTGTGACAGTAGTGGTGAACTTTATAAAATTGGAATTAACATAAAATCATGGCAACAGCAACATTAATGAGCAGGGAGATCCCTCCGGAGAGGCCACAAGTGCAAATTGCCCAAACATCAGGAGGATCTCGTAATGCTGATATGGAAATAACATACACTGGTAACACAGGGAACGACATGGGAATCTCCACAATGGGGTTCAGGGCTGCGAAATACAACCCTCCAGAATGGCATGAAAGCAATTATGCTAAGTATTACCAATCATTTGTCGACAGAGATAGTGCCGAGAGAATTCGCCACGAGTCCAAAAGAACAGCAAATGAAACAGAAGCCACTACAAACAAAACGCAAGCAGAGGTGACCAAGAAACTTGGGGAGAGAATTCAAGACATTAACTTTTGGAAATTTGAACTAGAAAGAGAAATTCAAGATGTAATCGCTGAAACAGATCTGCTCCTGGCACAGAAGAAAAGGTTGGAAAATGGACTCCGTGCAACAGAAATTCCTCTTCACATAGCTACAGATAACTTGAATTGCAGACAGAGAAGACAAGGTGTGGATCTGGTGCAGGATGACGTAGAACTTGGATTACTGAAGGTATTTTTTTAGTAAAGAAATTTAGTATTTAAAAATAATGCATTGAAAAACTTGACTATTGAATAAATACTTCACACATCTAATAACGTATTTATGCTTTCATACTTTCAACAGATACCTTCCTGACAAAATCATAATTTGTCAGTACAAAATAATTAATGAAATACAGATATGACTTAGACAATTTGGTTGTCAGACAGTTTTGACTATGTTTTATTGTATAGGGCATAAGTTAAGTTTTTTTGTACCATAATTAAAATATCAAATTACCATTTATAAATCTCTTTGCAGGAAGTTGAAATAATCAACAATGTTCAAGACTTGCTCAAGAAAACAATTGAACAGTCCGATAAACAAATTAAGTAAGTGTTCAAGAATAAGGCATCAGTGAAGATCTCTTTCAAGGGCAATGTCAATTCAAAATCATCAGTGTTATTAACTTTTATTCAGATTAAATAGAGAAGCAAAGCAAAACCTTGAAATGGACTGGAGCGATAAGAAGGAGGCTTTAGAGATTGACACCAAATCTGGAGCACTTAGAAACGAACATACAGATAAACAGTTCTACTCAGGAGCAGCCAAGTTTGAGGAAATGTAAGAAAGCTTATAAAGTAAACCAAAAATGACAACAAATTCTTCCATTAACAATACTATTTAAGACAGTTAGTATCATCCTAAACTTGCTAGATAATTTTGTTGATTTTTTACAGTCAATCTACACCCGAGTCCTGGGCCCAGTTTACACATGACAACATTGTCCGTGGAGAACATGAGAGAATGGCGTCCATTCAACTGCGACAGTTAATTGATAATATCCTTGCCGATACCTCTCGAGACATGAGAGAGCAGTGTGACACAGTAGATGTCTGCTTCCAGAAACGCTTGGAGGAAATGGAGGATTCTAAAGCTAAAATGGAGGAAAATCTGAGAAAGGTTACTGAAATTTACAACAAATCATCTGAAAAAGTTTTAATTATACATACATAACTATCATTCAAACAGCTCCAAGCAATTTTTTTTCACAGTTTGTGATAGGGATATTTATTTCAAAACTTCTACGTTCTTTTGTGTAGATCTGTGATGAAATTGCACAAATGGAGAACAACATTGATATGTTGAGAAAAGCTATCCGAGACAAGGAAAACCCAATGAAGGTGTCCCAGACCCGCCTCAACAACCGCACCAACAGACCCGGTGTGGAGCTCTGTAGAGATCCTGTGCAATACAAGTAAGGCTATTCTGACTGCTAACTTATATTAACAGGAAATTTAAATCTATGATTTTCTTGATTGAAAGTTCTTCAGTTATATTGAACTAATTGATAAAAAAAAATCTTCCTATCCCAAAACATTTAGCTTTAAATTTAACATCTAAAAAATGCAGAATGATATCATTGCCTTACAAAGATATGAAAAATAATCATCGGTTTTAACATTACAGACTTGTGGGTGAAGTGAATGAAATTGCACAGTCCATTGATGCTCTAGCAGAACAACTAAACAATGCTGAGAACTCCAGAAAAGACCTTCAGGACAACAGAATGGCTCTAGAGAAGGAAATTGCCTGCAAGAAGAACAGTATATTTATTGATAGAGACAAGTGTGTCAGCGTCCGCACCAGATATCCAACCTCACTCAAATTGCAGGGCTACCAGTAACCCTCCAATTGCCCCCTATAGACTCTAAATTACACTGCTTCTGTCTGTCTAGATCTTTTTTGGATCAAAGCTTGCACTGCACCTCCATTAATGTACTGTTGTGAAACATTTTTATTCTTAAAACTTGCTGACATAATATCTTGAAAATCATGCCTCATCAAATGTGTTTGCAGAACCAACTAGATATACTTCAATTATATTTTACAAAGGGGTTTAATTTTTGCTTGGATTGTTTCCTTGCCCTTTGTTCATTAAATTATAAGTGTGATATTATTGGGAATAAACAGTATTTTGTAAATAAAAGTATATGTTGAGAGTAAAAAAGGTGTGTATGTTTTTTGTGGAAGTTTGAATTCAGTATAATACAACCAATCCTAAGAAGTGTGCTGGAGTAATGTTTAACAGGTAATGGTAATGTCTATCCCTGGATGCATCATCCATGCAAGTTTGCTTAGGAAGGGCTTATAGTTACTTGGGAATGGACCTGCTCCAAAAACTTTAACCTGGTCATTCATCTGGAAAATCTAGGTCAGATCCAGCATCTGAAGCAAGTGTGGTAGTGTCCATCTCTAGATGCATCATGCATGCAAGTTTGGTCCAGGTAGGGCTTATAGTTACATGTACTTGGGAATGGACCTGCTCCACAAAACTTTAACCTGGTCATTCATCTGGAAAATCTAGGTCAGATCCAGCATCCAAAGCAAGTGTGGTAGTGTCCATCCCTAGATGCATTATCCATGCAAGTTTGGTCCAGGTAGGGCTTATAGTTACTTGGGAATGGGACTTGCTCCTAAAACTTTAACCTGGATGCTCATCTTGACTTCATTGAGGTGAGCTAAAAAAATTCATATTTATTCAATGAAAAATGCGGACCCCATGTAGAGGACCCACCTAAGCTGCAAGGGTTTATAAAACTGAACTAGAATCCGTACAATATGGGGATGCTTAAATATCAATAAGACTTTTAAAATAGCTTTACTGTAAACCATTCTGGAGAAAAAAATTTTATGCCCCCATAATTGAAGATTCGGGAGCATATAGTTTTTGTCTGTTCATCTTTCTGTCTGTTTGTCCACAAAAACATTAAACTTGCCCATAACTTTTGATTGGTTGGAGCTTTGGCTTTCATATTTCACATCTTTCCCTGGGTACCAACAGTTTTGACCTTTTATCCTTAACCTTGGAGTTTAACCTACTTTTGAAAAACTTTAACCTTGGCCATAACTTGGCCTTCAACATTCCAATGACAAGGGAATTATTTCTATAGGAAATTTTGAAACTCCTATATAGAACCAGAAGTCTCTGACGAGACTGTAGCTCTACTGGTTGTATTTATAAAGGAAGATAAAAGTAGCACTTGGACTTGAAACTTTGCAACAGCAATAAATAGAATAATGATCCTTGGTTTAGTCTCTTTTGTGGCAAGATTTATTATTATATCAGACTAAAACTGTAGGAGGAGTAGCCTTTTAAAACAATTTTACAGAAATTTTGATTTAAGTAACCATGGCAACATCATTCAACAAAATCAAAAAACAATAACACCAATTATGTATCTCTGTAGTCTACTTGTATGCCACATTATACTGAAATCAGACAAAAAGTGTAGGAGGAGTAGCATTTTGAAAGTATTTCAAGAAAATTTCTATTTTTAGTAACCATGGCAACACTGTTCATCAAAATCCAAAACTGGTATAGAGAATTATGTATCTTAGTGTAGTTTACTTGTGTGCGAAGTAATACTAAAATCAGACCAAAACTGTAGGGGTAGCATTGAGGGAAATTTCTATTTTCAGTAACCATGGCAACACCGTTCACCGAAATCAGAAAATCAATATAAAGAATTATGTATCGTAGTGTTGTCTACTTGTTTGCCAAGTTATACTGAAATCAGACCAAAACTGTAAGAGGAGTAGCATTTTGAAAGTATTTCACAGAAATTTCTATTTTTAGTAGCCATGGCAACACCGTTCATTGAAATCAAAAACTGATTTACAGAATTATGTATCTTATTATAGTTTACTTGTGTGCCAAGTTATATTGAAATCAGATCAAAACTGTAGGAGGAGTAGCATTTTGAAAGTATTTCACAGAAATTTCTATTTTAAGTAACCATGCTAACAACGTTCATCGAAATCAAAAACCGATACACAGAATTATGCATCTTAGTATAGTGTACTTGTGTGCCAAGTTATATTGAAATCAGATCAAAACTGTAGGAGGAGTAGCATTTTGAAAGTATTTCACAGAAATTTCTATTTTTAGTAACCATGGCACTAACGTTCATCGAAATCAAAAACCGATAAACAGAATTATGCATCTTAGTATAGTGTACTTGTGTGCCAAGTTATATTGAAATCAGATCAAAACTGTAGGAGGAGTAGCATTTTGAATGTTTTTCACAAAAAATTCTATTTTTAGTAACCATGGCAACACTGTTCATCGAAATCAAAAACTGATACACAGAATTATGTATCTTAGTGTAGTCTACTTGTGTGCCAAGTTATATTGAAATCAGACCAAAACTGTAGGAGGAGTAGCATTTTGAAAAATTGTTTACAGACGGACGGACGGACAGACAGACAGACAGACGGACGGACGACGGACACCTTACTATCGCATAAGCTCTTCTGGTCTCTGACCAGTAGAGCTAAAAACAGAGAAGCTAACTTTCCCTGTCAACAGAAGTGCATGTCTTATGAAGTCACAATTGAATGCTACTCCCTTACTCATTTGCACTTCATGCATTAGAAAAAAGTGTAATGAAATCAGAATCTCAAGTAAACTTTTCCTCAACTATTTGCATCACAATCGAAAGATGCCTCGATCTTTTTCCTAGTGAAAGAAGTTAAAATTAGAGGAAACTAATTAACATTGAAGAAATAAATAAAAAATTTGATAATTTGTTGATGACGTTTCTGATTTATTGGAGATTCTACTACGGTTATCGCAAAGATCAAAGAGATACCATGACCTATTATTCGCCAATAAATCACTAACGGCATCAACAAATTATCAATAAATTTAAATTGGTTTCCTCTAATTTTGACTGCATTCACTACGAAAGGATAGAGATATTTCTTGATTGTGATGTAAATGGGTGGGAAATAATTTACTTTGAGTTCAGATTACATCAAAGTTTTTTATGTTTGAGATACAAATGAACGAGGAGTAGCAAACGATTGTGACGTCATAAGACACTTCTGATGACGTCCAAATCTAGTTTCTGCATTTCTCTATAGAGAAGTTTAAACATTCACTGTAGCAGAATAGAAATAATTCCCTCGTTGTCAGAATTGTTGGAGAATATACCCCTCAGTCTCAAGATATTGTTGGCAAATAAAAAAAAAAGTTATCAGGGTATATTCTCCTCCAATTCCTCCAATGTGAGAATTATTTCTTAAATAATGGGTGCAAATTTCATATAATATGACATCACAATGAAACAGCAAAACATCCACGGAACGCATCGCTCTATCTGCTTTTTTATCTGAGAAATGCTCTAAGGTCACTGCAAATTCCCAATGGGACTTGAGGAAGAGGAATTGGATAGAAAATATTTTTTCAGTGAGTAGATATCTGATTGTCCATCCCATTTGTTTTAGACCAGTGAGCTACAGATCTGCACCTAGGTCACTGGTAACACTCTTTATAATTTATAGTGTTTGGAGTTCATGATTGATGACAGAATGAGGCTTAAGGCTATGTCAAAAGTAAGCATTTATGTAGATAAATATGAATTATACAAAATAAATAAATAATAAATATTTACTGTACAAAAAATATTGTCCATAAAGGGATAACAAGTCAAATAAACTAAATATCTTCAGTTGAGTCAATCTGACGACTGTACAGAACCATCCATGGTGTCCTTGACAACTACAGGATATGTTTTTGAGTCGGTTGTAAAACACAAGGACCTCAGCAACTGCATGTAATCACTGAAAAAAAATCTTAAAATACACTGTAAAAGCAGAAATATTCGTGGGGGATTGAGTTTCGTTTATTTCGTTGTTAACAATTATCTACAAAATTAAAGCCCACACAAAATTTTTATTTGACTATACATGTACATGTATATTGAATATGGTTACTTTCAAAACAAAGTAATTAAATGCCCACGAAACTATTTTAGATGACAAATCAACGAAATTTCATCCCCACGAAAATTTGTGCTTTTACAGTAGTACTGGCAAGAGAGGAATAAAGAGAGAGAGAGAGAGTATAGCATATAATAATCAATGCTGCCATTACCCTGGGCTTAGATCAGGAGTCTCCATTAGATCTGTGATGTTGGAGAGGACAACCTCCTGGAGTTTATTAAGAAGTTGTTTGTACTGAAGCTGGAATACCAGCTGGAGGTAACGCTCTAACTGCCTGGGAGAGTGGTACTGTACTCGGTAATTTAGTGCAGGTAAGGTATATTTATCTGTAAATAATATAGGCTGTACTGGCTAAATGCTTGATTATTAAGTATTATTTAATATTTAGTTCTGTTGCTTTGGTACAGCATTGAATTGAACAAATTGTGAAATCAAAATAATATTGAAATATCTTATATCTATTAGGAATGAGAATTCCATCTAGAAACAACAAGAATATCTCCAAACTGCTGTTTCTGTTCGCTATGTAGATCTGAATATTGAGTAAATGATGCTTTTTTGTGAATGCAGCTTAATACTGTTTTGTCTAAGGTGAACAAGAGGACATCTACTGTTTAAAGGGAAATTTTTGTCCTGTCTTATTTTTGCCCTCCTAGCAAGAGGACAAATTTAAACAGTGTGAATTCAAAGAAGACAACATAATTTCTCTCACACAACTGTGTCTGGGCAAATATAAAACTGGGCAAAAAAATTTGTAAGTGTGAAAATGCAACAAAATAAATAAATAAATAAAATAACCTTGTATATAGTCTTGATAAAAGTCAAAATGTTACCTATATGCTCAGACCACATCATGGCTGACCTGCTGCGTGGGACTGAGGGACTTCTCTGAGGACGTACTTTGGGAAGATTCAGGTGACAGAGATCTGATGAGAAAGTCGAATGTATAGTGAATCAAACATTGTAAGCCATTGGTTTTTTTCTGTTTCTGCTCTTTGTAGGAGCTGTAGCAGATCTGAAATATGTTGCTTGCAATCACAGTGTGCTCCAAATACTGAGAACAAACATTCCTGACTTTGTAATGATTATTAATCCTAATTTAAGTAAATAAAGGTATGCCATTTTTTATACAGGGTGTGTTTATTCCTTAGGATAATGAAAATGCTGATTCCTATATCCCCCCAAGAAAAAGATTATTCATGATATGAAGGTAATTCATAACACTGGCTCAAGGTCATTCTGGCAAGTTTAAGGTCACTGGCAAAAAAAGTGTAAAATTCAAGTCAGGTGCACGATTTTCTAAAGGAGAAACCTTGGATGTTCATTGTTTTAAACTCAGATTACTTATAACCAAACGATGTGTCATTAATTTATTTTTTTTATCAAAAGTCATTTCTGCAAGTTCAAGGTCACTTTTAGAAAACTGTATATGGACACTTTAAAAAATTGCAGCAGGGGGTATAATTATGTGAACTCAATCACAGTTTCTCTAGGTTAAATCTGAACCAGAAGTCTCTGATGAGACTGTAGCTCTACTGGTTGTATTTATAAAGGAAGATAAAAGTAGCACTTGGACTTGAAACTTTGCAACAGCAATAAATAGAATAATGATCCTTGGTTTAGTCTCTTTTTGGCAAGATTTATTATTATATCAGACTAAAACTGTAGGAGGAGTAGCCTTTTAAAACAATTTTACTGAAATTTTGATTTAAGTAACCATGGCAACATCATTCAACAAAGTCAAAAAACAATAACACCAATTATGTATCTCTGTAGTCTACTTGTATGCTACATTATACTGAAATCAGACAAAAAGTGTAGGAGGAGTAGCGTTTTGAAAGTATTTCAAGAAAATTTCTATTTTTAGTAACCATGGCAACACTGTTCATCGAAATCAGAAACTGGTACAGAGAATTATGAATCTTAGTGTAGTTTACTTGTATGCTAAGTAATACTAAAATCAGACCAAAACTGTAGGGGTAGCATTTTGAAGGTATTTCAAGGAAATTTCTATTTTTAGTAACCAAGGCAACAATGTTCATCGAAATCAAAAACCGATACACAGAATTTTGTATCTTAGTGTAGTCTACTTGTTTGCCAAGTTATATTGAAATCAGACCAAAACTGTAAGAGGAGTAGCATTTTGAAAGTATTTCAGAAATTTCTATTTTTAGTTACCATGGCAACACCATTCATTGAAATCAAAAACCAATAAAGAGAATTATGTATCTTATTATAGTCTACTTGTGTGCCAAGTTATATTGAAATCAGATCAAAACTGTAGGAGGAGAAGCATTTTGAATGTTTTTCATAGAAATTTCTATTTTTAGTAATCATGGCGACACCGTTCATCAAAATCAAAAACCGATATACAGAATTATGCATCTAAGTATAGTCTACTTGTGTGCCAAGTTATATTGAAATCAGATCAAAACTGTAGGAGGAGTAGCATTTTGAATGTTTTTCACAGAAATTTCTATTTTTAGTAACCATGGCAACTCTGTTCATCGAAATCAAAAACCGATACACAGAATTATGTATCTTAGTACAGTCTACTTGTGTGCCAAGTTATATTGAAATCAGACCAAAACTGTAGGAGGAGTAGCATTTTGAATGTTTTTCACAGAAATTTCTATTTTTAGTAACCATGGCAACACCGTTCATCGAAATCAAAAACCGATACACAGAATTATGTATCTTAGTGTAGTGTACTTGTGTGCCAAGTTATATTGAAATCAGACCAAAACTGTAGGAGGAGTAGCATTTTGAATGTTTTTCACAGAAATTTCTATTTTTAGTAACCATGGCAACACCGTTCATCGAAATCAAAAACCGATACACAGAATTATGTATCTTAGTGTAGTGTACTTGTGTGCCAAGTTATATTGAAATCAGACCAAAACTGTAGGAGGAGTAGCATTTTGAATGTTTTTCACAGAAATTTCTATTTTTAGTAACCATGGCAACACCGTTCATTGAAATCAAAAACCGATACACAGAATTATGCATCTTAGTATAGTCTACTTGTGTGCCAAGTTATACTGAAATCAGATAAAAACTGTAGGAGGAGTAGCATTTTGAATGTTTTTCACAGAAATTTCTATTTTTAGTAACCATGGCAACACCGTTCATCGAAATCAAAAACTGATACACAGAATTATGTATCTTAGTGTAGTCTACTTCTGTGCCAAGTTATATTGAAATCAGACCAAAACTGTAGGAGGAGTAGCATTTTGAAAAATTGTTTACAGACGGACGGACAGACAGACAGACAGACAGACGGACGGACGACGGACACATTACTATCGCATAAGCTCTTCTGGTCTCTGACCAGTAGAGCTAAAAATGAGCCTGAAAACATTGAATAAGAAACATTTACACCCCCTGATGCAGTGACTTCCAATGCAATCATTTTTATTGATATATCATACCTGTATTCTGTAAGGACACTTCCTCTTGAAGTTGATAAAATCTTGTCAGAACTAATTCCAGCATGTTTTTTGTTCTTAGCACTTCAAATGCAGGAGTTTCATCTGAGATAGATTTATAATTCATGTTATTAAAGCTTGCACAGAAAGTACTCATGCTCTCTGACGATAAACAACACAGTTCATTAAATGCCTCATTTGAACTTCAACCAATATCAGAGTAATCTAATAGCTTTCTTTTTCTTTAGAAGATTTTTGAAAGATTTTTTTTTTCATATACATGTACAATGTACATCAAATTGAATTTATCTGATCACAGTTGATTGAAATCACAAAATAAAAAGATCCTCTGTCTTATTCAGAGCCAAATATCTTAAATCGCAATACTAAAAATTAAAAAATTATTTGTTATCAATGTAACCAGCGAAAAGGAAAAAAAAAGACAGACCAGGATTCAAACCAGGGCCCCCTGAATCAACAGTCAGGTGCTTTACCAACTAAGCTATCTGGCCACCAGCGACTGAACCTGCCTGACTAACACATTCCTCCCTCCTTAAAAGTCTTTGCCCCCAAAGATACCAATTCAGGCTTTTCCCTAGCAGGTCTTTCATCTGTAACTTCCTGGGTATGGTCATGGCACCAAATGATATTCTGTATACGGGGAAAATTTAGCCCCCATTTTATTTTCGCCCTTCTCCTAGGTGGGCGAATTTAAAACAGGGTGAATTCTAAGAACACAGTATAATTTCTTAAACAGAACTTTGACTGGGCAAATTTAAAACAGGGCAAAATTGTTTGCAAGTGTTGTGAAAGGGCGAAAATAACACGAAAATAACCCTGTATACAGTAACATGTGTGGCTGGACCATGATTCGAACCAGCTGGAGCCCTCTGAATCACTAGTCAGGTGCTCTACCAACTGAGCTACTTAACCGCCAGCATATGTTTGTGAAAAAAAAAAAATGATAGGAACTGCTATGCTGGCCTGCTGGACAATTGTCTGACTAACATTGGGTAGTTCTATTGTCACATCTCCATTAGCTAGTTCTGTTGTCAGACCTACCATCAGATAGTTCTGTTGTCACACCTACCATCAGATAGTTCTGTTGTCATCAGACCTACCATCAGATAGTTCTGTTGTCATCAGACCTACCATCAGATAGTTCTGTTGTAAGACCTACCAACAGATAGTTCTGTTGTAAGACAACCATCAGATAGTTCTGTTGTCATCAGACCTACCATCAGATAGTTCTGTTGTCATACCTACCATCAGATAGTTCTGTTGTCATACCTACCATCAGATAGATCTGTTGTCACACCTACCATCAGATAGTTCTGTTGTCATCAGACCTACTGTCAGATAGTTCTGTTGTCAGACAACCATCAGATAGTTCTGTTGTCATCAGACCTACCATCAGATTGTTCTGTTGTCATCAGACCTACCATCAGATAGTTCTGTTGTCATCAGACCTACCGTCAGATAGTTCTGTTGTCAGACAACCATCAGATAGTTCTGTTGTCATCAGACCTACCATCAGATTGTTCTGTTGTCATCAAACCTACCATCATATTGTTCTGTTGTCATCAGACCTACCATCAGATAGTTTTGTTGTCAGACCTACCATCAGATAGTTCTGTTGTCAGACCTACCATCAGACAGTTTTGTTGTCATCAGACCTACCATCAGATAGTTCTGTTGTCAGACCTACCATCAGATAGTTCTGTTGTCAACAGACCTACCATCAGATAGTTTTGTTGTCAGACCTACCATCAGACAGTTCTGTTGTCAGACCCTCCAGTGTCTTCTGTAGTTCCTCGTACTCTCGCTCCACTCTCTCCACTGTGAGAGTCACCTCGTAGCCAGAATCCAACTCAAACTGCAAGAATTTTAGTATTTTCTTTGATACCTTCACAAATCCACACCTGTGACACACTACAGTTAAATTCAATACATTGTAGCTATATACATATAGTTATTATCCAAATCTTTCTTAACAGAAACGAGGAAAATTTGAGAACAAAGATAAATCAAAATTTTGGCACACTTTCCTCTATCAGTCAAATCATTTCCAGTCTTACTAACTTGTCTTGAAGTGAGGATTTATCTTTTACTTGTATACCTACCAATTGTTCTACAGAGTCAATAAAATCTTGCCCTGACTTCCTAGAATCCACCTTTTTGGTCATTCTGTTGACGGACAATTTCTGTCTCAGTTTGTGATTCACAGAGACTAACTTCCTCAGTTTCCCTGGAATCTCAATATTATTTCTAAAAATGAACAAAAGATTCATTAATGCACATCATGCTTTCCATCCTCATACTTACAATAGTCAGGCACTAGTGTAGTATTTGCCATATACTATTGTTTAACTTTTATGTTCCTGCTTTCTTTACACAATATTTCATATTCTTGTAAAGTTTGAGTTGGACTAAGTAAAGCAAAAATAATTGACCTACCATCCACAACTCTTTAATATGGGTTTATAATTAGAGAAATGGTCTTCTCAGAAAAAAAAAATTTTAGTGACAGTTTGAATGAAATATAATCTCATATTTTAAGATGAAGTGTGTTTCTATTTTTTTTTTTTTTGCATTATAAAGTTCAAGGTGAAAGTTGAAAAAGGAACGAGAATTTGTTTCATTGTCACATTTTTTCCCCTTTTACTCATGGTATAAACAACAAATTAAGAGATTGGTTTATGATAATTTTCTGCATATTTAATGCTGAATTTATAGATTTATATCCACGTACACAATTTTTTCCAGAGAAAAAATAATTCTATTGAGAAAATCCTTTTTTCCAGAGCACCTTTCATTATAACTAATGACATATCTCCTTGGACATTTATGATAAAGATCTGAAGTAATATTGATTTTTGAGCTTTTATCTATTTTTAGTAGCAAAAAATACTGGAACAATGATGACATTTGATTCTACTTACCCATCTTTTAACAAAAGAAATCTGTTAACTGTATCATCATCTTTTTTATTTGTGTTTGTTGTTGGAATTGAATATTTAACACCAGGTGCTGTTTGTCCCTTTACAAGTACAGATGTCGAGTCAGCATGACTTGAGTGACTAGACTTGTTCTGACTTATAGGTGGTTTGTTGTGAGTAGGAGGTGACTCTGCTTTCTCTACATGTTCTTGAGTCATGTCCTCTGGTAATTTATCTTCCATCACAGAACAACTTTCATCTTGTTGATTCTTCACTTCTGTTTTCACAGTCTTGTTCTGTGCACTGAGACTCTCGCTGACCGACTTGATCTGGCCAGCAGTAGGTGCTCTCTTTAAGAGTGTTGTTCCACCTTTTGATACAAACTTCTTACTTCTTGTCCCCCTGATCATGGCCTCCTGGTTTGAGGATTTTTTAGGAAATGAAAGGCTTGGATTTGTTTGAAAAGGTGCCTTCACAGAATTTTTGTTGGATGACAAAGGTCTTTTAATTCCCACAGGTTTTCTGGTATCTGCAATTTGTGTAAGTCTTTGAGTAGTGAATTTTTTTTGTGTCTTCATTTTGCCATCATCTTTTTTCATGGAATTTATTCTTTCATTAGATGAGGTATCCTTTGCTTTCCCCCTTTCATCTGTTGTCAATTCTGTCTGTTGTGTTGATGCAGCCAATTTCCTACAGTAACTCTCTGGACAATCTTCAGCCTGTAAATGTATATTAAATATTATATATTTATTGACTGGGTTTGAGGGCAACATGCGTTTTGTCGCATCCAAGAAACAAACTTCTGCCTGAGGCCTAATAGCCTCAGGCAAACAGTTTGGTTTGAGGGGTCAACAAAATGCATTTTGCCTGAGAACACGGTCAATAAATGTTTTGTTATAACTTTTATTTATTTATTTTTTTTACATACATGTATGTCGAACACCAATGAATGCAAATGAGATTTAGCTGACCCTGCCCATTGTGTGATGTAAGCAGTCCAACATCTCATCGACAGGTCCAATATCTCACTCTGCGGTCAAACATCGATTTTTTTATGCCCGCTCAGTAAAACATTGGAAATGTTAGACTTTTATTAGTACTGATTTATATAGGAACACATTTTTAAAGGTATAACAATAAATGTTACTCTGTGAACTTGTTGTTATGGTTTTTTGTCTTAATTTCTAAAAATATCTTTTTTTTTCCAATTTGGTGCTTTTTTCTTTAAATTCTTCCAACACTTATTCAACCTGCATTTAATAGCTGGGAGCATTACATTGAATTATGTGGAACTCTTCTAAAATATAATTTACTTTTCATGGGCCTTAACAGTCACCTGAGTATAATGTAACGATCCATAAATTAAAACAAAATAAGCTGATAAATAAAGCTATGTTGCCCAAAAGTAAGAGAAATAGGATAATCAGGTACCAGCAAAATATTGATTTAGTACTCAATAACAAATCTTAAAGTTGATCTATTTATTTGACTATACTTTCCCCCATTTGTCACTATACACATGCAGATTAACAAAACAATACACTATTTATTAACACATTTTATTCCCCCTCGCCCTCTCTTGGTCTATGAAAGTACTTTTGTATTGAATATTATAAAAAATTTTGTATAATTCTGATATTAATTGACCTTTTAAGCTACATTATTTACAGTGATTAATTAACATATAGGTGAATAGTAAAGGGGAATAACTTCTTTCAGTAGAAATTAATAATTTGACCAAAAGGTAGAGAATTTCAAAATTTGGTAAAAACACCCCTGCTTATTATAACTTTATATACTCTATTAGCCTCCTAGATGCCCAGGAGCAGAGAAGATTTTCAAGGAAACAATCCATTTTCACTATAGATTCAATATAGTCCCACCCTTATAACAAAACCCCTGACCTAGGGGCCAAGACATTCACAATTTTGGAAGAGGCACTCTTGCTCATCATAACCATGCACTTAAAATGTTTCTTTAATAACAATGGGCATAGAAGAAGAATTTCAGAGAAACAATGCATTTCTAATATATATTCAAAATAGCCTCACCCTAACACCAAAATCCCTGACCTCGGTGGTTATGAATTTCAACTTTTTTGAAAAGATTTCCTTGCTTGTCATAACTATCCAATTAGTTTTTTCTGTGAAATACCTTGGGGCAGAGAAGAAGATTTTCAAAAAAAAAATGCATTTCCACTGGATATTGAATAGACCCCCCCCCCAAACATGAACCCCTGACCCTGGGGCCACAAATTTCACGATTATGGAAGAGGCATCCTTGATCACCATAACCATGCACTTAGTTTATCTACTAAATACCCAGAAGCAGAGAAGATTTTCAAAGAATGCAATTTCACTTTATAATCAATAAAGCCCTGCCCTAACACCAGAACCCCGACCCAGGGGCCAAGATATTCACAATTTTGGAAGAGGCGCTCTTGCTCATCATAACTTTATACTTGGTTTATCTGCAAAATACCTAGGAGCAGAGAGGAAGATTTTCAAAAAAATAATGCATTTTCACTATATGATCAATAGAGCCCCCCTCCCGCAGAACCCCCCAATCTGGGGTCACAAATTTCACAATTTTGAAAGAGGCACCCTTGATCATCATAACCATGCACCTAGTTTATCTGCTTTTTATGCAGGGGGAGAGAAGAAGATTTTTAAAGAATTTATTCATTTTCACTACATGATCAATAGAGCCCCGCCCTAACACCAGAACCCCTGCCTGAGAGGCCAAGATATTCACAATTTTAAAAGAGGAAACCTTCTTCATCATAACTATGTACTTAGTACATTGGCCTAATGCCCAGGAGCAGTGGAGAAGATTTTCAAAGAATTAATGCATTTTCACTTCATAATCATTAGAGCTCCATCCTAACATCACAACCCCTGGCCCAGGCGCCATGAAATTCACAATTTTGGAAAAGGTATCCTTCCTCATCATAACTATGCATTTAGTTTGTTTGCTTAATACCCAGGAGTAAAGGAGAGGATTTTAAGAAATAATGCATTTTCACTATATATTCAACAGAGCCCCACCCTAGCACCAGAACCCCTGACCATGGGGCCATTAATTTTTGTGGTTTTTTGCCTCACCCCTCAGGCCCCAGGGGGGCAGGGATCATGAAATTCACAATTTTTGTTCCCCTTTACCCATAGATACTATATGCCAAAATTGGTTGAAATTGGTTGAGCTGTTTCAGAGAAGCTGAAAATGTTCAAATATTAACGCACAATGCATGACGATGGACAAAAACAGATAGCAAAAAGTCACCTGAGTAAACACAGGTAACCTAATAATTTAATTCTTTTTTTCATGCACCATTTGATTGGATAGAAAAATTATAATTTAACTTTTCATAATATAATAAATAATTAAATTCTTGTTTTATGCATTTTTATGCACCATATGATTGGATAAACTAGAAATATGTCCATAGGACATGAATGCCCCGCCGAGGGCAGAGTTTTTGAAATCCACTGGTCCCACCGGCAAAACTGGTAAATATTTCAAAAGTCTGGTAATTTTCTTCATATAATCGGTCCGAGCAACCGGTAAAAAATATTTCAACCTTTCCGGAATTTTAACCTCTTAACCTGTGGATGTTTTAGTTTATTTGTGAGATGGTCAAAACGATTGAATCTGTGTGTACGATAGAATAAACTCAAAAGCTTTTAGGACAGTTAGTTTTTCACACAATGGCAGCGCCATGGCCTAATAAATTTAGTAAAAGAAAATCTGACCCAATCAAATTACCCATGGGTGAATTTTTTTCCGCCATATCTGTGTTTGTTCAATCAGCTGATTCAATTATACAAAAAAATGTTAATTGTAGCTTTATTTGGGATATAACATTTGTCAACATAATAATGATTTCCCTTAAATATAAAGAGTAATCATTATTATTACATCAAGCATTTCCCCAACAACATTTAGAAGTTCATTTTCTGTGCTAGACAGCCATGTTTGGTGTCCATTGTAAATATCACACCTAGTTAATTCAGTCCGGGGATGTTTAATCCTCTTATTCATTAGCAAACAAAATTAAAAAATAAAAAATCTCAACCTACCAACCCTTGATTTTCTTTAATGTTACAGGAAACAAACACAATTTCTTAAGGCCTAACTGGAATTAAAACAATTTCTCAGGTTTTTTTTAGGTCACCTGAGTCACTCAGGTGACCTATTGCTATCCGTTTTTGTCCGTCGTCTAAGTCATCCGTCGTGCATTAACTTTTGAAAATTTTCAACTTCTTCTCTAACTGGAATTAAAACAATTTCTCAGGGGTTTTTTAGGTCACTCGGGCTACATTTATTAATCACTCAGGTGACCTATTGCTATCCGTTTTTGTCCGTCGTCGTTCGTCGTCCGTCGTGCGTTAACTTTTGAACATTTTCAACTTCTTCTCTAGAACCGCTCAACCAATTTCAACCAATTTTGGCATATAGCTTCTTTGGGTGAAGGGGACCACAAATTGTGAATTTCATGGTCCCTGACCCCTGGGGCCCCAGGGGTGGGGCTAAAACCACCAAAATTGATGCAATCTTTAAAAATCTTCTTCTTTATTCCTGGACATCAAGCAGTCAAACTGTTGGCATGATTGTAATAAGCATTGGGCCCTCTACTTAAATTGTGAAATTCATGGCTCTAGGGTCAGGGCTCTATTGATTATATAGTGAAAATGCATTAATTCTTTGAAAATCTTCTTCTCTTCTCCTGGGTATTATTTAAACAAACTAAGTGCATGGTTATGACAAACATTGATGCCTTTTCCAAAATTGTGAAATTCATGGCCCCTGGGTCAGGGGTTCTGGTGTTGTGGGGGGGGGGGCTCTATTGATTATATAGTGAAAATGCATTAATTCTTTAAAAAAATCTTCTTCTCTGCTCCTGGATATTATTTAAACAAACTAAGTGCATGGTTATGACAAGCATTGATGCCTTTTCCAAAATTGTGAAATTCATGGCCCCTGGGTCAGGGGTTCTGGTGTTGGGGGGGGGGGGGGGGCCCTATTGATTATATATAGTGAAAATGCATTAATTCTTTGAAAATCTTCTTCTCTTCTCCTGGGTATTATTTTAACAAACTAAGTGCATGGTAAAGGTGCACAAGGATGCCTTTTCCAAAATTGTGAAATTCATGGTCCCTGGGTCAGGGGTTCTGGTGTTAGGGGAGGGGGCTCTATTGATTATATAGTGAAAATGCATTAATCTTTGAAAATATTCTTCTCTGCTCCTGGATATTATTTAAACAAACTAAGTGCATGGTTGTGATGCACAAGGATTCCTTTTTCAAAATTGTGAAATTTATGGCCCCAGGGTTAGGGAGGGGGGGGGGGGGCTCTATTGATTATATAGTGAAAAAGCATTAATTCTTTGAACATCTTCTTTTTTGCTCTTGGTTATAAAGTAAATTAAGTGTGTAGTTTTGATGAACAAGAGTGCTTCTTCATGAATCATGACCTCTAAGTCAGATGTTCTGGTGTACGGATGGGACTCTATTGATAATATAGTGAAAATGCATTAATTCTGTTAAATAATCCTCTCTGCTCCTTAGTGTTGAGCAGATAAATAAAGTGCATAGTTATGATGAACAATTGTGCTTCTTACAAAAAGTGCATGGTTATGACAAGCATTGATGCCTTTTCCAAAATTGTGAAATTCATGGCCCCTGGGTCAGGGGTTCTGGTGTGGGGGGGGGGGGGGCTCTATTGATTATATAGTGAAAATGCATTAATTCTTTGAAAATCTTCTTCTCTTCTCCTGGGTATTATTTAAACAAACTAAGTGCATGGTAAAGGTGCACAAGGATGCCTTTTCCAAAATTGTGAAATTCATGGTCCCTGGGTCAGGGGTTCTGGTGTTAGGGGAGGGGGCTCTATTGATTATATAGTGAAAATGCATTCATTCTTTAAAAAAATCTTCTTCTCTGCTCCTGGATATTATTTAAACAAACTAAGTGCATGGTAATGATGCACAAGGATTCCTTTTTCAAAATTGTGAAATTTATGGCCCCTGGGTTAGGGAGGGGGGGGGGGCTCTATTGATTATATAGTGAAAAAGCATTAATTCTTTGAAAATCTTCTTTTCTGCTCCTGGTTATAAAGTAAACTAAGTGTGTAGTTATGACGAACAAGAGTGCTTCTTCATGAATCATGACCTCTAAGTCAGATGTTCTGGTGTACGGATGGGACTCTATTGATAATATAGTGAAAATGCATTAATTTTGTTAAATAATCCTGTCTGCTCCTTAGTGTTGAGCAGATAAATAAAGTGCATAGTTATGATGAACAATTGTGCTTCTTACAAAATGTTAAAACTTGTGGTCTTCAGGTTTTGGTGTTTCTCGGGGGGGGGGGGGGGGGGGGGGGGCTTACATTTATTAATAAAATAAAAATCTGTTAATTCTTTGAAAATATTCAGCTAAGTGCATAGTTATGATGATGAGGGTACCTCTACCAAATTTATGAATTTCATGACCCTGGGACATGGGTTTAAGTGTTAGGGTAGGGGTGTGTTAAATCTGTAGTGAAAATGCATTATTTCTTTGAAAATCTTCTCTGCTCCTTGGCATATCGAAGGCAAATAGAATTAAAGTTTTATTAAGCAAGGATATTTTTACCAGATTTTTGAACATCAGGACCATTTGGTCAAGTTTTCTGGTCCTAGTCAGGGCTCTATTAATTTGTATTCAACTGAGAGAAGTTATTCCCTTGGCCATTTACTTTTGATAATTAATCACTGTAAATAATGTATTTGAAAGTTAATAGAATAAGAGAATTATGCAAAAAAATTATTGAATAATACAAAAAGTACTTTCATAGTTGTAATGATCAGATAGACAAATAATTAATAGATAAAAATGAGACAAAAATAACTTATTAAATGTTCTTCAAAGACCAAGAGAGGCAAATGTGAGAGGTCACAATGTGGGGTTAAAAGTAGTACAGAGGAACTATTAGTTTGTTAATAGTCTGCATGGTGATAGTGCTAAATAGGGGATAAATTAGAATTTAATGTATGAGTTGTTACTGAATACTAGACTAATTATTTCATTGATTCTGATCATCCTATTTCTCTTGCTTTTGGGCAACAAAGCTTCATCTGTCAGTTTACTTTATACTCTATGGATCTTCTAAATTGTTGTATTATACTCAGGTGACCCTTAAGGCCCCTGGGCCTCTTGTTTTTTTTTTAAGTATCTCGATATGTGTGCTGATGGACCAGTGAATATTTGTGTGGACCAGTGAATTTCACTAAATCACTGGTCCACTTGACCAGTGAATATTTCTTTATTTCAAAAACTCTGCGAGGTTATATTAGTAATGCAACATGAAAATTTGTATTAGTGTATAATATTTGACAAGAATATCTTGAATAGCTCCTTTAATATTGAAATTGAAATCTAAAAAGTTGGATATAGATGATAAATTCTTGCCAAATGATATATAAGTGCATAAACTTACATAAATATATCTTAAATGGTTTCTTTAAAATTAAGCAAAATGCAAATCTAAAAAAAAAAGAGGTCAAGGCCACAGGGAAGTTCAAGGTTAAAAGTTTTTGATGCAGTTGAATACTTCTCATTAATACATATCAGCATATTTAAGTTTGATAAAAATATTTTGAATGGTTTATTTAAAACTGAAATAAACACTAATTTAAAATAAATGAAGTTAAGGTCAAAGGAAAGGTCAAGGACAAAAAATGTTGATGCAGTTAAAAAGGTTCATCAGTATGTATTAGCATATGAAGTTTGATAAAAATATTATGAATGTTTTCTTTAAAACTGAGTTAAACACAAATTGAGAAAAGTGAGGTCAAGGTCAAATGAAAGGTCAAGGTCAAAAAATATTGATGCAGTTGAATAGCTTACATAAGTGTGTTTCAGCATATGAAGTTTGACATTAATTTAAGAAAAGTGAGGTCAAAGTCAAAGGAATGGTCAAGATCAAAAAATGTTGATGCAGTTGAATAGCTTACATCCGTATGTATCAACATATGAAGTTTGATTACAATATCTTGAATGGTATCTTTAAAACTGAGCTAAACACTAATTTAAGAAAAGTGAGGTCAAGGTCAAAGGAAAGGTCAAGGTCAAAAAATGTTGATGCAGTTGAATAGCTTACATCAGTATGTATCAACATATGAAGTTTGATTACACTACCTTGAATGGTATCTTTAAAACTGAGCTAAACACTAATTTAAGAAAAGTGAGGTCAAGGTCAAATGAAAGGTCAAGGTCAAAAAATGCTGATGCAGTTGCATAGCTCTCATCAATATCTATCAGCATATGAAGTTTGATAAAAATATCTTGGATAGTTTCTTTGAAACTGAGGTTTGAACAGAGCTAAACGCAAAGTGTGACGGAAAGACGGACTGAAAACGGACATGATAAACACTATATGCCACGGCCATATTCATGGCGGGGCATAAAAATTCAATTCATATTGTATAACCAACCTGTGTTGCCTATGTCACAATATGACATATCAATCCTCTTGACATTACTCTTAAATTTTGTACAATTTGAAGGCATTTTTTAGGTAAATTTTCTTTCTGAATGATAGAGAGATTAAATTATAAAGAATAAATTCAAAAGCTACCAAAGTTATACATGAAACAGTTTACCCTTTTAAGTCACCTGAGTGACTCAGATGACCTATTGCTATCTATTTTTGTCTGTCTTCATTTGCCGTGTGAATTTCATGGTCCCTGCCTCCCAAAGACCTTAAGGGTGGGGCAAAAACTATCAAAATTAATGCAATGTTTAAAAATCTTCTTTACTCCTAAACATCACGCAGTCAAACTGATGGCATGATTGTAATATGCATTGTGACCTCTATTTAAGTCATAAAATTCATGACCCAGGGTTGGGGTTCTGGAGTAAGGGCAGAGCTCTATAGATCATATAGTAAAAATGCATAAATTCTTCAAAAATCTTCTTCTCTTCCCCTGTATATTTAAAGACAAACTAGGTGCATATATAAGATAAGCAAGGGTGCCTCTTCCAAAATTGTGAAATTCATGGCCCCTGGGTCAGGGGTTCTTTTATTAAGGCAGGATCTATTAATGCATGAAAATCTTTCGCATTCCTGGCTATGAAGAATACTAACTAAGTACATGGTTATAATGAACAAGGGTGTATTTTCCAAAATTCATGGTCCCTGGGTCAGGGGTTCTGGAGTTAAGGTGAAGCTCTATTGGCAATATAGTGAAAATGCATTAATTAATTCTTTAAACATTTTCTCTACTCCTGGATATTTAGCAGATAAATTAAGTGCATGGTCATGATGAGCAATAGTGCCTCTTCCAAAACTTTGAATTCTATGGCCCCTGGGTCAGGGGTTCTTGTGTTAGGTGGGGTTCTATTGATTATATAGTAAAAATGCATTAATTCTTTAGAAATATTCTTCTCTGATCCTGGGTATTTAGCAATCACACTAAGTACATAGATATGATGAGCAAGGATGCCTCTTCCAAAGTATGGAATATATGGCCCCTGGGTCAGGGTTCTGGTGTTAGGGCAGAGCTTTTGATCATACATGTACATATGAAAATTCATTAATTCTTTAAAAAATATTCTTCTCTGATACTTGGTGTTTAGCAAACATGGTAAGTGCATAGTTATAATGAGCAAGGGTGCCTCTTCCAAAGTTATGAAATTCGTGGTCCTTGGGTCAGGGGTTCTGGTATTAAGACAGAGCTTTTGATTAAATAGTGAAAAATGCATTAATTCTTTAAAATTCTTCTTCTCTGATCCTGAGTATTTAGCAAACAGACTTAGTGCATAATTATGATGAGCAAGTGTGCCTCTACCAAAATTGTGAAATTCAAGCCCCTTCAGTAGGTCAAGGGTTCCAGTGTTAAGGCAGGAACCTATTGATTATAATAGTGGAAATGCATGAATTCTTCCAAAATCTTCTTCTCTGATCCTGGGCAACAGATTACAATTAAAGCTGTAAAGAGTAAGGGTGTTTTTATCAGATTTGTGAAATTCAGGACCACTGGCTTAGGTGTTCTGATACTGGGCAGGGCTCTATTGATCTTGCAGGGAAATTTGTTCACCACTTCGAAAAGTTATTCCCCTTTGCTATTCACCTATGATAATTAATCACTGTGAATAATGCAACTGATAGGTCAATTGAATATAAGAATTATACAAGAATTTTTAATGTATTATGCAAAAAGTACTTTCATGGTTTTTAATGGTCAGGTAGACTTGTGAATAATAGATACCGGTAAATAAGAATTTCTCTTTGGATATTAAATGTTCTTCAAAGTTCAAGAGAGGCCAAAGTTGGAGGGAGCTGTATATGCTTAAGAACTGTGGTTTTGTTTAGTGTGCATGGTGATAGTGACAAATGGGAGTGTATTAGCACTGGCAAGTACAAGAAAGTAAATAGATCTACTTTATGACTTGTTACTAAGTACTAGATTTTTTTTTGTTTATACTTCTACAGATCCTTTAGATTGTCTTATTATACTCAGGTAACCACTTAGGCCCTCGGGCCTCTTGTTCATATATGGCTTCATTGTTTTTAAAGTGATATATGCCCATATCAAGGTTATACAGTGTAAATTGCATAGCTTTAAAATCCATTCCTTAAATTAAAAAAAGAAGTCTGTTATTTGAATTAAAACAACCACGACTGCGCTAACTTTTTACATAAATTAGTGTTCTGTCAAAATAACCTGCCTTTTTCTGTAAATTTCTTGCTTTTTCAGCCTTAACAAGTATCTTCTCCATGGCATTGATTGCTTCTCTTTCATCCTGTGTTAAGGTTTCTGAAATTTGATCATCTATAAATCTAATACAAATTCAACAAACTTAAGAAAAAAAATATAAAGCCCACGTACATCTTCTTGGTTTTATAACAAACACCAATACTTTTTCCTGTAAATATGCTCTTACATATGAATATTCAATATATGTGTCAAGGTGACATGAATATCCCCACCGACATGCAAATTTTAAATATGTGAAAGTCCAAGAGTGAGAAAATAACAATTTGGTGGAAATGGCACAAAAATAAAATACACTGCTGCTTTTATTTTCTGGAATCCATTGCCTATACATGTACTACAACATACTTAAACTGTGTGAAATGGTGGTAATTTACTTTCAAAATAATAAAAAGGTCCAAAAACATTAATTAATTCAATATTTTGAAAGACTAAGGGCCATAACATTTGTAAAATGGGTTAATCAATATGAAACTCATATTTGATCTGTAAGTCATCAATACATGGAGACAAACCTACAAGCACAACAAAATTACTACTGGTGTGTACTTGGTGTATCTTAGAATAGTGTACTTGTGTACCAAGTCTTATTGAATTTGGACTAAAATTGAAAGCATTCTGAAAGAATTTCAAAGAAATGTCAATTTTAAGTAATCATGGCAACACTGTTTGTAAAAATCAAAAAACCATCTTAGAGAATTATGTATCTTAGTATAGTGTACATGTGTATCAAGTCTTATTAAAATTGGACCAAAACTGTAGGAGGAGTAGCATTTTGAAAGAATTTCATAGAAATTTTGATTTTTAGTAATCATTACAACACAGTTTGTTGAAATCAAAAACCAATATAAAGATTAATGTAACTTAATATATTGTACTTGTGTACCAAATCTTACTGAAATTAGAACAAAGCTTAAGGAGGAGCATTTTGAATTTCAAAGAAATTTCTTTTTTAGTAACCATGGTAACATTATTCGTCAAAATCAAAAATGTGCCCATAAAGTTATGTAGTATATTGTACTTGTGTACAAAATCTGATTGAAATTGGATCAAAACTGTAGGAGGAGTAGCGTTTTAAAAGAAATCCAAAGAAATTTCTATTTTTAGTAATCATGGCAACACTGTTCATTGAAATCAAAAACCCATAAAAAGAATTTGTATCTTAGTATATTGTACATGTGTACCAAGTCTTGTTGAAATTGGACCAAAATTGTAGGAGGAGTAATGTTTTGAAAGAATTTCAAAAAAATGTTCGATTTTTAGTAACCATGGCAACATGGTTTGTCCAAATCAAAAACTGACCAGTAGAATCATCTCATTATCTACAAACATAGAAAAAGGTCTGGAAAACAGTGATGTTTTTTAGATGCCTTCAAAGTCTATGTGCCATAACTTGAGTAAAAATGGTTCAATCAAGAGAGATACTAAATATCTACTCATTATCTTTGAGCATAGCAAAATAAGTCCAGAAAACAGTGAATTATTAAAAATTTTCCAAGTCTAAGGGTCATAACTTTTGTAAATATGGATCAATCATCACGGAATTTGAACTTGATCTGCAAACATCAATATCAAGAGACATGCACATCAAAAATCAACTAGAGGCTTAGTAAAAAAAAGTCTGGAAAACAAACTTGACAAAATGACAATGACGGAATGACAGAATGACAACAGGAAAAGGGTCACACTATATGCCCTGGCCATTTCATAGCGGGGGCATAAAAAAAACAGTGATGTTTTATTTTTTCTTGCATGCAAATGTCCTTTCAAACCTTTAGGATCTTCTCCAGATTTTACATTGTTAAGCTGTGTCATATCTATCTTCTTTTCGTCAAATGAATCTTTACCATTGCTAGGCCTGGAAAATTATTTAGGATGCAACACTGATTTTCATGTAAACATAAACAAAACTTTTGAAATTTGCCAAAAATAAAAAAAATTACCATGGCTTGAAGAGAAGCTGCAACTGGAAACAATCATATTCAGTTGCTTTTATCTTCTTCTCAACATCCCTATATAATTCAGCCAAATATTGAAATGCACTGAAAAAATATAAATTGTGCATATCAGGATATTCAGTAGTATTAAATTTATACTGAGTGTACCTAGAGATAATGATTCCTTTTAACAATTTTTTTCTGTGTGTTGCCAATGAAGCAAAACAAAAAGAGGCAGATAATTCTAATAATTCGCTCTGTTTTTCTGGATTGAAACTATATGGAACATATTCTGACTATGGGTAGAATTTGTCTTAAGGTGTAATATTCCTCTGATAAGAAAGATAACTTTCCAAGGAAATTATTCCAAGTAATGCAATGAATTTTCTTACCAGACTTTAATAATGAGGACCATCATATAGTCAACTCATTCGAATCTGAACTATGTTACAAATATTGATTTCTATTTTCTATTGCCAACATTTTTATTAATTACTTATAATAGTTTACCTAAAACATTTATACTCAGTTCCTTTAAACTGTTAAAACTGAGATATTTCTATCTCTTCAAATATAATTTTTTTAATTGTTATAAAAATTTCAGATGCAGAATTTTTTTTATACTCAATTAGTTAATATTTCTTTTCACTAAAAAATATTTTGAATAATGATAACTTCTGTAGATGGAAAGATAACACTTGTAGATGGATGCATTTTATTTTACAAGCACAGAAAACAATGTGATATTCTGATTTAAAAAGCAATGCGTCATTACGTTTTCTAATGTGAATTAGGTAGGTAGGAGAGTAAATATTATTTTCATATATACCTCATATTTTTAATTTTATGTTGAGATAAAAAATTATTTATCTTTTTATTCACCATATCATATTTTCTTCTTATCATGATTATAGACATAATATTCATCTCTGAAAAAGTAAGCAATGCTTCATACTTCAAACTATTTTCCATTTTAATCTAATGCTATTGTTGTTGATGAAAATCAATGTTGGGAATTTTAAAAAAGAATTGGTGAAATTGGAGCAGAGGGATATTTCACTTTTAGACACAGATTATTCTAACTAGTGTAACCTAAAATAACATTGGACACTCCTACGCCATTTCAATTCCCTGGAAACAGAAGACCCTCCTTGAATGATAGGAAAAGTCATAAACGGGAAGAAAAAAGTTAGGCCATGAAAAACTGTGCCAGTGGTGATAATTTTCTTAAGATACGCTAATCCATTCCATCATAAGAAGATAAATGTCAGACACCTCAGCCCAATGACACCTCGGTCCATGGACATTAGGCCCAATGACACCTCAGCTCAGACTGATTGTCCCAAGGTTTAAGACAGTTCAGCCCATATATTAGACACCTCAGCCCAAGCAAAATTTCATAAGGAAATATATTGTACATTTCCAATTTGTGACTTGAATAAGATATTGACTGAAAAAACTAAATGAATAAACGATGAAGATTTTTTCGTAATTATTTAAAGACCGTCCATGAGCCTAGGCAAAAAGAAAATTTGGACTTCCTGGACTTAGCATGTTGATCCAAATGAATTTTTGTTGCAGTAACCTCTGGACCCACAATCCTTTGCGAATTGCATCTCGCCACAAACTAAGTTCTCGCAGTAACAGTGAAAGTTCAACTCCCTCTCCCTCCCCCCAAAATAAACTCATCTTGATTTAATGGATATTGCAGATAAATAGTAGATTAAACGTATTGTTAAAATTTGCACTTTTCAGACTTCGTTATGGTAATGCAACTAACATACAACATCATGTGACATCAAAGTCTACATTCCAAATGTCACGAGCAGTTTGAAGAGGCAGATCTAATGCTCACCCTAATGGTCGCACCGTCAACATTTTAAATTTTGTTTGGGCCGAGGTGTCTGTTATATGGGCCGACATATCAATAGTCTTGGGCCGACCAGACTGTTAGGGCCGAATTGTCATGCGTGACGGGCCGAGGTGTCGTTGGGCTGAGACGTCTGACAGATATGGAATTTTTGACACACATTCGGAAATATAAATTTTCATCGTCGAATATAATGTTAAAATAAAATGATATAAAAAAAGTTGATATGATAAGTAACAAAATAAGCATTTTGGCGCACGTGCTTACTTTTCAGTTGATGATAAACAAAGTAAATCTATGGAAGCCGCCATTTTGAAAGGAGAAAATGCTCTGTTAATCCGTACATATTAATTTCGAGTATTTTTTAAAGGTTATTTGCCTTTTGAAATAATCGATGTGGAGATTCTTGTGAGGATAATACTTCCAATGAATAAAGATATAAATAATATGCGTCACTGAAATATGCCTACTACCGAATATATCAACCGTCATGTGGAAAATCATGGAACAAGCAATTATCAACATACGGGACATTCGCAAAAGCGAATTATGGCCGCCGAAAACACGCCTCGAAAACTTGCTGATTTGCGTGTTGTGGATTTACGCCAAGAATTAGAAAAGAGGGGTTTGGATAAAACAGGAGTGAAAGCTGTCTTGACTGAAAGGTTGCAGAAGGTATGTTTTAGTCTTTCTCTTGCGTGATGCATATCTTTTTATTGGAAACCTCATGCTGATCCGCCATATTGAATATCATGAAATTCCCAGAACTAGTTCATATTAGAAAAGCTAATTTGTACAGATTTTAACTGCATTACCTCGTTGTCGTATAGCTATTTTTAATTATGATGAAAGTATAACAAGGCATTTGTGCCATGTAAAGTCCTGCAGTGTTTGAACACGAAAGTTTTTTTTTTGCCTGCACAGGACACATTCCACAGGGACTTGAGACAATCTTAGCAAAATCGGGTATATAGTATAATAGGGAAGAAGGGACCTAACGAGCCGCCATTAATTCCTTGGTGCCTCGCTTCAAACTCTAAAAACTTCGATTTATATTAAAAAAAAACCCATGAAAAAGTTTTGCCAGTTGAAAGGCAGAATGTTGTCCTTTATTTTCATAAATTGATCATTTACCTTACTTCATTAAAACTTAAAAAAAAATATTCGAACTTCCGAGAATCAAGTTGCCGTCATTAACCCTACACCATTTTTTTCCATGCAATTTTCGTGCATTACCTTAATTTTTCCACCATTGTCATCTGTTGCACTCTATCTTAGAGCACCGTTTAAAAATATTACTGCTTTTGGTCATCCTCATAATATTTGAGGGACCGTTGATCATCCGTCTCGAGAGATCAGCTCCATTTTCACCTTCGATTAGCCTCAGAGTTCATTCGGGTCAGCCATATTTGATTCCGTAAAAAAACTAGTAATATTATCCAATCGTCTTTCATCGTTTAAACTTTAGTCATTCAGTGCAGATTTCATTCAATATGGTTGACCCGAATGAACTCAGAGGCTAATAAAAGGTGCAAGAAAATCATATCGTCATACATATCGTATCGTAAGCACCTTACTTTTATCATATAGCCAGAACAATGGGTTTTCCCACTGCAGCAAAAATTGAGGCCTTATTTAATTTAAATAAGTTTAATAATGACTCAAGAGAAAAAGTTTTTCTTCTTATTAATAATGTGGAAAATAACTTTACATTTGCCACTGTTTTGTATCAAATCTTTTTTAGGCTTTGGAAGAAGAGGGAGAGAATCCTGAAGAGTATGACTTTGAATCAACAAGCACACCTAAAAAAGGGCCCACAAACAAAGTTAATGACAGTAAGTCAACAGGCACCTAAAAAAAAAGGGCCCACTAACAAAGTTAATGACAGTAAGTCAACAGGTACACCTAAAAAAGGTCCCACTAACAAAGTTAATGACAGTAAGTCAACAAGCACACCTAAAAAAGGGCCCACTAACAAAGTTAATGACAGTAAGTCAACAGGTACACCTAAAAAAGTCCCACTAACAAAGTTAATGACAGTATGTAAACAGGCACACCTAAAAAGGGGGCCACTAACAAAGTTAATGACAGTAAGTCAACAAGCACACCTAAAAAAGGGCCCACTAACAAAGTTAATGACAGTAAGTCAAAAAGCACACCTAAAAAAAGGGCCCACTAACAAAGTTAATGACAGTAAGTCAACAGGTACACCTAAAAAAGGTCCCACTAACAAAGTTAATGACAGTATGTAAACAGGCACACTTAAAAAAGGGCCCACTAACAAAGTTAATGACAGTAAGTCAACAAGCACACCTAAAAAGGGCCCACTAACAAAGTTAATGACAGTAAGTCAACAGGCACACCTAAAAATGGGGCCACTAACAAAGTTAATGACAGTAAGTCAACAAGCACACCTAAAAAAGGGCCCACTAACAAAGTTAATGACAGTAAGTCAAAAAGCACACCTAAAAAAAGGGCCCACTAACAAAGTTAATGACAGTAAGTCAACAAGCACACCTAAAAAAGGGCCCACTAACAAAGTTAATGACAGTAAGTCAACAGGCACCTATAAAAAGGGGGCCCACTAACAAAGTTAATGACAGTAAGTCAACAAGCACACCTAACAAAAGGGCCCAATAACAAAGTTAATGACAGTATGTAACCAGGCACACCTAAAAAAGGGCCCACTAACAAAGTTAATGACAGTAAGTCAACAGGCACCTCTAAAAAAGGGGCCCACTAACAAAGTTAATGACAGTAAGTCAACAAGCACACCTAAAAAAGGGCCCACTAACAAAGTTAATGACAGTATGTAACCAGGCACACCTAAAAAAGGGCCCAATAACAAAGTTAATGACAGTAAGTCAACAGGCACCTCTAAAAAAGGGACCCACTAACAAAGTTAATGACAGTAAGTCAACAAGCACACCTAAAAAAGGGCCCACTAACAAAGTTAACGACAGTAAGTCTAAAGGCACACCTAAAAAAGGGCCCAATAACAAAGGTAATGACAGTAAATCAAAAGGGACACCTAAAAAAGGGCCCACAAACAAAGGTAATTTCATTCTCTGCTGTTTTTAAGAGCTGTCTGATTAGTTAGTCTAAAGAAGCTAACTGATCATATCATGGTTTATATGAGATTTAATAAATGGCCATGTAAGGATTAGCAGTGTCTGATTACTTTGATCAGAGACATATATTACTGTAACATATTTTACTATATAGATAACAGAGATTAGCAACTTTGCAATTAACAGCTTCATTTGCTAAAATATATGCCAGGCGCTGCATTTTTAAGTAATAAAATGCAATGGCACTTAAAGACACCATTAATTAAAAGTTGGGCGGAATCTAAATAGATATGGCTGACCACATGTCACCTGTTGCCTTTTAAAACTCCTCTTGATTATTTAAAAAAAAAGGAAGATATTTTAACATGATAAAAAAATTGTTTATAGGATTTAAAAGATTTTATTTTTCTTATCTTAAGTTTGTGATAATTTTAAAGATAAATGTGATTTAAATTGGTGTTTTTGTTTTCCTTGAAATCCTGCCAGTGGTGGGATAATGCAAGTTGTTGTGGAGTTGTGAATCCGTTAGTTGATTTCATGAAAAAAGATAGCATACACTTTACATTACAATATACAAGAGGACCAAATCAAGTTTCTTACCAGCCTCAGAAGGGCAAAACCATTTTATTTCTTTCATCTCTAGTCTCTATTATCATGCTTAGTAAAAAGAATTATATTTTTTAAATTGAGTTATGAGATTTTTTTTTTTTTTTTTTGGATAATCAATTTTTGAGTTTATTGGAAAAGCAATGTTAATTATTTAAACCAAAATTTGAAATTTCTCTGATTCATGGCAGCCCTTATAGAAATTTATAGCAATTGAGCTTTTATGATACAAGTGCTTTATTTTGCAGAGTCGGAGGAAAAAGATGATGTGAAAGAAAAGGTATACACATTTAAGTCTACTTGTGTGATAAAATCTGACAGTGAGATGGTTTCTTATGCAATGTTACTAAACATAGGAAATATATTATCTGATCTATCATAACTATCATAAATTTTTTGTTTGAGTATAAATAGTCATCTACATGTAGCTTCATGCCTGAGATTAACAATTTTGACATATATTAAAAAGTATCTTGCAATGACATGTCTATGAAAAAGCATTTGAGCTAGTTCTAAAGACCCTTCCCCCCAAAGTACCCTGTTGTTGTTTTATAGGAAGGGGAAGATGAAGAGCTGGATGATTCTTTGCTGACAGTAGAGGATGACAAACAAGAGAATGGAGAAGATACTCCCATGGATGATAGCAAACTATTAGAGGTAATTAATTAGGCAAAGATTGTTAAAGGTATTGTACAGTTGCATGATTGGACAAAAAGATAATTATTACACATATGAAATTAATTTCCTTCTCAAGGATGCTCCAGATACTACAGAAAAAATGGAAACTGATGTAAATCCTCCCACTGAAAAAGCCGAAGCCAAGCAGGTAATGAAAAGTCTAAAACTATCACTCAGATCTGTTTTAAGAAAAAAAAAAATCTTGATGAAACAACTATGTTTAACACTAATTAATGTTGGATATTAATTCTTAAAGGTTTTAATACAAACTAATTGGTTAAAAAACGATAAGAGTTATCTAATATGAAATGCTAATGCAGAATCTTCATTCCATACCGTATTTGGCCGAATATAATACGCAGTGGTGTAAAATACGCACCCCCCTTTTTGAGCCTGAAACTGGGGGAAAAAACGCAGTTGGGTTGTATTATACGCAGCAGAAAATTTTACCAAGCATTGTTCTGAACTTTTGGAAATTGCGGTAATTTGCTATGAAAATCGGCGCGGAGATAAAGTGCCGAAAATTGACAGAACACGATATTTTATTCAAATGCGTTTTTATTTCTTAATCTTGACTTTCCATATTGCGGCAATCTGGAGGAAATTATTTATTTTAACAAAGCACGAGATAATGTTGCATTAAAGTATTAACAGAGTTTATTATTATTAATTTTTTTTTTTAGCAAACGGTGATATTGAAATTATACGTCGCCGTATTCTAACTAATCTTTGTGGAAATAATTTTATTTCAACAAAGCACGAGATATTGTTGCAAGTTTAACAGTTGTCATATTTGTTTTTAGTTTAAGGTAATCATGTTGAAAATTATGTAAATTTAACAGGGCAAGCGATATTGCAACATCAAAGTATTCATAGACTACGATTTTCCCCTTTTGAACTTGAAATTAATTAATTAAATAGCTGATGTTATAAAAATAAAATCAAAATTTAACAAGCGTATAAAGTGTAGTTATCAACACACCTCCAAAGCTATGAAAAATGATGTACAAAGGTGGGATATATGTATTCATACATCGAGATAATCTTCGTGGATATCTTATTTTCTACAGAGCACGAGTAAATGATAGCACTTAAGTTTCAACATACTTCATATTTCCTTTTTTTAACTCTCAATCATTTTAACACGAGGCCGATATAAGATAAAGTAAAATAACATTTAACAAGCGTTTAACTGTTTAATGTGTCGTAATCAACACACGCTTATACATACGAAAGATCATAAACCAACCCCCGATTTTTAACAAAGGAAATAATCAAAGTCATTAATAAGGGTAGTAAATAATCAGTGCTCTAACTGTAAAAACAATGCTTTGGAGTCGGTAAACAATTTAATTGCCTGGAGGGGTGTTGAGGGGTAATTATCAAGTGACAAGAGCACGTGTTCACAACATTGGCTTCCATTCATTTGGACGTATAGAGGGGTGTTTATGTTGAAATGAATTTTCACTGAGTTATTTAAAACCTAAAATAAATTTTATTTTATTGTATTTCATTAAAAAATGACTTATTACTTTTTTTGACCAGGTGTCTGACTGATTAGGTACATGTGTACTATGATTACGGAAGCACGTGGCAAAGGAATGTGTGAACATCTATAAATAACATCGTTAATGGCGGCCTACTCGGAGACGATGAACATGCAGCTCAAATTAATTTTAACTTGCTTTTAAATTTAATTTAACTATCAAAAGGTTATAAATATAGCATTTTTAACAAGTCTACATTCCAACGATAACTTTCCGAAGTTCTAAATACGGCGATAAACAGCAAGAAATTGCACAAGTCTAGGTAATACTACGGTATGTGCGTATGATAGCCGTGTTTCACATGAAAGAAAAACCTATCAAAATCCCATTGTGGTGTAAAATACGCACCCCTTTCTCACAGAAAATTATTTTGGGAAAAAAGTGCGTATTATATTCAGCCAAATACGGTAATTGGATTATTTTAACAAACAAAGGTCTTTAATTTAAAGACTTCTCTCATGATTAAAAAAAGAAAGACACTATTAATGCACATCCTTTCTTTATTGTAAACAACTATAAGTTGTGTTTACTTACTCCAAGCAAAAAAGTTGCTTAATTTCAGCTAGTGATGTACAGTTTTTATGTCAGAGTACTCAAGTGACTGTGAAGGCCCATGGGCCTCTCATTTATCAAATGATACAAGTTCAGGTGTTGGTAGCTTTGGAGCAAGTTGATAAAATAAGGTAAATTATTTTTTTTTGTGTATTTGACATGAAAACAAATGCTTTGATTTGTTTTAGGATCCTGCGGTACTTGATAAAACCGTTGTTGAGGCCAAGCAGACAGAAATTTCTGTGACTGTCACAGTTAAAAATGAGGAGACATCAATAACAAATAGTAAAGGTAAAATTAAAATTACAGGTATAGTTCTATATTTATTTGTACAATTTAACAGCTGTAAAAATAGGCATTTTATGTTAAGAAATGAAAGGTTGTTTGCAACTTGTTAAGGACGAGTTGGATTCACGTAAAGCAGATTTATGCCATGAGAGATGAAATGGAAGTTCATTTACCATTGAAGACTTTATAATCAATTGAGAGTGACAGAATGGATATGCTGATTAAAACTAAAGGCAGGAACATTTAGTCCCAAAATGATCATGGAAAAATCTAACAAAGATTATAAGAAGAACTTATCAGTTTGTGGATTTTCACAGCTATATAACCAACTTTCCTAAATACTCTGTCTACAGAATTGATTTGAACTCTTAATGTCTGTCAAGAAGAGGAAAACTTTTCTGAAAAGAACTTATAATATGGAAAATAACATTTACCTACATGTATTAAGAAGATGATAATATGGAAAATAACATTTACCTACATGTATTAAGAAGACGAAGAAGATTCTGAAGATGAATTAACGGGACAGACCTTTCCGTGAAGATAAGTGAAGAATTAAATGCACTAGAACAACTTTAAGTGAAAACAAAGAAGAAATGATGTGGCCTGAAGAACTGACATAAGTTTGGACAGATCTAATGATGTCTTCAGTTCTTATTGCTGTTTATATACTGTACTGCAGATTTGAAGGGAGAGGAATTTGTGTACAAGTTCATTAAAATGTTTTAGTTTGAGATATGTTTGTAGTGATTAATCAATGGTCTTTATCCCTTGCCCACAAATCACATATTCCATTCTTTATCAGGACATTTAAATATGATCCATTGTGTTAAGTCTTAAAATTTAATGAATTGAATTTCTGTAGCATCTGCTCAGTCTACACCAAAAGTTGAGGTGGAGGTTATAAAGGAACCCCAAATGGTAACTCCTAAGTCCACAGAAGTGACCAATGAATCTTCTAGCAGTGAAGCAACTTCATCTGATAAAGAAGTAAAGCCAGAAACCTCAAATCAATCCGAGTCCAAAGAGTCAACTCCAGTGACCTCCAGTGCCCCAGAAACTACCCTAGAGGAGAGAAAAACAGCTCCAGACACAACAAGTACACCAAACACAGAGGATCCTGAGCCACTGGATGTTCACGTAGATGACACACAAAATGACCTGGATTCCGATATTCTTGAAACTAAAACTTCAAAATCTGATAAAAAAGATAAACCCGCTCCAAGTAATGAAGTCATGGATACATCTGGAGGTGAAGGAGCTCCTACAAGTTCTACTGTCGCAAGCTCTGACGGTAAAATTGACAGTTCAGGTACAGAAAATGCCTCTGCTCCTAAAACTACAGAAGCTGATTCTACACTCTCCTCCACCACCACTACTGCCAGTCCTGGTGAAAAGATGGAAGACAGCAAGTCCAAAAGGTCGGTCGGGTTTGTATGGTACATTGTATATTGCTTTCCTTTACCTTGAAGGGAGATGGCATGTCTCATCAGGTTAGAGACGAACCTTTTCTGTTCCTACATCATAGAATGATGGCTAGGATAGAAATAACAAGCTCATTTCCTATCTGTAGCCCCCATATTGGCCTCTTTAAAGAAAAAGCAAACTTTTTTTTTTACATCTATGATTAAATCATTTTGCCTCTCTTTGTGTCATCTTCTACTGCACCCCCTGATTTAAATGTTAAGTACCAGAACACGTCCCAGATTTCCAGGCAGAGCCCAGTTATGAAGAGATTGCCAGGTGAAGAAGACTTAACCCACAGAAGTAATTGAAGAATTGGATAGATAGATATATATATATACCTTCCATCATATATCTAATCATTATCATTTTGTTTCAGATAAGTTTAATTTTGGGCTTTGAATCCATCTATTACATTTATTTTTAATTTTTTCAGCACTGACACCAAGGAGCAGAAAAAAGATGATAAAGGTAAGCAGTCATTAAGGATACACCAAAGGCTTTTTTCAAGATTTTCAACAATTTTGAGATTTTTGGCCAAGAAAAAGAAGTTAATCACTGCTTTATAATGCATGTAAAATTCTTGGTAATTATGAAATGGTTTTCTAATTATTGAACAATAATGAAACATAAACACTACCACATGTGAATGTTCCGTTATTGAAGCTTCTGATTTGATCTGTGACTGCCTGCTCATGAAAGACGCAATAAATCACTGTGACCACTTGGGGAATTCTTCACTAGCCACACAGAGGTTATCAGTAATTAAACTACAGGGACTCTAGATTTAGAGAAAGAGATCTAACAGATCACTGATGACCATGAAATAGGAGGTGGAGCTTAGCTCTTGCCATTTTGCCGGGAAATCTTTCTGATTCAGAATTGAACCTATTTTACTTAATTAAAAGCATCTAAATACAGAAAAGAACCTCCCATTCTTGTGAATATGCATAGGAAATATGGCTAAGTGGCAGGTATCCAAAGCTGAATCTCCAAGGTGTCATATATTCCTAGCTTTGGCAGATTTTGTTGTGTAATGGGTTTTTGCCCTCTACTGTAAAGTAAGATCAGACAGTTTGTGGTATTATTTCAAAGGATTCAGCTCCCTTATTTATGGACCAATTTCTCTGAAAATTGGATGGGTTGCTTCTCAAATGTGTGTTCACAAAACCGTATCTCAGATTTTTGATATCTAGCTTAGTTTTGGAATTATTGAGGGAAATGTTAAATTAGGCTAATAAATTGGTAACATTGAAGGACAAATGGCTGTAACTTTTGAATTAGAAGATTTATCAAAAATCTGAGATACGGTTTTTAAGTTCAATCTTTAGTCTACCTTGAGGTAAAATGACCACTGTGAGGGGTTAAATACAAAAAAGTTGATTTATAAAATATTTAAGCACTAAAATTTACATTAATATTTAAATAATTTTTGAATAAGTTATTAATTAAAGTTTAAATTAGGATAATTAAATAGTAAATTTTACAAGCTTTCAAATGATATATACTTTTATTATGTTATCTTTGATAATGAAAGAATTACATGCCAATTAAATTCTGGCATATGGAAACCTTTGGTGTATCCTTAAGTTCTTTCATCTTCCCTGAAAAAGATAAATTTAGATTGAGGAAGTTTCTGATTTTTTATGCATTTATGTACTTTATATTTCATTAATTCAACATTAATTTATAGGAAAAAGCACTTCAGGCCGGAATCTTTGGGTTAGTGGACTGTCATCTTCAACTCGTGCTACTGATCTGAAATCCTTGTTCAGCAAATATGGAAAGGTTTGTGGTTTAAAGCTTCATAACAAAAACTCCTTTTAAAACAGCATCAGATTGAGATTTTTATATGTTAATTATATTTAAGTTGAATTGATTTGTGTGATTTTGAATGATTCTGGACACGTAATACATTTGGCAGTGTACTGTATTTTAGCACTTTTGGCTGAAAGCAGTTTCTTCTAAATCAAGTACACTGCTAAATATTTTGTAGCATAAATAATAATTTATACATTCAGAAATGCACTAAATCAAATCTACGCTAATTTGTTAAAAATATAAATGCCAGCGGAATATTGTACCTGCTAAATATAATACATTTACAGCTCATCATTGGGTGAAATATTTTTTTGGAGTTTATAGTAAAATTCTGTTTGACAGGTGGTAGGAGCTAAGGTTGTGACCAATGCTAGGAGCCCTGGGTCTCGATGTTATGGATTTGTTACAATGTCCACTGCAGATGAGGCATCTAAGTGTATCCAGCACTTACATCGTACAGAACTTCATGGCAAAATGATTTCTGTGGAGAGGGTAAATGCAGATTGACTTTTAAAAAAGATGCTGAATTACAGAATTGAGTAAAAAGGGGGCAGAGATTGTTCAAAATGATTGGCTCATGATTATTTATTTACATTTAACAGGCTAAAAATGAGCCAGGAGGACAGGCAAAAGGATTGGTCAGCACCCCAAGTAGTAGCCCTGCAGGACGTGGAGCAAAGGCTGACGACAAAAAGGCACCTCCAGCTAAACGAGACGATAGAAGTAAGAAGAGTTGTGGACTAATTTACATTTTTATAGCTGTGTTTATATACATTTACAGTATATTATTATGTAGCTGTAGAATTTTTTTAGTTATTAATAGAATTTTCTAAGTTGATTATTTGTTTTGCACAGGTAAAAGAGACGAGAAGAAACCAGTGGAGAAAAAAGAGGACAAGAAAGATTCCAAGAAAGATGAAAAAACGCCAACAAAGAAAGATGATAAAAAAGATAGCAACAAGAAAGATTCTCATTCTACCAGGAAAACCACACCTAAAAAGACTGATGGTAGTGTAAACCAGATTATTTTTAATTTGAATCTGTAAAAATATTAAAGCCTCAAATATGCAAGTGCATTTTGAATGTGAACATTTTCAAACAGTGACTATAAAATTTTTGATTCAAACTTCATATTTCAGAAAAGCCTAGGACTGTTGTGATGGACAAAGAAAAGGGGGAACCTGTGGTTGTCATTAAGGAGGAGGAAGGAAAAGAGGCCAAAGAAGGGGGAGCCCCAGACAGGGCCAAATCAACCACCTCAACCCACTCCAAGGATAAGGGTGACCACAAGAAGGATGAAAAGAAAGATCTGTTGTCATTTGATAAGATAAAGGTAAGCACATTGTGAGTGATAGATGTACATTTGTAATTGATTTTTTTAGGTCATCTGAGTCACTCAGGGGACCTATTGCTATCCGTTTTTGTCCGTCGGCGTGTGTCATGCGATGTGCGTTAACATTTGAACATTTTTAGCTTCTTCTCTGAAACCGCTCAACCAATTTCAACCAAATTTGGCATATAGCATCTATGGGTGAAGGGGAACAAATATTGTGAATGTCATTGTCCCTGCCCCCCTGGGGCCTGAGGGGTGGGGCTAAAACCACCAAAATTAATGCAATCTTTAAAAATCTTCTTCTTTACTCCTGGACATCAAGCAGTCAAACTGTTGGCATGATTGTAACAAGCATTGAGCCTTCTACCAAAATTGTGAAATTCATGGCCCCAGGGCCAGGGGTTCTGGTGCTAGGGCAGGGCTATATAGACCATGTAGTGAAAGTGCATTATTTCTTTGAAAATCTTCTTCTCTGCTCCTGGGTATTAAATAAAGTAACTAAGTACATAGTTATGATGAGCAAGAGTTCCTCTTCAAAAATTGTGAATTTCATTGCCCCAGGGTCAGGGGTTCAGGTGTTAGGGTGGGGCTCTATTGATTATATAGTGAAAATGCATTAATTCTTTGAAAATCTTCTTCTCTGCTCCTGGTTATTAAATAAACTAACTAAGTACATAGTTATGATGAGCAAAGGTACCTCTTCCAAAATTGTGAATTTCATGGCCCCAGGGTCAGGGGTTCAGGTGTTTGGGTGGGGCTCTATTGATTATATAGTGAAAATGCATTAATTCTTTGAAAATCTTCTTCTCTGCTCCTGGATATTAAATAAACTAAGTACATAGTTATGATGAGCAAGAGTGTCTCTTCCAAAATTGTTAATTTCATGGCCCCAGGATCAGGGTTTTCTGGTGTTAGGGTGGGGCTCTATTGATAATATAATGAAAATATATTAATTCATTGAAAATCTTCTCTGCTCCTGGGTATTAAATAAAGTATTGTAATGGCCATGGAGTAGAATTTAATTAATTAGTTTATTTTTTTTTATATGACTGAAATGTGTTATCATTTATTGGGATTATTATCAGGGTGGACTTCATTACGCATAAACTACACTGCTATCTGAATAATAACAGAACGTGGTATCGTCTATTTATAGCACATTTGACATATTTGTTGCATTCATTTATACAGGAAATCCTCCATCCTATGAATTGAAGTACATACCTTTAAAACCTTTCCATGTTACTGTATTTTTCAAAATTATATTTGAATTAAATACGTGCCTAACATTGCCACAAGTGCACACGATTGCAGGAGTCATGGAAGTTGTTTACATCCTGCCGACATCTTATTTGCGTTAGCCATAGTTTCGTATTTGAACAAGTTCTACTTTTTCATGCAATTCGATGTTATAATTGTTTGTGAATATCCACAAAATTGATGTTTGAAGATGTTTTACTAAGATTTATCAGCGGTTTTACTTTAAACGGGATTTAATAGTAGTTACACATTTTTATTATGTCAGAGCTATTTGAATATCGTCTGCTGTACGATTGCAGTTTTCTATCATGAAATATACGTTTAATTCACATGAAATGCTTACCGTAAGTTTTGGGGTATATGTCGATGGGGTATATAGGTCGAAAGGCTCATTTTCAGCCGTAATTTTTAAAAAATCCTTAGATAGGACGATTTGGAAGATAGGACGAGGCTTTGTTTATCGACTTTCTACAGATTCTTACGTAGAAACTACGTATCAGAACATGTAAAGGTCTTTAACTTAACCCGTGATATTAATATATGAAGAAAATAAACTGGTATTTTTATGAGCACAGCATTTTAATAGTGTTTTACACAAACATAGTTAAAACTTCCTTGAATTGTGATATAACGCATTTTCTCCAACTTCCCTGTTCAACGCCGTCGTTGTTTGACTCCGTCGTTAAACACATAAATACGGTAGTATACAACAGCTATAATTAGGGAAATACCCGAAATCAGACAATAATCATTTCCATTTTAGAACATCGTGGACACATTCTTTTATTCCGACATTATTTACCGGGGTACAATATTAAGTGCGATGACCGCCATTTTTATATTTCTTGTCCAGGGATTTGCTAAAACACGCAAATGACTATTACATGTAACAGTGAGCAATTGAAATTAATCATATTAACATGCTATAATTTTGCTTGAGATATTGTTGTAAAAAAATTAATTTAATTGAGAGTATATTCGCAATTTAACAGTCATCAGGAATTTCACAGTTTTGTTTGTTCAATGATGCATAGCACTAAAACCCCTGTAACGGCACGTGGATCTGTTAATCATGCCCCGCAGGTGTTTAAACCAACAGGTGTTAACACCTTTGTGTACACAGTGTATATCCCTCTATCTGACAGACAATTAAAATTCTATTAGAAGCCAATCTTTGTATAATTCGGTCTACCCCTTGGAATATAAAACAAAATAGTTATGACTAGCGGTATATTTGGTAAATAATTTTAGGAATTTACCGGCAACAGTTTATTTCACACATTTTACATTTAAATAAATATCACAAGACAATGAAAAAATATTTAGATATACTATTTCAATTAATCGTTACAAATAAATGGTAAAAAAAAAAAATTCAATTGCGATTGTGAAAACTCCTCCGTATTTTAAACTTTGATACGGTTGCGGTTTTATTTTTAGTAAACGATTGCGACTTCCAACTTCACAAGATGGACACAGCATGTTGTAAATATACTTTGAGACATTATTGATGATATAATAAGTTTTTTTTGTACATCGACGGATATTTAATGAAACTTATTTTGTAAGAAATCAATGGAATAAATATTTAATTGTTTATTTTTTTTCTCGGTAAAGTAATTTTAAAAAATACGAAAATGGCACAGATTTGCTTTAAAATTGACGTAAATTTTACTGATTTGGGGGCATTTTTCGTAAACTTGGGCCTTAGATAGGTCGATTCGTTAAATAGGACGACCCCAGCGGTTCTGAGAAAAAAAGTGTCGTCCTATCTTCCAAAACTTACGGTACTTACAGTTGATGAAAACATCCTCCAGATCCATATCATATTATTTATTATTGCAAATGTAAATATTAATTCCGTTTCGTAGCTGTAATCCACATTGTACGGCAGCCTTGTTTGACGTTGTTTGGCACTGTTTGACAGATCTCTGTTTGTACGGCGCCGTACAATGCTGTGATTGGTCGAGCGTCACCGTACAGCTTTTTCATTCGTTAATTTGTGTCACATGACTACTTCAGAAACTTATAAATATAAGCGCCTCGCCAGTTTATGGCAGATAAGTTGCAGCAGCAGCATCCAAATTCTAAATTCTAGGTGAGGAAAAACTGCCAATTATCTCCCAACACACTGGACACCTGATATTTGATATTTAGAGCTTTTAAATTCCAAATCAACTTTTCTACCCCTTTTACCCTTGAAAGTACGGTTGACGCCACAGACCATAACAAATATTACTTGATATATCTATATGTATCCAATATAGATTTTGTTTACCATACTATCCTTTCCTGTTGTAAGATGAATTAATAAACCAATATTTGAACTGATACCAAGCTTTGTCCTTACTGAGAATCATGAACCAAGAATATAGGAGTGACCTTGAGAAATGTTGTATAAGTACATTGTATGCCCCCCCCCCCCCCCCCATTTCAGGATGGCCATTCGTGGGGAGCTTACAGTATTTAAGAACATAGTTATGGTGAACATGGCTGCCTTTCAGAAATTAAGAATTTCATGGCCCCTGGGTCAGGGGTTCAGGTGTTAGGGCGGGACTCTATTGATTATATACTATTAGTAAAATTGCATTAATTCTTTGAAAATCTTCTTCTCTGCTCTTGGATTTTAAATAAACTAACTTAGTGCATAGTAATGATGAGCATGGTTGCCTCTTCCAAAATTGTGAATTTCATGGCCCCTGGGTCAGGGGTTCTGGTAAAAGGGGGGGGGGGGCTCTATTGATTATATAGTGAAAAAATATTTTTCTACTACTGGTTATAAAGCAAAGAAACAAGTGTATAGTTATGATGAGCAAGGGTGCTTATTCCAGAATTGTGAGCTTATGGCCAATGGGTCAAATGTTCTGGTGTAAGGAAGGGGCTTTATTTATTTAGTAATAAAGTGAAAATGCATTTCTTTAAAAATTTTCTATGCTTCTTGGCATACCGTAAGTTTTGGGGTATATGTCGATGGGATGTATAGGTTGAAAGGCTCATTTTCAGCCGTAATTTTTAAAAAATCCTTAGATAGGACGAATTTGGAAGATAGAACAAGGCTTTGTTTATCGATTTCTAGAGATTCTTACGTAGATACTACGTATCAGAACATGTAACCGTCTTAAACTTAACCTGTGATATTAACGTATTGAGAAAATAAACTAGTATTTTCACAGTTTTGTTTGTTCAATGATGTATAGCACTAAGACTCCTGTAATGGCACGTGGATCTGTTAATCATGCCCCGCAGGTGTTTTAACCAACACAGGTGTTAACACCTTTGTGTACACAGAGTATATCCCTTTATCTGTCAGACAATTAAAATTCTATTAGAAGCCAATCTTTGTATCATTCAGTGTACCCCTTGGATACGAGGAAGCTTTCAATTCTATCATTTTAAAAAAAAAAATATTTATTTTGTAATGATTTCCAAGTCAACCTCATAATATCAGTTGAAATTATATTTCTGTCACCCGCATTTATTACTCATTTGTTGCTTGTAAAACTCCATATCAATAAAATTTCATAAAATATCACAAGACAATGAAAAAATATTTAGGTATTGCGATTGTGAAAACTCTTCCGTATTTTAAATTTTGATACGGCTGCGGTTTTCTTTTTAGTAAACGATTGCGACTTCAAACTTCACAAAATGGACACAGCATGTTGTAAATATACTTTGAGACATTAATTACTAGATGATATACCGGTAATAAGTTTTTTTTGTACATCGACGGATATTTAATGGAACTTATTTTGTAAGAAATCAATGGAATAAATATTTAATTCTTTATTGTTTATTATTTTTTTCTCGGTAAAATAATTTTAAATAATAAGAAAATGGCACATTTTTGCTTTAAAATTGACGTAAATTTTACTGATTTGGGGGCATTTTTCGTAAACTTGAGCCTTAGATAGGTCGATTCATTAAATAGGATGACTACAGCGGTTTTGAGAAAAAAAGTATAGTCCTATCTTCCAAAACTTATGGTATTCGAGGCAAACAGAGAAGAGTTTTAACAGGCAAGGGTATTTTTACCAGAATTTTGAACACCTAGACAATTTAATCAAGTGTTCTGGTCCTGGCCAGTGCTCTATTAACTTGTATTCTGATGAACGAAGTTATTCCCCTTTGAAATTCCCCTTTGATAATAAATCACAGTAAATAATGTATTTGAATGCTTAATAGAATAAGAGAATTATGCACGAATATTTATTGTATAATACAAAATGTACTCTCATAGTTTTAATGATCAGATAGACTTGGAAATAATAGATGAATAAAATTGAGACAAAAAAATAACTTATCTTTTTTAATTGTTCTTCAAAGGCCAAAAGAGGCCAGTGTGAGAAGTAATAATGTGGGGTTGAAAAATAGACAGTTTGTTAATAGTCTGCATGGTAATAGTGATAAATGGGGGACAGATTAGATACTTAGACCAATTATTTTGTTAATGCAAATCCTACTATTTTTCTTGCTTTTGGGCAACAAAGCTACATTAATCAGTTTATGGATCCTCAAAATTGTTGTATTGTACTCAGGTGATTGTTAATGCCCTTGGGCCTCTTGTTTTTTTTTCATTTGGTTAACTTTTTCCACAATATTCTGTAGGAGGAAAGAGAAAGGGAGAGGCTACGTCAAAGAGAACGAAGAATTAGGGAAGAAGAAAGAAAGAGACGCTGGGAGATAGAGCAGGAGAAGAAACGACAGAGGGATGTCCACATGAAACAGAGGGCAGAAGCAATACGGCTCGCAAGGGAGAGGGAAAAACTCAGGTAAAATGTGTTTCATTGGATAATGAAAAGGAAATGTTAGACATAAAATCCATTGATGACATATATCATCAATCTAAGGTAAAACTTGAGGCCCTGCAGAAATTTATAAGCGATTACAATTTTCAAACTTCATGAATGTTGCATTTCTAATATCATTATGCCAATCACGCTGTTGTAGATGTAGGTGAATTGGGTCATAAAAGAAATGTGTATAAAATTGTTTGATTTTACCAGACGAGACAGGGACCAACTAGAGAAGGAGAAACTGGAGCTGCAGAGGCTTGAAAAGCTGAGACTTGAACAGTTAGAAAGAGACAGACTGGAGAGGGAGCGGGAGGACAAAAGGAGGCTAGAACAGCTTCGGTACACTATTTTATGCTTTAAAGAATTTAAACTTAGCTGAGGTTTTTAAGTTTTACTAGATGCTTTTCAAGCTGCCTGTAAATTAAAAGCTGTTATTTTCAGAAGTAAAAGTTAGTAATATGGTGGTGTACTGCACTTCTGTAATATTGTGAATGTGTTTATAGACTAGAGGCAGAGCAAATGAGAAGAATGGCTATGAAGAGACCCTATGAGTCTCGTGGGGGTCGTGAAGAGTTTTGGTCAGAAGCCAAGAGACCCGCTGTCTCTGATGCACGATTTACCTCCAACTCAACCTTTTCCTCTGATAGGTAAAAAATCCATTGAGTCCAAGCATGTACAGTGTATCATATACATGTATGATAATGCATCAATTAATGTTGATATAAGTTATGTTTGAATGTGTTCATTCTGTGTTTTAAAGCTGAAGGTACATGTATTTGTATTTTTATTACATGACTACATGTTGTTAATTGCATGCCGTTTTTCGTGGTGATGGTGATTTGTCTCCCCTACTTATCAGATTATATGATGATAGCAGAGACAATAGAATGTCTGATAGAAGTGAAACCACTGCCTTTGACAGGAAAGTGGAGCGCTATGATAGGCGTGAGGATAGGGTGACAGAAGTTAGGGAGAACCGCAGCGATAGGTCATTTGGTGAGAGGAGAGAACGTGACAACTTTAACAGAGACGGTCGTCAGGACAGAAGGAGTTCTGAGAGATTTGAACGGTAAGTTTTATAGGTACATGTACTTTATGTCATTTTTAGCTCACCTGAGCCGAAAGCGTTCAAATCATAAGAGGGAGGAGGGGCATAATGGGCTATCAAAGTATACAGGAAAAATCTTTAACTTTCTTCTCAATAATAGCATAGGCATGTTAAGTCATTTTAATGTGGAAGCATCCTCAGGTAGTGTATGTTCAAGTTTGTTCAAATCGTGACCACTGGGGATGGGGTGAGTCCACAATGGAAATCAAAGTTTTACATAAGAATATGTATGCATAAAAAACTATAAAAATCTTCTCAACAACAGCAAAGGCATGATTAATCATAGATATGGAAGCATCCAGATATGGAAGCATCCTAAGGTAGTGAAATTTAAAGTTTGTTCATGATCCCCAGGGATCGTGTCAGGCCACAATGGGTGATCAAAATATTACATAGAAGTACATGTAGAAAAAAATCTTTTTTTCCTCAAGAACAGCAAAGGCGTGATTAGAAGCATTCTCAATGTAAATAAAGTTTGTTTAAATCATGGCCCTTAGGGATAGGGTGGTGCCACAATAGATGATCTGAGTTTTACAAAGGAATATATAGGAAAAATCTTTAAAAAAAATCTTCTTCTCTAGAACAGCAAAGGCATGATTAGTCCTATTGATAAAGAAACAACACTCATCCTCAGGTGGTGAAAATCAAAGTTTCTTTCAAATCATGACCCCCAGGTGTAGGGTGTCACCACAGTATGTGATCAAAGTTTTACATAACAATATATGGGGGGGGTGGGTGGGGTGGGGGGATCTGCTGCTTAAGAACAGCAGGGCCATAGTGACTCAGTTGAGCATTGTGACCCATGGGTTTTTGTATTACTGTTTTACTAAATGTGTGTAGAAAATGTGATTTTTAAAACTGTACTTCATCAGTGAAAGAGACCGAAGCAATGTTCGAGGGGACAGAAGAGAAAATTTTCAGCGAGATAGATCAGATAGACGTGATGACAGGGACACTGACAGAAGGGGGGCTAGAACTCCACCTAGAGATAGCAGATCAGAGTGGAAGTCAGAGAGAGGTAAAAACACATTGAATACTTGGGAGGGGTCCATGAGATATTTTCAAATCATGTAAATATGCAGCATGTCAAATGAAACTTTTGCTTATGAATTGTGTTTCTTTTCAGAGAGACAAGGTGGGAGTGACACCAGGATGGTGGTCCGTGGTTTGAGTTCTAGTAGGGACAGCTGGCAGGGTGGGAGCAGCAGCTCTGGTATACAGGATGACAGGAGCCGATCTCGGGTGGGGATAACCCACAACCCAGGACCAGGTTTGCTTGGTAACACTGTCTATTAATGCATTTCGGTGAGAATAAGAAATAAAAGTTTTCAAGACAGGCTGAAATACACTAATGGCAGAGGTTTAAATCATTTGTTTTTCTGCTAAAAAGAAAACTGGATGAGATAACATGGAGTTGTTAATAATTTATAGGTAGTGCACCAGGTACACAGAGAAGTTGGGGAAGCAGCTCAGACAGGAGTAAGGTAGAGAGCAGCTGGTCTGCTTCCAGGCAGCAGATGGACAGCAGAAGCTCAGGGTCCCAGCAGCAGGACCGCTGGACAGGGGGAAGCCTGGGTCTCCAGGCTGATGCCAGACAGCAGACTTTTGGCACACAGATGGCTGGAGGGATACTAGCTGCCGGGGTACCTAACATGTTATTGACCTCTGTACCTCAGGCAACAGGAATGGTCCTGACCAACCCTTCCCTCACAAGAGGACAAGCTGAACCCAGATTTGATGCCTATAAGAGCATGCAGACTCAGTTCAGGAGATACTAAAGATTTTATTTGTTGGACTTTCTGTGCATGTAGATTTAAAGAACTTATGTGCATGCAAACTGAAAATCTTTCATAGTTGTTCTTTTAATTCATTGTACATTGATCATGTAAAGTAAAAATTATCTTCATTACCATTCATTCATCAATTTCCCATTTCATAATGATGATTTGAATAAAGAAAGCAATTAACTCCATTTTGTTGAGGTACACGTGTACAATTAAATGATACCAAGAAAGAAGCATAGATTTCATAGCAATGGGATGATGATTTAATGAAATTACACTATATTGTTTTGCATACTTTTACACATTTCAATTCCAATTATTGATTAGAAAATTTTGCAAAAGCTGGTCTTCTTCCAAAATGATTACTTATATCAAACTATCAAAAATTTGGACGTTTTCATTGACTGGAAACATTCCTTCTTCATGAATATATACAATGATGAGAGTATGTTTGATCTATTTACTGTCAAAAGATGGGCTGAGCTTATGCTCCACCCTTCATGTCATCCCAGGTGAAATATTTTGGGTCAGATTCACCTCTTAGAAAAACTTGCATGATGTGTCCTAATGTCAGACTGTATACACCTGCCCTGACTGAACGGTTCACACTTTAGAAACTTTGGCCATTTGATTCTAGTACCAATCTGCAGCTCAAAGCATTCATTCATTTTATCTTAATAGGTTGGATATGGTGAAAGTTCAATTGAGATTTTCTGATTGAAGTTTTGCTGTTGTCTATAGTCTAATAAACTGTTTAATGGAAACTGCGGTACTGCTCTTTTGCAGGGCAAAATGATATAGTTTGGTGAAATATGATGTAAAAGTAATTGTTGAATGTACTTCATTTGTTTATCTCTCGGCAAAAACTTCACCAAATGTTATTTGCCCTGCAAAAGAGTAGTACCGCATTTACCATGAAAGGGCTAATTGTGACATTAACTTTGTACAATGATTAAACTGCAAATAGAGTCAAGAAATTGATATTCTTTGAAAAGACATATTTGGTGTTAAAACTCTCAGCAAATACAAATTTTGATATAACAAATATAAGTTTCATAAAGTATTTTCTTCAGTAATAAGCGAAAACCAAGTTTTCAAATCACTGGCCCGAACTTGTTTTTACTTCACAATAAAGCTGTATGTCAATAGACGAATTAAACTGGTATGAGTTAACAATTTACCGAAGCCATCCCAAATCAAAATGGCGGAGATGGATAGCAAAATATTTTACACGACTGTTTAGCTTGCATTGCGTAGTCATCAAATTTATTTATGTATAAATTTTTTTATTAACAAAACTTTAAATTGTTATAGCAGTATATGAAAAGTGTCATTTCGTTGCTGAGAGGAAATTACGCTGTTGAGTGTTTTTGAAACCGTAATTTACCATTCGCCATCTTGCTTGGTAAGTGTCCATCCTGATTTGGAATAAGCAATCTGCATGGTTAGCCCGTTGTTGGAAATTTTAAAAATCAATGCAAGAAACTCAAAATCTCAACAGAAGTCATTCCTCAATTAGATAAAAAATGAAATTCTGTGAAATTTTGGATTTAATACGGAACAAAATTCAGAGCTCCAGATAATTTTTTAGACCAAAGTGTATTTACTGGACCTGATTTTTAAATCAATGCAGATTTTGATATTCAGCAGAATGATTTAAGAGCATTTTGTTTATATAATATGTTCACAGGTACTTGGGTTTTGGTTTACAAAAATGTACCTTATTGATATGTAAAATTTAGTAAAGGTATGCCAACAATATTTTCGCTAAACCTGAGAAACTTTTTTTTTTGACAAGGAAGATCATACTGTAGGTAAAGTAACCTTAGGCACATTTTATTCTCCATTTATGATGATATCATAGCAAGAGTAATCTGAGAAAAAAAAAATGGCGAGAGAAATCAGAAATTGTCAATGAACCCATCATAAAAAAACATTATTGATGGTTTTTGGCCACAAAATGAAAGTAATGCAAAAAGTAGGTAAAATAGCTACTTTGGATAGGATTAAATACCTAGGTAGCTATTAATAGCTACATAGGTAGAAATAGTCTTTGGACTGGACCTGTTGAAGAAGCTGCAGAACTGTAGTTAGAATAACCTGTGTCTAGGGACAGGTGAGGTGGGGACAGACCCTCACCACAGTTAGAATGCCTCCCATTTACTGCAATGTAGCAGAAAATTGCAGAATCACCCCAAAACAAGAAATTAATGTAGTTTCTTCATAGGAGTCGACAATTTTATCCATGAGACAACATAAACCATTCAGTGAGCTTTGCGAGGTTGTTGTTTACAATTGCCTTATGGATAAACTGCAAACTCCTGTGGTTGCATTGAAAATAACCATCATATTAATTATAACAAACCTTTTGGTGATTCTGGATACCTTCCACTCCAAAACTTAATTCATATAATCGAAGAATTTGACACTTTTTTTTTTTTTGACGTTTTTTGCTTCAAATTTACATGCCATGTTGACATTTGTTCTCAGTTTGATACATGATGCAAAATCTCCATTGTTGGTTCAGTCCTTTTTTTGGTTGCGATCTTAAGCATTCATTCAGGTTTGGCATAAGTAAAAACACGCTACTCAGCATAATTTAACTTTAAAAGGTTAATTTTTGAGGACTGATAGTTTGTAAAATAATTTTAACAGTTAATTTATTCTTATCAATTTCTCTGTGTCAATTTCCATGTAGATTAAGTGACTGGATTTAGTAGAAACAAAACATAAAACAATGTTGAATTTGTTTCCTTTTATCAGAATATCTTATCGAAAATAACCATACCAAGACAAAATTATACAATACTTATCATATCATGAAGGAGGTGTATCGTTTCACCCCTATCATTTGTGTTTGTTTTGCTACATTGCCAATACATGGAACACATTCTAATTTCCATAGGACATTATCATTTTAACAATTTGTACTTTCTGTCTAGTAGAACTGTAGCTCTCTGGTTGAGAAAATTTGGACAGACAACCAGTGAGCTACAGATTCAAACATTGTAAAAATCTTTGATTTTCGCTGCCACTTTTTTGACACTCCCTTTCAGTTGTGTTCAAAAGTTTTCATGTATGGTGCAGACATCTTTATATGATGAGCAATTTCTATCGTGATGATAATGTTGATGTCATCCTTTTCCTTCTACATGTACAACAATGAATAACTATAAAAAATTGTCAGACACAAAGATATAATGATTTGAAAAATTCCTCTTCTTCTAAATTTTAATTCAAATTCTAACAGATCTTTTGGTATTAAGTTTTCTGAATTTGATTTCTCCCATAGTGAAATCACTCTATTCGCAGTTTAATCATATCTGCCTAAACATTGCATACTGTAGATTCCTAAATATATGTGAAGAATTAATTATCGTGTAATTATGCGAGAAGCACCACTCGCAAATAAAATTACTTTCTTTATTTTTATGGTGCTGAAATCAATGTAAAATCCCTTGATCAACCGTCCACTCGCGAATTATTGTTCTCACGATTTGAAGTGAAAGAGCCATTTCGCGGTAATAAGTACTCGCAAACAATAATGAATCTACAGTATGCAGGTCCAGGAATTTTTAAGGAGAGTTCCATTCTACTCAAGAAATCTGTCCCAGAAATTTTTTGGACAAGCAAAAAAATAAAAAATCATAAACAACTTCTTAAAACATGAAAACCTATTTTAGGGGTGGGTTGGGGTTGTAGTGCTGTATAAAAATAAAAAATTAAATATGAATTGAATTAAAATAGTATACTTGTATACATGTTATTGTAGTATTTTTTATACAGTGTTGGATCTTAGTCAATTAGAAAGCTAGGAATTTTTCAGTCGTATAATAAAACTGATTATGATTTTTGTATTGTTAGATCTCAGCCAATCAGAGAGCTATGAATTACACAATCATCAGTTATGCTAACATGGCAAAACAAACTTATGTTTCTATAAAAAAAAAATTATTTTGAGAGTCATACAGACCAAAACTTCAACTGAATTTATCTTCTTTTGAGCAGAAAAAATAAAAATGGACAAAGCAGAAGACCTCCTACTTCTTGATGTAATTGAGGTAATGTACAGACTTTTCTCTTTTGATTCTATCACTGCTTAAATACTGTATAGATTAATATAAGAATCAGTTGTAATGGTTATATCACAACTTTACTTGGAAAACACAACTTAAGTTAGATATATTGTAAAAAATGGTTGTAAATTATGTTTGATGGTATGACAGGGCGAGCCCAGTTGCATTTAATACTACAGTATAGTATACTCTTTTAACTTGGATCTTCAGCTTTATACTGCAGGTGAAAGGTTTGACACACTTAATCTATTTTGTCTAGACGCTGACATCACATTAGTTCTCAATTTGTCATTTGGTGTATGTATTTTAAAAACAAGAGTCCAAGAAGTGCAAATTCTTAATGAAGTGCTTTATATGTTCTTTAATAAAAGATGTAATTATCATTGTTCCTTTGAGCTCTCTGCAAGAACTATCTATGTCACCTTTATGCAAAGGAATTGTGTTAGCTAGATGAAAAAATCTTGAAATTTGCACACAAAAATATAATTGATCAGGCTCAAGTGAGGCATTTTGATCAAAGAGTGTCTGGCATCCGCCTGTCGTCCATAGTCTGTAAACTTTTCACATTTTCAACTCCTTCTCAAGAACCATTGGGCCAATTTCAACTAACTTGTAACAAAGCATCCTTTGGTGAAGGGGATTCAAGTTTGTTCACAAAAAGTGCCACACCCTCTTTCAAGGGGAGATAATTAAGAATTCGTGAAAATTTGGTGGCATCTTTTAAAAATCTTCTTCTCAAGAACCATAGAGAAAGAAAACATGAAACTTATGTGAAACCTTCATTACATACTCTAGATTCAAGTTTGTTCATGTCATAACTCACAGGGGAAGGGCGGGGCCACAAGAGGGGGTCAAAGTTTTTACACAGGAATATATAGTAAGTTGTTATGGTTAAGGGCCATTTGAGTAAAATGCATTGAAGACTTCAAATAGTGGAATGACCTGAAAACCTTTGGAATGGACTAGCCAAAGGGTATATAAGGCAAAGCTTTGGGAAAGTCAGGCATTCAGAAGCTAGCTGAAGAAGTTGGATGATGAATCAGCAATAAAGTCATTAAGGATTTAATAAAACAATCCTAGAATCTCATTCAATTTTTTTGAAAAATCAAGGCGGGTGGGTGGATTTTACTTTTTATATTTCTTCCATTATACAAATTTTTTGTTGATCTGATCAATCAATTTATCTATTATGTCTGAATAAAAATCATAGTTAGTGGTCCATTAAATATGTATATCTCTTACTACACCTCATCCATCTTTTACCACCATTGATCCTTGTTTATATATGATACATATTACTGCAATAACCATCTTGTCAGCGGAGAAAATCATGCTAACATTCGCGGAATATAAAAGGAAAGTTGAATACCGATCCTGATCAGAATTAAGATGAAGGAAAACAGAAATAAAAAAAATTGAGGTGAGGTAAAAAAAATCAGGGCGGGCGGGGATGCAAATCTAGGATTTTTTTTTTTATTATGGCCTAAGGTATTCCATCCCTAATACAGTAAAACTCATTTAGTATGAATATGGATATAGGTAATTCATGGATATAGCGAATTTTTCTTGGATCCCCAGCTATATAAATTTAACAAATTTCTTCTACGGATATAACGAATAACAGATATAACGAAGTAATTTCACAGGTCCCAGTGACTTCGTTACTGTACATGTAGCAAAAGATTCAATGAAATTGAATACATAACAGATGTGTAAGTGTTGAATACTCAGTATTTTAGACATAATTCCCATTCATTACTTTAAGCATGTAAGCAGGGTGAGATGTGTCCTAATTTATGACCTTAAATTTGGTAAGAGATATCTCACTCTGTTTTAAATTGATTAAAAAAAAAATCAATTTTAAAAAAACTTATCTGGTAAAAAAAAAAAAATAATCAGTTTTCAATTGTCATTCTATTTCTAATATGTGTTTTAATGCATCTTTTCACTACAGTATTTATTGATATTCTTATTATTTGAATTTTTATTTTTAAAAAAATGCTTGTCTCCATTGACTTTAATGCAATCTTTGTTAATTAATTACTGCTTAGTTATTTACATTTTTGAAACTTTCTCTTGGTAAATCCTTTTCTACTGTAAAATGCTTTGAATATATATCAGAGTATTACGTATGTGATGGACATTTAAGGATAGAGGATGGAAAATCTTAAGGGTAAGATCAAAATAAAAGTTATAAACGTATCCTAGGTATTTGTTGTTAAGTTCTGGGTGTAGTAAATCTCAAGAAGATTGAGACACCTGGTTCTTATCTAACAATGGGAACCCAGGGGAGAAACATCGTGTAAGTTGTACCTTACCCAGCCCCCATCTCTAGATAAGAGAAAATTTAAGTACTGCGTGATGTAACCTCAGACAGAGCTGTTTTAATAATCATTCCAATCATTAACTCAGACAGAGTAAAAGGAAAACCTATATATATATATCTTGTAAGAATCTGATCATACATGTTACATAGGAAATATCTTTAAAATCTTCTTAAGAACAACTAAGCCATTAAAGCCCATTATTAGTCATATTTATACAGAAGCAACCTTAGGTATTGTAGAATCAAATTTGTTCAAATTATGACCACCCAGGGGTTGGGGGGCACAACAGAGGGTCATCATTTTATATAAGAATATATAGGTATTATCTGGAAAAAATCTTTTGCTTCAGAACATCAAAGTCATGTTTAGTCATATTATTATAGAGCCATCCTCAGGTAGTGTAGATTCAAGTTTGTTCAAATTTAGGATGGGTAGGGAGGGGCCACAATGAGCTATCAGAGTTTTACATAGGAATACATAGGGAAAAATCTTTAAGATTCTTCCTTTTAAGAACAGCAAAGTCATGATTAGTATTATTGATATGGAAGCATCCTGAGGTAGTGTAAATTTAAGTTCCCCCCCACCCCACCTCCTTCAATACTGTACTCATTTCTGCTCTCCCAGCCAATGTGCTCAGGTGAGCGATGTGGCCCATGGGCCCTTTGTTAATTAGTATTCTCGGGATGACTCTTTCTAATGGGCTTGGAGGTATTAAAATGTTCATATATTGTCAGATGGACGATGAGGAGAGTTACCGTGATTTAATTGGAACAGAGGATGGAATGGAGAGTGACCTGATCGAGACAGAAGACGGGACTGAGAGTGAGCTGATAGAGGAAGATAGTGACGGTAGGATGATACATAGATTTACAGGAAAGTTACTTTGTATGAAGATAGTGACGGTAGGATGATAAATAGATTAACAGGAAAGTTACTCTGTATGAAGATAGCACTATATGGTAGGATGATGGATAGATTTACAGGGAAGTTACTCTGTATGAAGATAGTACTAGATGGTAGGATGATACATAGATTTACAGGAAAGTTACTCTGTATGAAGATAGCACTATATGGTAGGATGATAGATAGATTTACAGGAAAGTTACTCTGTATGAAGTTACTACTAGGTGGTAGGACGATACAAAGATTTTAGAGGAAAGTTACTCTGTATGAAGATAGTACTAGATGGTTGGATGATACATAGATTTACAGGAAAGTTACTCTGTATGAAGATAGTACTAGATGGTTATATGATACATAGATTTACAGGAAAGTTACTCTGTATGAAGATAGTACTAGATGGTTGGATGATACATAGATTTACAGGAAAGTTACTCTGTATGAAGATAGTACTAGATGGTAGGATGATATATAGATTTACAGGAAAGTTACTCTGTATGAAGATAGTGATGGTAGGATGATACATAGATTTACAGGAAAGTTACTCTGTTTGAAGATAGTACTAGGTGGTAGGATGATATATAGATTTACAGGAAAGTTACTCTGTAACTATGAAGATAGTACTAGATGGTAGGCTGGTATAAGATTTACAGGAAAGTTACTCTGTATGAAGATAGTACTAGATGGTAGGACAATACAAAGATTTTAGAGGAAAGTTACTCTGTATGAAGATAGCACTAGATGGTAGGATGATACATAGATTTACAGGAAAGTTACTCTGTATGAAGATAGTACTAGATGGTAGGCTGGAATAAAATTTACTGTGTATATGGTAGGCTGGTATAAGATGTACAGATAATTTACTGTGTATATGGTAGGCTGTTATAAGATGTACAGATAATTTACTGTGTATATGGTAGGCTGGTATAAGATGTACAGATAATTTACTGTGTATATGGTAGGCTGGTATAAGATTTACAGGAAATTTACTGTATATGAAGATAGTACTAAATGTAAGGATGATGCATAGAGTTTTTAGGAAAGTTACTCTGTTTGAAGATAGTACTTGATGTAGGCTGGTATAAGATTTACAGGAAAGTTACTCTGTATGAAGATAGTACTAGATGGTAGGATGATACATAGATTTACAGGAAAGTTACTCTGTATGAAGATAGTTATGGTAGGATGATACATAGATTTACAGGAAAGTTACTCTGTATGAAGATAGTACTAGATGTAAGGATGATACATAGATTTACAGGAAAGTTACTCTGTATGAAGCTAGTACTAGATGTAAGGATGATACATAGATTTACAGGAAAGTTACTTTGTATGAAGATAGTACTAGATGTAAGGATGATACATAGATTTACAGGAAAGTTACTCTGTATGAAGCTAGTACTAGATGTAAGGATGATACATAGATTTACAGGAAAGTTACTCTGTATGAAGCTAGTACTAGATGTAAGGATGATACATAGATTTACAGGAAAGTTACTCTGTATAAAGATACTACTATATGGTAGGCGGGTACAAGATTTACAAGAAAGTTACTCTGTATGAAGTTATTAAAAATAGTCTAACATAAAAGGTTTACAGAAAAAAACCTCTCTATAAGGATAATAATGGTTGGCTGAAAGTAAATTTTACAGCAAAATAACTGTATAAAGATAATAGAAAGGGTAAGCTGGAAGTCACAATGCCTTTGGTCAAATTTTCAGCACAGTAGAAGTGTAGAAAAGAAAAAGTCATATATAACTGTTTTGGAAAAGAGAATGCAATTGTGTTTGTTAGTATTTCATTTTATATTTGAAATTTATTTTGGGAAAAAAATCTGTACACTGAAATTATGACATCAAATTCTTCAGTGAAGTCTCAAAAGTGGTAGTACCACAAGGTAATAAGAACACATTTTGTTTAAAGAAATTTTACTGTTATGTTTTTGACAAAGATTTTTAAAAGATAGTAAATGTTAGCATGAAACATATCAAAAAGAGAGTTTATAAATATTGAGTCATTAGCTTTCAAAAACTAAAATGGACTGTTGAAAAAAAACACAAACTTTGGACTTCCAGTGAGGAGAGAAAAGTATGGAATTTTCAAGTGAAGACAAATTAAACCATGACTAGACTGCCATTGTTCAGGATTTTGTCAACAATTTTACAAAGATCACCAGAGGATGACTAAGTGCTAGACGATGGATCATATTGACTGTAATTCATAAGGAAGTAAAAATTACATCATATAATGATATAGAAAGACAAAGAATCTAAAAATCAAGTATATCAAGCTGTAACTCGCATTTGAACCTTGGCATTCTGAGAATGAGAGCCTGATGGCACTGATGAGGACTGTGTGTATACTGGACTGGAATGACATCCTTAGTGGGCCACATCTACGTATTCAGTTATTATGACACAGACAATAAAAGAAGGGAGGAAAACTAGCAGGTAACATAGGAGACTCTATTTCTTCAGAAAATCACCATGACTCATAGAAAAAGAAGATACAAACAGTTCATTTCTCACTGCTGGTTGAAGAGTATTTCATGTATGGAGTACACAAGATGCAAAGAAAACTACTGCCAAATCTGAATTATTGTGACTATGAAATTATGGAAACACTTGGGATTCATTTTTGAGGATGGATTTATCATGAAATAATTTCAAGGACAAAGAACTTAAAGATTTACAGTAAATTATGGTATAAACTAGATGGTGTAAATTTGCATTTTCAAGTTCTTTTCTTGAAGAATGATCCATAAAGATGACAAAACCCTTAAAATTAAATAAAGTGTGAATTTGACAGTTTGAATACATCATCATTTATGTTGCCAAAAGAAGACAGGAGAAAATCAGTGTTCAATCCTTTTGATGATAATTACGATAATACATGTCAGACTTACATACCAGTTTGGATGCAGTTATAAAACTTTGTTGTCAACTTGACAAAGAAAATGAGGAAAGTGATAAAAGATGGAAATACCAGACACATCAAGTAATGGTCTTCCAGCATGAAACAGGACATTCAGTTGTGAACCAGAAACCATCACTCTCATTGAACAAGGATTATATTAATGGAGTGGATAACACAATTGCTTGAAGAATTAAAGACAGCAAACAATTTCTTTTTATAAATGATGGGTAGTGGTGTAGATGGAGAGAGAGATTCACAAAATACATGATAATATATGAATACAGTTTGGTTTATTCCAAATATTAACACTGTTCATTTCCACCAATGAGCAGTTCAGCCTGGAACTTGAAAGATTTGATAAAAAAATAACTTAATACTACAAGCCTTCAATAGCATTCAACTGTATCGACCCCAAACCAAGAGTATCCAAATTGATAAAGGAAGAGAGGTTTCAGAGGAAAACACAAAGACCAAAAATTGATCTGTTTAATTCAATATGGAGTAATAAATTATAAAATCTGAACTTTTGTACATGTTTCTTACAGCTATTGTTTCTTCATATATCTTTCTTCTGACTGTCCTTCCTTCTTTTTTCTTCAGTACAAAAGTTTCATTGGCTCAAGCTCATGGAACGTAAATAAGAATTTAAGGGGTGAAATAAATTGAATATTACATTAATGCTACTTCTGTTTTGGACAACAGTGACTCAGGAATCACGAGACGATGTCAGTGAATCTTTGGATGTATATGTGGATGATACACAGAATGACCTTGATGCAGATATAAAGGACAGCAAGAAAACTGTTAGTAGTAGCACTGAAAGCAGTAAGTCCAGCCACAGAGAGGAGAAGTCCAAACAAAAGTCCAGCAACTCAAGTGGGCAGAAGTCCAGCAACTCAAGTGGGCAGAAATCCAGCAACACAACTGGGCAGAAGTCCAGCACTACCAGTGAGGAAAAGTCTAGCAGCTTCAGTGGACAAAATTCTGGCAGTGTTGGTGGGCAAAAATCCAGGGATAGAATTAGCAGCTCCAGTAGAATAAAATCAGAAATCACTAGTATTCACAAAACTAACAGCAGACGAGAGTGTGGAAGTGGTGACCAAAAGGCTGGAGGTGGTAGTAGGCAGAGATCCAGAATACATGGGCAGAAAACAAATGGTAGCAAAATACAGAAGCCAAACAATAGTGGGCAGAAGTCTAGCACTAGTGGGGAGAAGTCTAGCAGTAGTGGACAGAAGTCTAGCAGTAGTGGGCAGAAGTCTAGCAGTAGTGGACAGAAGTCTAGCAGTAGTGGACAGAAGTCCAGTGGTAGTGACAGCAGGCAGAAATCTAGCAGTGGTAGCAGTATGCAAAAGTCTGGTAGTAGTAACACATCTGGAACTGGCAGTACACAGAAGCTTGGCAATAGTGGGCAGGCATCTAATAGTGGAAGCAGCAGACAGAAGTCTAGCAGTGGGCAGAAGTCTAACAGTGGGCAGAAGTCTAGCAGTGGGCAGAAGTCTAGCAGTGGGCAGAAACAGAGTAGCAGTCGTCAAAAAGATGAGAAAGAAGGGAAGACAGACAACAGAGTTTCCAGTAAAAGGTTGGGTTTGTCAAGATCAGTTTAGATTTCTCAATGTATGTATGGTTAATTGTAGTATTCCTTTTCATATGCATTTGATTTATGTTTCTTAATACTGCTTTTGTCCTCAAATCTATGTCAGTGAAATGCACCTGCATGTCCTAATTAAGATGATTTGATTTCATTTTAATAATTCATAAAAATAATAATGCTAAGAAAAATTTGCTATATAAAATATAAGATAGTAGATAAAATGTTAGGTTGTATTCTGAATTTCTAGTTTTAACTGACATGAATGCAGAATAGTGGGAAGTCACATTTAAGTAGTTTTTACCAAGTGACAAAGGAAAAAGATTCATTAATTCATAGCTTAGAGATGTGACATCTCCTTATGAACCCATTGGCTATGACAGTGGAGTAGGTACAAATTCTGGACCGATATAGACCTGTCATAAAAAATCAATACCTGGAAGAGAGAGCCTAGAACTTGGATTGTCTAAATGTGATGTGGTACAACAAAGATCAAAGTGAAAATCAAGTACAAGGAATCTTCAGTAACCTTTTAGATTCCAGTGACAAGGATCAAACCATTGGCAAGAAGCAAAGACTCAAGAGTGTAGGTTTGTTGTTAAGTGCAAGAAAGATTGTCAAGAATAAGAGTTGCAGGAAAAGGAATGTTTATGTGGCAATGATTCCAATACAGGAAAAGGCAGCTTTACTGGGCAGTGATTCACATACAGAAAAAAGGCAGGCTTACTGTGCGATGATCCACATTCAGGAAAAGGCAGGTTTATTGGGCGATGGTTCACATACAGGAAAAGGCAGGTCTTCTGGGCGATGATTCACATGCAGAAAAGGGCAGGTTTACTGGGCGATGGTTCACATACAGGAAAAGGCAGGTTTACTGGGCAATGATTCACTTACAGGAAAAGGCAGGTCTACTGGGTGATGATTCACATGCAGAAAAGGGCAGGTTTACTTGGCGATGATTCATGTGCAGGAAAGGGCAGGTTTACTGGGCGATGATTCACATGTAGGAAAGGGCAGGTTCACTGGGTGATGATTCACATACAGGAAAAGGCAAGTTGGTGTGATTTGTGATGTTCTTATTCCAGTTAAATTCAAGAGACAAATTTAGAAATGAGAAGCTACAATCATAATGTGTTTTTTGCTTCCAGTCATCTAGATAGTAGTTACATATCTTTTTTTTTTTACATTTGTTGTGGCAATAGGACAAATAAGACTCTGTCTGTAGGAGTTAAATTCTTTCCAAGCCATGAGGCTTATAGAGCTAGTGTGGAAACCTGGTTCCTATGGTTTTAAGAGGCTGAGAATCATTGACTCCCTATGGATAGCATACAAGTCAATCCAAGTTTGTAACTCCAAGCGTAAGTTGGTATCCATTTTCAGCTGGTTGAATAAAGACAATGCAGAGAAAGTGTGTCATCCAGGGACACAACACAAACACCCAACACCACAGAGGGATTTGAACCAGGGACCTTTCGGTTACTGGCCAAATACTTAAGACCACTGAATCATTTGTTCCACATCTCAAGAAGATACTACATTAGAAAAACTGATATAATGAGAAATCATTCAAATTCTGTATATGAAACTTGATGCAATTTCAGGTCAGTTTAGTCTTATGATGTGTACAAAATCCCCAGACAGCCATAAACAGCAAGATGCTTTAGTTGATTTGTAAACAAATTATATAGAAAGTGATTATCTTCATATACTATGATACAGAAGTGAGCTTTCTCCATTACTTAAGAGGTAAAGATGATAATTGCCTATTAATATCTGATGTAGAGGTGACCTTATTTATTCTGTGCTGAAGAGACCACTATTATTCACCTGCGTACATTATGAAGTGTACATCTTGTAGCTATGATGTAGAGATGATTCTTTTTTTCATCAGTGTATGGTATGAAGCAATCCTTATAATAAGCCCTTAATGAAGAGATTATCCTTATTCACTGACCTATGATGTAGAGGTGATCCTTAATCACTAGCAGATAATGTAAAAAGGATCCATATTCACCAGCCTATGATGAAGAGATGATCCTCAGCAACCAACCTATGATGTGTGGAAGTGATCTTTATCAACCTGACTATGAAGTGGAAATGATCTTTAATCACCAGCTCATAATGTGGAGATGATCCTTACTACAATGATGTAGAGATGATCCTTACTACGATGATGTAGAGAAGATCCTTACTACAATGATGTAGAGATGATCCTTATTAACCAGCCTATGATACTGAGGTTGTCCATCTCTACCAGCCTATGATGTGGAAGTGATCTTTAATCACCAGACTATATTGTAGAGATGATCCAGACTTAACAACAACAACCTATGATATAGAAGTGGTCCTTATCAACCAGTCTGTGATGTGGAAGTGATCCTTAATCATCAATCTATGATATAGATATGATCCTTATAAACTGGCCAATGATGTGGTGATGATCCTTGATAACTATCCTGTGATGTAAAGCTAATCCTTCATCACTGTTTGACATGGAAGTAATCCTTATCAATGAGCCTACGGTGAACAGCTAAGTGTATGATGTAGGAGTGGCCATGTTATTGGTCTCTTATACAAAAGTGATCCTGATTCACCAGCCTATGATTTCAGTGATTTGTATTCCCCATCTAAAATACAGAGATAATTATTATTCTTTATTCTGTTATTTAGAGATAATCCCTTTTGCCATTTCTTTTCTATTCCCACCACCATATGATATAGAGGGGATCCAGCCTATGTTATTGATATATTATTGATCTTTGATCAGTGTTGAGGAAACTTGATCAGTGTTATGGACACAATGCAAAACTGAGCTCTCAGATGATTTTGGAATTGTATATCTCAACGTAAAATTCCAATGAAGCATTTTAGCTGAAATTTGAAACATTTTCATCATGCTGGTTTTTTTTGCCTGCAGTTAAAAATAGAGAGGGGAAAATCACAGCATTGATATTTTTAGTTGAACATAGCAGTGTTGGAGGAGCATGCTTAAAGCTTTGTAATCTTCTGCAAGGAGAATTATAGATGGAACCCATTTTTAAGAGTAATTGTGACTTTGCTCAGTTATTGACTACTGGGGAAAAAAAAACAAGAACGTCCTCTTTAGTTTCTCGAGGCTACAGAACATTAAGGATGTTTTTCTTCATTCTAGTAGATTTGCCAAGAAGAAACAATTTTAACAAGTTTCCTTATGTGGTCAGTGAAAACTCTTATACAAAGAATTTATCAAGTTGGAGAAGATTGGCCCATTTTGTTATTGTTAGGTAAAATTTGACAGATTTGAATTTTGGCATATTGATGGTAAATCCTATAGAGATATAGAAAAGCCCTTTATAGATGTAATACAAACATAATATTCAAGCCGTCATGGCTGGTTATTGTGGATTGATGTAGGTGACACTCTGGAGAGTTAAGCAGTGATTGAACAGTCCAGGCCTCTAATTACCTTCAGAAGTTAACCTTAAAGCTGATGAAAAGATAGATTCTTTACATAATCTGAAACGAAAGGAGAATGACTCCAGGTGAAAGATCCTTTGGAAGCTCGCAACATATGGAAAGAACATGTAATAAGATCCTCTTGTCAATAAACCACATTATGCTGCAGGTGATGAAAATTTGATTCAGACTATAACTTGCCTCTTGAAGTTGAGATATATTCCAACAGATCAATTAGAAACTTATTTTATTGAATATATCTTACAGCAGGACATTAAATGAGTAACATGTTTGTTGGCAGTTAAATAATCTGTTGCTATCCATATTTTTCAGTTCCACATCAAAGGATTCAAAGAAGGCTGTTCCGGGTAATGATTTTATTTAATATATCAACAACTGACATTTTTAAGAAATTTAAAAAAATAGATCATATTGTGCAGAAATTTTATCCTTTTAAAAAAGACATTTTTATATATTGACTCCACCCAGATAAATTATATTTATTTTCATTTTTCCCATAGCTCCATCATGTAATCTATGGGTCAGTGGAATTACTTCATCTACCAGGGCCAATGATCTAAAAGCACTATTCAGCAAACATGTTAAGGTATGTCTTATTTTCTTGATTTTTTTTTTTTATCAAAGAAAATATTTTTCTTAATCTTTTTTTTAGTTGAATGATAAAATTTTACATCTACTGTGACAATAACACTAGGGTAAGTCAGGGTAATTTCGACCACCGTTTAATTTCGACCACAGGAACTCAAAACCACACAAAGATCTACGGAAGTGTTGAGACAAGTTTAATTTATTCGGAATTATAGAAACTATTCCTCAAATTATGTGTCGTAGTATAATTATTCATCGCAAATATGGCTTGATCAGAGATATAAATAATATTTTAACTGTCATTTATGTCTCCAGTTTGACGTTCAAAGTCCCAGTCTTCAGTGCGCTTGATTTGATCAGGGAAATGCAAGAGAGACAACTCGTACAACCTCTTTTTAAGTTTAACTTTGTTCAACAGTCTACAGCACGAGTTAAATTAAAATTGTTTTATTTCTTCTTGGAATATCTTTAAGTTGCAGAATTTTACAAATTTATCTTGGATTTCTCTCAAAATGCACAAGAAACGTCCATTTGATTTTGGTCGAAATTACCCCTACTGATTTTAAGGACGCGGGGTAAATTCGACCACTTATTCTGAAATAAACGTGTAAGTTGTCTTCAACAGCTGTTTAATGCAATGCAGAGTTAGATCTTAAAAAAATAATTATACTATATATGTACAATATTATCTACACATAACCTTTTATATTAAAAAAAATATATCAGATTATTTAATTAACATGTGCATGCCTAGCTATATATATTGTCTGGGCCGTTCACGAGGTTCTTACTTGTAGTCCTGAGTATTCACGAGGGTGCATCACTGATCGAGGTGCGAGAGAACATGGAGTCGGCACTGGCTTTGAATTAATACATGACGAGAGCAATCCTAAAGATTCCAAACCCATCAAATTAACAAAAGAGAGGGTGCAGGCAATATTAAATATAGGTCCCTAACAAAAAAAAAAAAAAAATCAGGTTTTTGTAAATTTTTTCATTATTACGAATGCGTAAACTTTGACGAATAAGACTGAGGCTATCGAAAACCAACGACTCAGGTGTATTAAGATCGTATCACACAATCCAGGTAAAAAAATCCAAATAGTACCCAAAATATCAGAACAACACACCAAAAGAGCCGCAACAATCTTGAAACAAAAAAAAAAAAAAACTATGATGTTACACGAAATACTGAAATGATTTGTTTGAGTTTAGGTTTTTTTTTTTTTTTGTGGGGGGGGGGGGGGGGGGGGGGAAGAGGACTTTGCTTCTGTAAATCTTTATTTAATTGACTTATCGAATTTCTCGGGATCTATATCTCTTAAGAATTAACAAAACACGTAAAATACGTATATTACATGTAACAACGCATTCCAAATGAATGTGTATATGGTAAAAATTAGTGAAGAAAAATATACGCAATTCTAATGCTATGCTCAAACCTTATACATAGATATACAATCTGAATGATTCTGTTGTGAAAAGACGATATTAAATAAAATTCCTTTTGGGTTGGAGAATTTAAAAATCATAACAAAGAAATTATTTGTGGGATCTGAGAAAATTTTATCTATTTGCATAACTATATATCACAATTTTAAATTATAGAGTTGGCGAATTAAAAGCAGAATTTAGAATAAAGAATAAAAATTTTGAAAGATGTCTATAAGACAGCATTGAAAAGCTTATGTAACCCAACCCATATCTTTAGTACTTATCCATTTTACTCTGTTTTTTGAGAGAGATAGAGATAGATATACGTATTTTCTAAATAAGCAATATAGTTTCTCGGACCATAAATTTTGAATAAAATGCGACAGGTAAAGTTTTCTTGCATTGCAAGAGTTATCTTTCTTTTTGATGTTTGTTGTGGTCGAAATTACCCCGAGGCCGGTCGAAATTAACCCATGCAACATGCTTACTTATTTTTAAACCAATTCATTATTTTTTATGCATTTTTAACTCCTAAAGCAGAAAAATCTGAAGAAAAAAATCAATCTCAATTACTTTGATTCTTTTTTAACTAGTACATTTGAAAACAGTCGTGTTTTGTGGATTGAAAGCCACAAATCAGCAAAAGTGGTCGAAATTACCCCACTCTACCCTATAAGAGTGTTCAGTTCAGTGCAGCAAGTACATGTAATATGTAAATATTTATTTGAGAGAGCTGTGAAATGAAGGTATTAATCATTAAAACTGTTTTATTTATGAAAGTAATATAATGCCTAACAAAAAAAATATATATTTGGTTTCCAATAAACAAAAATAGCCCCTAATAATTTTGTACTATTTTTGAAAAAGTTTTCTGAAGTTAAAGGAAATCTGAAATGATTTGTCTCCACCAAATCTTGGATAAATTCTTATAAATTACTTTTAGTATTATAATAAAACTTGAAAAAAGAGAAAACTATGTACTGTGGAACTGTTTGGGTGCTTATGCTGATAAAACAGCTGTGACTGTAAAACTGAACTAATTTATTGTGCTGCATTTCTATTTGTGTGTGTTTTGTTTTTTCCCCCAAACTTAAACCAAATATCTAATGTACAGATACTTCAAAAGATGTTGTAAGTTTTGTTTTTGTTGTTTTTTTTTAAGCATTCAGTTTGTGAAATTTGTTTAAGCAGTTTACAGATTTCAATCCCATATCATTTTCAATAATAATTGAATGAAAAGAAGATTTCTTTGGAAAATGAAGGGTAATAGATTATAAAAACTGAACTTCGCTTACATGTACATGTATATTAATTTATTAAACTAGAACTAAACCTTAGCAAACTCTCCTTAATGAATTTTAGTCAACAGTGAGATGTGGTAGCCAGCGGCCTAACAGACTTATCTCATTCAGAGGATTTCCATTCCGGTATCTTTCTGGATAATGTTTTAAAACTTGAAAAAGTTTGACTGGTCAAGCATTTAGCCAGAATAGTTTACTTGTTTCAGCTTAGATATTTGTAGAATTAATGTGGATAACATTTAGGATATGTTGTTTAAAAAGCCTTGTTATAAATTAGGTTGTAGCAGCAAAAATAATGACAAATGCCAAAAGTCCAGACAGCAGCTGTTTTGGTTACATCATTCTTTCCTCTGTTGGGGATGCCAAGACCTGTATCCAAAGTCTACACAAGACAGAACTGAATGGCAACACGATCAGTGTAACATTTGATAAGGTAGGAAAAGTAAACTGTTCATAGAGGTGATTTACTATGGAATCATCATTGTTTGTGGATTTCATGGGTCACCCTTACCCACGAATTTACATCCCCATGAATGTTTGTTTTATAAACATTGATTCATTGAATTTTCTGTAAAAAACAACCCATGAAATCATGACCCCATGAACAAGTAAAATTTTGCTTGTCCACGAACATTGGTCTCCACGAATTAAAATGATTCCACAGTATAGAGAAGGAAACAAAATGATCTTGAGAAAGAAAATATTATATAAGAAGATTATTTTTGTAATTTTCATTGGCTGAAAGTATGTCACAGGATATTAGTCCTTTTGTGATATTTACACAAAAGTGCATCTGAGGAATATGATATTGCACAACTTACCATCTCTATTAATGGCTGTGCCAAAGACACATAGCACAGCATGACATCATAATACTGGAAGCATGTTTTTACCATTACGACGTCATGACAGCTAATCAAATCTGTTAGATGTAAAGCTAGGACTGAGTCAAATTATTCATTTGGAGTGATTAACTATTATTGACTTTAGTGAACTGTCAATATGTGGTCTTAAGGATCCATGTCAAGTGATAATGACCTCAGACAGAGAAAATTGGAATGGCAATCTCTGTTGCTATCACTTTCTGTGTCATTGGTTAGAATCACTTTACATAGGTCCTAACAACCACATATTGACCTACACTGAAGTCCATAATTGTATATTAACTCATGTAATGCACATGCTGTATAAGAAGCCTTCAAGAATTTGCAGTAAGCTGTTCACTGAACTTGTGAAGCATGTAAAGAGAATACATTCACTGCAGTTGTCATTAGCCATCATCATTTGCTTAGATTAAATCAGGTTGTGTTTCTCTATCTATATATTAAATGTTTCTTAGCACCAAGGGGCTTTATTGTAGCTCCTCTGATCTTTAACACAGCCAAAGTGTACATGACAATCAGTCCTCTGAAGTAGGCTTTGAATATAACATTTATTTTCCTTCAGCCCAAGCCAGAATCATCCACAGCTGATAGAAATGTGGAATCCCAGTCATCAAGCAAGACTGAACCTGCTGACAAATGTAAGATTTTCTATAGCTCCATGTAAGGAAAAGGGGTGTTTATCCACAGATCTAATATGTATACCATATTGATATATATCACTTTAAATCTTATTTAGATATATATGATTGAGGAAAAATTTCTTTTTTAGCTAAAGAAACTTCTAGCAAGTGTGCACCGAAACCGACCAGTGGTAAGATTAAACTAAGCAAACCAGGTTCTGCAGCATCAAAGTCAAAGGTCATTGATGTCAAAGGTCAGGCCAAGCAAGCTAAGAATGGCAGCAAGGAATTAGACAAAAAGTCCAGTGAGAAGACACCACTGACTGAGAAATCTAAAATTGCGAAGAAACCAAAGGACACCCAAAGTAAAGAGTCTGAAGGGAGAAAGATAATATCCACAGGTGTGTACAGTGTAGTAGCATTGTAGACATGTTTAACCAGAAAGATATTTTATAGTTAGTGCAACATTTGAATTTCCTTCAGTGACTGTAAAGATCTATGTGATCTTGTAAATTGTTTTGTAGTGAGAAAGTCAACTGGAGAAACGAAAAACGAGGTGAAACGTTCCAATATAATCTCTCTTAAAAGCAAAGGCAAGAGTGATGAAAAGAATTACAAATCTTCTAAGGACAGAAGCCTCACCAAAGACAAAGGAGAGAAGCCTCGGAGAATCATCCACCTGAACAGACTGGAGACCACGAACAGACGCGGCTGGCAGTCGGGCTGGATGCGGAATCACAGAATCGGCTACTTCAAATCCCGCAATGTCATGTCGTACTCCTGTGATCAGGTATTTTGCTGTAACCTTTAAAAGAAATTAATTGATTAATTAAAATTATACTGTAATGGTGTGTCAAAATTTAAACAACAAAGGAAAATTGGATTTGATATATTATTTTCATTGTAGCAACGCAGAATGTCTCCTTTCCGTACCCATAATGTGGTGGACAAAAGTCGAAGGCTGAAAGATCTTCACATTAAACAAAGAGAGGAGGCATACAAATTAGAGCATGAGAGGGAGCAGATCAGGTAAGATAACTCTCAGTCAGGAACAAGGATTAGGTACCCCTCTTATAAGTAACAAGAGAGGGAGGTGATCAGGGGCCCCTCTAACCAGTAAATTAATAAATATGGAGATGATCAGGTACCATTCTGATAACAAGAGATGGAGAGGATGAGGTACACCTCTAAGCAGTAACAAGTGAGGAGGATGATCAGGTACCCCTCTAATCAGTAACAAGAGATGGAGAGGATCAGCTACTCATCAGTAACAAGAGATGGAGGGGATTTGGTACTCCTCCAATCAGTAGCAACATGGAGGGGATCAGAGACTCTAATTGTAACAAGAGATGAAGGGGATTAGTAATTAATATAATCAGTAACAACAGAATGGGGATCAGGTACTAATATTAGTTTAATCATAACAGGAGAGGGGGATGATCAGGTACTCCTGTAAAGTGGCAAGACCTTATGTGCTCAGGTATTGTCTGCATTTAGAACTTTTCTCTGATTTAGCAATATCAAACCATCAGTATATACAAAGAATGTGTTGGTCACATTATGTGAGTTAAGTGAAGAATATTTTTATAAGAGTGATTAATATTACTTGCTGAAGTGAAGTTTTTAAGAGTTATGTAATGTGACTTGTGTTGAAGTGACATTATAAGGATGATATATTGTGACTTGTACTGAAGTGAAGTTTATGAGTGATATAATGTGACTTGTGTTGAAGTGAGGTTATAAGGATGGGATAATGTTACAGGAGAGCGACGGAGGAGATGGAGTGGAGGAAGCAGCAGGAACAGATTCGTCTGGAGCAACTTGATCTGGAACGACGTGAGAGAGAGTGGGAGGAGCAGAGGCTTCTGGAGCAAATCAGGTAACGTCTCTTCTCTGTTTGGAATCTGCTTTTTAAAGAAAGGTGTGTTTCAAATCACAAATAATTTCAGGTAGGTGTATAAGTTTTTGCAAAACCTAATTTTGTACACTCAAGTGTAAGTTATTAGAGTTTCATTTTATTATCATTTACAAGTAATTTTTTTTCATATACACTAGATCCCAGAAATTACAAAAAAAGCTTTTTCCTGATAAAATGGCAGTACAGAGATTTCTATCAATGTAAGTGACAGTCTTTAATTGTCAGTTGTTACACTATGTTTCCAGACTGGAGGAGGAGGAGAGACTGAGGTTTGAGGAGGAACAGAGGATTGCAGAATTTGAAGCAGAGCAGAGACGTCTAGAGGAGGAAGAAATGAGGATCAGGGAGGCAGAAAGGATGCATTTCATGGAACCAGTGTGAGTCTTACCCCATGATTTGAACATTATTTTGCTGAACCATTACTTGTGTGTATATTATCAAATTACTAGATATAATTTAAAGAATTAAATACCATCTTTTTCTTTATTTTTAAGGTTCAATGATCAAGACAGATTTATTGAGAACAGATGGTCACCTCATGGTGTGGAGAGATTCAGGGGCCCAGGGGATTCCCCTGATGACAGATCTAGAGGTCGCCATGGAGATGACCTTAGAGGATACAGGTCACATCATGAGGAGAGAAAGCATAGAGACAGAAGAAGTGCTGAAAAGTATGAGGCAAAGAAGAAAGAGGAACGAGAAAAACAAAGGTTGAAATAAAGACATCACACTAATATTTTTTATGCCAGCTCTTAAATTATAATTTCATAATTTTACTTCTCTGTAATTTTGCTCAAATTGAAAGATGTTTTATCACTATACTGCAACACTATATCTTTAAACTAGTAATAGAAAATGAGATAATTTTTATCTACTTTAACAGGAAAGAAAAAGAGCGTCATGATAGAGAACGGAGGGAAAGGGAGAAAAGAGAAAAAGAACGACAAGAACAGTTAGAAAGAGAGAGGCAGGAGAGAGAACAGCGGGAGCGAGAACGTCAAGAACAGGAGCAGCGTGAAAGGGAGAGACTAGAGCAAGAAAGACGAGAGAGGGAGCGTCTGGAGCAAGAAAGACGAGAGAGGGAGAGACTTGAACAGGAAATGAAGGAACGAGAACGGAGAGACAGAGAGCGGCTAGAGAAAGAAAGACAGGAACGACTGAGGCTGGAGAAAGAAAAGGAAGCTCAGGAGAAAGAAAAACAGGAACTAGCAGAACGGGTCAAACAGCTAGAGAGAGAGAATGAAGAAATACGACTTAAAGAAAACAAGATTAAGGAAGAGCTGAGGTAAGTTATATACATGTATGTATGAAATTAACTCATTCTTACCAGCATTATATTCAAATACATGTATTTTATAGAGTTTCATTTTACAAATTTTGGTTTAGAACAATCAGAGTTGATAACCCGTTTACTTGTCATGAGATGATATCTAGAATATTTCTTTATATTGTATTAGACTTGAAAAGGAGGAACACGAGAGGATAAAGAGGGATTCATTAAAGAGATCTTATGAGCCTAGAAGTCATCATGAGTATCCAGCCCCGGTGAAGCGACCGACTGTCTCTGATAATAGATACAGCTCTCAGTAAGTTATTTAGTAAAAGCATCATTAGTGTGTATACATTATTAGTGTCCACAGCAAAATATGTTGTACATAAAGTTTATCTTCTTTCAGTCTGTCACAATTTTATCTAACACAATAATGAGTGCTTTTCAACTACAAAATTCATGTTTGCTATATTTTTGTAAAGGAGTGTGTTCTAGGAGTTAGTAGTCAATCGGTAAAGATTTATATTAAGTTCATGAATTCTTTAGTGTGACATGATAAACATTTTTTGCTGTGTTATGACTTCATTTTCAATATTTGGGTTGAGAACATTACAGGAAGACATTTATACAATTTTGGATCCATCAGTCAAAAGTCAAAATCAAAAGATCAAGGTTAATGATTTAATCAGGCTTGGGATAGGGAGGAAGTGATGTTGGTTATCTAATTTTTAGCTCACCTGAGCTGAAAGCTCAAGTGAGCTTTTCTGATCACATTTTTTCCGTAGTTCGTCTGTCCATCCGTCCATCTGTCCGTCTGTAAACTTTTTCACATTTTCAACTCCTTCTCCAGATACACTGGGCCAATTTCATCCAAACTTGCCACAAAGCATCCTTGGGTGAAGGGGTTCAAGTTTTTTCAAATGAAGGGCAATGCCCTCTTCCAAGGGGAGATAATTAAGTATTAGTGAAAATTTGGTGTCTTCTTTTGAAAATCTTCTCAAGAACCAATGGGGCTTATTATTAAGCTGATTTGGATATAATTATGGCTCTCTAAATTGAGATCGTGGGGAAATTTATGGGAAACCTTCATTACATAGTGTAGATTCAAGTTTGTTCAAATCATGAACCCCCGGGGGTAGGGCGGGGCCACAATGAGGGATCAAAGGATTACATAGGAATATATATGAAAATTCTTTAAAAATCTTCTTCTCAAGAACAACAAAGCCACAATTATTCATACTGATTTAGAATCATCCTCAGGTAGTGTAGAATCAAATTTGTTCAAATCATGACCCCCAGGGCTAGGGTGGGACCACAATGGACGATCAAAGTTTTGCATAGGAATATACAGGAAAAATCTTTAAAAATCTTCTTCTCAAGAACAACAAAGCCACAATCAGTCATATTGATATGGAATCATCTCAGGTAGTGTAGAATCAAGTTTGTTCAAATCATGACCCCCAGGGCTAGGGTGGGACCACAATGGACAATCAAAGTTTTACATAGGAATATACAGGAAAAATCTTTAAAAATCTTCTTCTCAAGAACAACAAAGCCACAATCAGTCATATTGATATGGAATCATCTCAGGTAGTGTAGAATCAAGTTTGTTCAAATCATGACCCCCAGGGCTAGGGTGGGACCACAATGGACAATCAAAGTTTTACATAGGAATATACAGGAAAAATCTTTAAAAATCTTCTTCTCAAGAACAACAAAGCCACAATCAGTCATATTGATATGGAATCATCCTCAGATAGTGTAGAATCAAGTTTGTTCAAATCATGACCCCCAGGGCTAGGGTGGGACCACAATGGAAGATCAAAGTTTTACATAGGAATATATAGGAAAATTCTTTAAAAATCATCTTCTCAAGAACAACAAAGCCACAATCAGTCATAATGCTAAGGAATCATCCTAAGGTAGTGTAGAATCAAGTTTGTTCAAATCATGACCCCCAGGGGTAGGGTGGGGCCACAATGGGGGATCAATGTTTTATGTAGGAATGTATAGGAAAAATCTTTAAAATCTTTTCAAGAACAGGAAAGCCATGATTAGTCATATTGATATTGAAGCATCCCCAAGTATTGTAGTTTCAAGTTTGTTCAAGGCATCCTTTAGTAGTAGGGTGGAGCCATAATGGGGGATCAAAGTTTAACAAAAGAATATATACAAGAAATATCTTCTTAAAAATCTTCTTCTCAAGAACAACAAAGCCATAATTATTCATATGGAAGCATCCTTAGGTAGTGTAGATTCAAGTTTGTTCAAATCATGACCCCCCCCCCCCCCCCCCGACCCCCTACCCCCCAGGGTAGGGTGGCAGACATCTTTATAATTTCATTTTCAAGAACAGCAAAACCATGATTAGTTATACGAATATAGAAGCATCCTCAGAAAGTTTAGATTTAATTAGGGCCCCGCAAGGATTTGCGGGTGCCCTATAGTAATCACTCTGTCTGTCTGTCCATCCGTCTGTCATTCTTCCATCCACAAATTTTCTGTTTTTTTCTAATAATTTTTTTTAGGATTGACCAATTAAGTTCAAATTTGGTATGTTGGTTGAATAGGCAGTAAGATATATTTTGATGCTAAGTTCTCTTTGTCATCCGGTTTGGAGCTGGGGTGGTGATTCCTTAACTTTATATAAGAGTGAATGGGCAAAGAGAGATAACTGCTGAGAATGTTCCTATCGTAAACTATGAAAGGCTGCAATGAGTCTCTTGGGATTAATTAACTTTCCTCTTGAAGAAAATCCAAAGCATTTATCTTTATCTGTCACATTGAGATTAATGAACACCTCTGTTTGCAAATAAAGTTTGTTTTGAAGTTAAGGTCAATTCTGAATGATGTTTACATTCTCTGAAATGTTATTTAAATAATGTTCATACTTTATTTTGGTAAAATGCACAATGAGTTATTTTATTGAATTCTAAAAACAAGATAAAGATATCTTTTTTATTATTATTTTATTTTATTTTTTTTCCTTTTTTCTTTCTTTTTTTTCTACCTTATGTAAATTCAAGAATACTATTTATTTTAACAGGTATTCAGATATTGACAGATAATAACCTCAATCTATCATTGCTGAAAAAGTTCTTATTGTAAACTTAGAAGAAAAGGTTGAGAAAGCAGTATAATTAATCCCCTGGGATTGATTATCTTGCTAGTTGCAGAAAATTTTATAGGGTTATCTTTCTGTCACTTTAAGATTAATTAACACCTTTGTCTGCAACTGATGTTTGTTTTGAAGTTAAGGTCAAGCCTGGGTGATATTTGCATTCACTGAAGGCTGGCGTTTTAGAAAACACATGCATCATTCTTCTTTAAATATACATTCAATTGAGTTATTATAGATATGATGTTTTTTACTGCCTAATGTAAATACAAGGACACTATTTACATGTTGTTGGATATTTAGCAGTTGCTGTTGCTTATTCTTCTTTATATATTTTTAAATTTTTGTAATTAAGTAAAATTCTCATCCCCTTATCTGCACTCTCATATTTCTACCCCTCGGCGGGGCCCTTGCTGACTGGTCAGATTTCTAGTTTCATTCAAAATATGGCACCTGGTGATAGGGTTTACATGGAACAGGCAATCAAAGCTTTACATATGAATATATAGAAGAAGAAATCTGCTGACAAAGAACAGCAGGGCCATATTGACTCAGGTGAGCGTTGTGGCCCATGGGCCTCTTGTTATGTTTGCAATGTATTATACTGTGCAAAAATGTTTCATTGCTATCCATTTTTTTAGTGTTGGTAAAACTTACAACAACTACCAGACTCCTGACCCCCAGAGACGAAACTGTGAGCAATCGGAGGACCACCGAGAAGTTTACCTGGAGCGCAGAGAAGCCCCTTACAACAAAGACCAGAATGACTATGATGAAAGAGAGAGATACAATAAGTTTGTAGGAGAAAGAACCGTCACAGTGTACCGTAAATTTGACAATGATCAGTACGACCATAGTAGAAACACTGAAACTGCAGTGGCTGAAGTATATGATCATACTAAACATAACTATAATAGAGGCAGTAATAGTGGATCTCCGGGAGTATACGACTGCAGTAAAAGTGACTACAATAGAAACACTGCCCCGGGAGGCTACGACCGCACTAAAAATGACTACAACAGACACAGTGATATATCAGCTTCTGGAGGGTACGACCGTACTAAGAATGACTATAACAGAAACCGTACTACGGCAGCTTCTGGGGTGTACGACCATACTAAGAATGACTATAACAGAAACCGTACAACGGCAGCTTCTAGGGTGTACGACCATACTAAGAATGACTATAACAGGGACTATGATAAACATTACAATCCCCCTAGCAACACTGATCGTAATAGAGACACGAGAGCCTCACAATCTTCAAAAAGCCATACCAGTTATGATCGACCGAGAAGTGACAACAGAAATGATGCTAGAGCTCCAAGTTATGGAAAGAGTCATGGGTCAAGTGGCAGCCACAGCTATGGAAAAAGTTTTGATTCTAATAGCAGTCAGAGTTATGGAAAAGGTTATGACTCTGACCACAGTCACAACAGGAATAAAAGTAATGTGAAAAAGGAGTATACTGATTACAAATCCTCAAATAAAAGACACGCATATAAAGCTCATGAGGACTCAGACAAAAGCAAGGGTAGCAACGACAGGAAGACTGCTCCTAAAGGCCGCTCCACTGATGACCTGTGGAGGAATGCTGGGTACGGAAAGACAGTGACAGAAGACAGAGATGGAAACAGTTATAGCGGATCATCAGGCAACAAGGGGACAGCAGACACTAACTACCCAGGCAGCAATACACAGTCAACATGGTCTCAGAGGGGACGCAACTCCTCTACAGCACCAAACTCCAGAGGTATGGGTTCATGTGTTTTAAAGAAAAAAATATCAATGCATGTTGCGATTTTTTTCTGTTGTTCAAAATTTAGGTTAGAGAATGATGACAGTGATAAACTTTTGTACACAGGCATTTCTCTTATTTGTTCATGTAGGTGGAGATTATCAACATAATCAAAATGCACCTTCAATGAAAAATGATAACAAAGGCCCCTCAGTGTGGGGGAGTGGAGCCGGCTACACAGGACAGAACAGTTCACTGCCACAGACCAGAATGACTGCATCATTCGGCAGCAATGATCGGATGAACTCCGGTAATATCCAAGACTTGCCAGTACAACAGACTGTGATGTTCCAGGATAGCCGGCTTGGTAATCCTCCATCGAGCGTACCTTATCCAATGATGACTATACCCCACAGGAATTCAGGACCCAGCATGATGCCACCCCCTAATGCTGCCATTATCCCCCAACCTCAGCCCTCTTTGGGCATCATCCGCCCCCAGGATCAGGGCGTTCAGCCTGGATTTGTTAATGTGACTTATAAGTATTACACACCAGGCAGGCCTTATTGAAGTACAGTGTAATATACTATATTTTAGCAGCTACGTAATGTTGTGATTGTTTGGTCTTTCTTGATTTTATCTTTTATGTGAAGAATGGAGAGGTGGACAAGGATTTCTACATAAAACTACTTACACGTACATTTATATCATGATAAATTTAACAGCTAATAATGAATGTGAAGAAAATTTAGTTCAGTACAAATAAAAATCTGTGAAATCCAATGTGCATTTCTTTTATGAAACTCCAGGAATTGCAGACACAAGTGCTACATGTACATGTTCTTAATCCTGATCATGATATGTACATGTATTACAGTCTAATGTGAAAGAAATATGGATTCAGTGTTTTACTTGAGAATACATGTATATAGAAGCCCATGGAAAAAGTGACCCCCTATTGTGGCCACACCTTTTCTCCATGCCACATGATTTGAACTAACTGGAATCTGCACAACCTGGAGATGCTTGCATATAAATATGACTAATCATGGTTCTGCTGTTCTTTAGAAGGAAGTCCTTAAAAAGAATTTTTATGCCTCCCTTTGAAAAAAGGGGCACATTGGTTGCACTTATCTGTTGACAAAGTTATCTGCTCAATATCTTAAAAATTCTTTGCTTGACAGACATCTAACTAGGTTCTCTGGTATTCCGGAAGGAGTAGATAACCCTATTCATTTTGAGGTCACAAGGCCAAGGGACATTCTCTGGATATAAGAACATATTTTTCCACTTGAAATCTTGAGCATTGAATTTGTACACTGGTATCCCCTAAAAAGTAGATGACCCCTATTGATTTTGAGGTCACACTGTCATTTATTGGGTTGAACTACTGTACTCTGGATCTAAGATGTCTGCTCATGTCTTTTGTCTACTCATTATCTTGAGAAGACATTGAACATGGCACACTTTGACCTTTTAAGTCAAAGGTCATTGATCAAATTACTGTAAATGTACTTTTTTCCACAGGGTCATAATTCTGTGGAATCACAATTTCTCCTCAATCTGCAGACAGAAAATTACACAGATTTCTTTGATTGCCTTTGTATGCCTTAAATGCACTTTAAGTACACTGGGATAAATTTCTGCCTTTGCATGACAGACATCAAACTTGATTTCCTGTAAGAAGTAGATGACCCTTATTGATATTGAGGTCAGATAGAGATTGTGGTTGCCCCTGACAACAATATAACCCATATAATTTACTGTCTAAATTTAAAGTTGATCCATTTCAAATTGCCTTAAACTGGGCATATTTGTTACTGAAACACTTCCTGATACCTATATATTTCCATGATTAATCCATTATTGTGGTCCACTCCAAATCTCAATGATATGATTTCTTCTACCTGAGGATGAATCTAGTTGATACTTTGTGTCAATGAGATGTTATCTCATTATCAAATCTTTTTAGCCTGGATACTTAAGAGGCCTATGATCATCAAACCTTGTCAACTAGGTCCCTTTGGGCCTTGCTAAATGACCCAACCTTATTATTTGCCTTATTGATTACCTCCCTTTGGAAGAGGACATTGCTCTTAATGTGAAAAAAAAAACGTGAATCTTCCCCAAGATATACTCTGTGCTGAAATTGGTTGAAATTTGCTACGTGGTTTTAGCTAAAACCACTAGACAAATTTCAACTTATTTTAGCACAGAGCATATCTTGAGAAAGATCCAATTTTTTCACATAGTGTGCTTACCAATTTTTGTTCAAGGAGTACATGCACTACAAAGAAAGTCACCCATGTTATCTGAGTTCAAAATTGGTACATATCAAATATCCCAGCTAGGTGCTCATATATTTAAGTTGAAGTCTTATTTGCCACTGCTTCAGTGCAGCATACAAAGGTCTGGCATCTGCCACTGCTTCAGCACAGCATAAAAAATTCTGGAAATTTTCTAGTAGATGTCCTAAAGATTTCTATGATGCACTTTTCATAAACCCTGATTTAGGAGACACATTTCACTTTATCTTCACAACAGTCTTAAATTAGTACTGCAAAAGAAACTAGATATGTATAGATAAATGGAATGAGAGAGATCAGATTTTAATAAAATTACATGTTAATAATAATAATAATAATAAAACTTTATTTAAAGAAGGTAACCTGATTAGTGCAAGCACTATTCTTCCCCAGGGCCTTCTGTCAATAAACATTATAAAGTTAACATAGTTATACACATACAAACATATAATAAATATATCCATAAATATACAAAGACAAATATGAATCACAAATTATTCTGACATTGTTTTACATAATGTTTTACTTGTTTCTTGAAAGCATTAAGAGTTGGTGACATTTTTATATGTACAGGTAAATCATTCCATAACATGGCACCAGAGTACTGGAAGGAATTTTCAAAAAGTTTACATTTATGAATTGGCACACACAAGTCAACATTAGATTCAGATCGGAGATTGTATTGGTTATTACTTTGAAATTGGAACATGTCATTTAAATAAGTAGGGCAAGAATTAAAGAGGGATTTATATAGTAATACATATTTATTTACAGTAAGTTGTTCATAGACAGTTAGCCAATCAAGTTCATCAAAAAGAGGTCGTGAGGGTGCATCAGGGGGAGCATCTAAAATATACCTTGCAGCACGTTTTTGAAGCTTATGAACTCTGTCAAGATTTGATCGGGATGTATTGCCCCAAATTGTAAGGCAGTAATTAATGGTAGGCATGATATATGCATTATAAAACAGCTTGCGTGTTTGAGTGGGAAGATACTTTTTAATTCTTCGGAGGGTAGAAATTTTATGTGACAGGGACTTACACACATGGTCGATATGTACATTGTACTGTAGAGAGTTATCTAAATATACTCCAAGAATCTTCTCATGTGTTACGTTGTCTAGCTTCTGATTTGATATGTATAAAGAAAAATCATGCTCTGAGAATTTTGATCTCTTCTGATGTGTGCCTATTAACATGCATTTAGTTTTTGAAGCATTAAGTACCATTTGATTCTGAGAGCACCATTTTTCTGTACAAGCAATGTCCATTGATAATGCATTTACAATAGATTGGGAATCTTTGCCGGGGACATGTAGAGTGGCATCATCTGCAAACAAATCTATGTTTGAATTTTTAATATTAAGTGGAAGATCGTTAATGTAAAGTAAAAACAGAAGAGGCCCTAGTATAGATCCCTGTGGAACTCCCGCTGTGACTTGCTGATAAGATGGTTGTTTGTTAGACAGATGGACACTTTGAAGTCTGTCACTTAAATATGATCGAAACCACTGTAAAGTTATTTCATTAAAATTATAACACTGTAGCTTTTTAAGAAGAATTTCATGATTTACTAGGTCAAATGCCTTACTGAAGTCAAGAAAGACAGTACCAACAAGTTTGCCTTGATCCATTCCATATAACCATTCATCTGTAATTTTTGTTAGGGCTGTTTGACATGAGTGCAGTTCTCTGAAACCTGATTGAGATTCTATTAAAAGATCAAAGTCTGAAAATAGAGATCGGATATATTTTGCCACATGTTTTTCTATAATTTTTGATAATGTCGGTAAAATAGAAATGGGTCTGTAGTTATTTGGATCTAGTTTGTTTCCCTTCTTAAAAACTGGTGTAACTTTGGCAAGTTTAAAACTCTTAGGAAAAATACCAGTTGTAATGCTAGTATTTATTATGTGGGTCACAGGTTTATGTATTATTTGTGCAGTAAGTTTTAATAGACGTGGACCAATGGTATCTACACCTGATGATTTACTAACGTCTAGCTTATTAAGTAAGTAAAGCACTTCATCGGGACTTATAAGCGGGATACCAACTATTTCTGTACCCATTTTAGATTGTACAAAATTCAAAAGGCCGTTAATGTCACACTCCTCTTTATTTACACCTTCAAGGAGTTTAGTAGAGATATTTGAAAAATGAGAATTAAACATCTCTACAATTTCTTGTGTATCCTCTGTAACATTATTATTTTGTGCCAGTGCGGTCGGAAATAATTTTGTGGAGTAGAAGCTAATTTATCTAATGCGTCCCACATCTGGCGTGGATTTTTGTTTTGCTCTATAGTTGATTTATAATAATTTATTTTTGCATTTTCGATAAGTGATGTTACCTTATTTCGCCATATTCTCAAGTTTTCAAAGTCTTTATTTTTATGGAAGTTATTGCGCATGTGCTGTGCTTCGAGAATTTCTTGGGTTAACCATTTTGGTCTTGCATCATACTTCACTCTTTTTGTTTTTATTTTTGCATGTTTGTCTAGTACAGTATTAAAAAGTGAATAATTTTTTTTTAATGTATCATTTGGATTAGAGAGTGAATCTAAAGATTGGAAATTAACCTTTTCCAAGTCTGAGAGAAAGTTTATTTCATTAAACTTTTTGAAGTCTCTAATCCAAATGCCAGGTTTCAGGACATTCTGTGACAAAGTTTGTAAATCCTCTGGTGTATCTCGGACACACTGTTTATCAGCAAGCAGGGATACTATGTTTGACCTGGGTGATAGAATCAGATATACAGATAATTATTATCAACTGAAACAGGAAGTAGATAGCATATAATATAATAAAAATGGCAATCAATAATTTATAAGTTAGTATGGAGCAGATATGGTAGTAGTGACGATAGTAAATTACAACACTATTAGATAAGTTGGTAAAGATTAGAAAATTAAAAAACCCAGTTTCTAACCTATTGATTCTATATACTGATTAATGGTATTTAATATATCACTAAATTGTATATAAACGATATTAAGCCTTTGGACCGCACTACTGGGGCTGTATATTGAGCAAAAAATTTCAATACAATACGATACAATATTTTATTAAGCGATATGCGATATATTGGATTCTTTAATAAGTCTACCAAAAAAGTCTTGTAAATCATTTAATGTATAGATTTTATAAAAACTCAGTGTTTTATAACCCATTAATCTAAGTTCTTGTCTCACTGTCATTGCAAAATACACTTCAAATTCAAACTTTTTAATGACTGTAAAACCAACACGTTAAAATATATAGTTGTCCATGTATTTTGTAATACTTATTTATTATGTGCTATCTCCTTCGCATTTATATCATTATTGATCAGTTTAATTAAAAACAGATAAATATAATCTTTGGTGATTGAAATTCCCAACCTTTTCACAGAAATTTAAGAAAAACTGCCTGCCCGATACGTTTTGGAAGTTTTTTTTCGATACGATACATTCGTATATCGATACGTATCGATATATTGATACAGTCCTACGCACTACTAACTGGCCCCCTGTGCCAAGAAATTTCATGAAAGCTTCTGTTGGACGAAAGATTAAAACATTCTCAATTCTGTTATCTTGCTCAAAATGTGTACTGCAAATTAATTTTCATGGCCTGATCCTTGTTTGGATCATGGTTGAAGGTGGTTAACACATATCTCTGTGTTGAATACAAAAAATTAAAATCAATAAATAAATCAATAAAATAAAACTTCTGAACTCTGCGACCTTGTCTTAGAATAAATATTCCTTTGTTCAGGGCCATGACATATCCAGTATGATCATAATTCTTCCCGAGGGTAAGTGTGATTTTTTAAAGTTATTTCATTACAAAATTGTGTTATGGACAAGAAATTTACACCTAACATACTGACCTTGAACTTGTACAGGGCTGTTACCCGGGCCACCCTCTGATCACAAACACCAATTTTTACTAGAATACATGTCATTTACATTTTTCTTCACTTCAAAGTTATATCCAAAACAGTAATTTTATATTTCTAAAGCCAGTGACTTTGACCTTAATGTAGGAATTACCTTGGATTAAGGTCAGGATAGCTCTTCAATACACAAATAACCTTTGTCTCAAATATCAGATTTTGATTTAATATTCTTCATTTCAAAGTTTGGCTATAACAAAAATTTAATACATTTAATGTGACGTTGACCTTGCCAAAATGACATTGGTATTATGCTTCAATAATGTAGCCCTCTGAGACTTTTTTTTTAATTTGATGTATTCATTCATACAGGAAAAAAATGGACAGGGCTTATTATTGCAGCTAACTTTGGAACAGAGTCAAAACGCACCTCTGGTCTTAGGCTGCCTTTGTATCAAATATAAGCCTCTAAATTAAGCCAGACAAAAATTTCACTCCTCTTTAAGTTCCTTAAAATTTACAACAAAATCTACAAGTTTGTTATTTTTTTTTATTTTGACAAATCAATCTGATTATTACAGGTACACTTGTTCAAATGGTATATATTTCTACAATTTCTACAGTTAGACCAAAAAAAAAAGTTTCAGAAAATATATGTCAACATGCCCCCCCCCCCCCCCCCCCCAACACACACACACAAAGACACGGAAACTGGAAGTTAATATAACTATATAGTATATGCATGTATAAAAAATGATCCTTTTTTTATATACATGCACATACTATATACTCGCATTTAACTTCCATTGCCAAAATATTGCATGAATTTATGATTGGGTTCGACATTCAATTGAACCATATGATGGTCACGTGATGAAAATATGGCTGTCAAAATAGATTTGACAGAAAGTGAAAATTTTATCCTGTATTTTAAATCAAATTTAAAAGAATGTATATGAAAATGAGACGATGGAAACAGTGGTCGATAGAGTCATTGACATTTTCCACCATCATAAAAGATTTTCTTCGATTCAGAAGTTATGTATTTTAGCGATAGTCTTAGGAGGTGTGTCTCTCCTGACTGGTCTTTGGACGTGGTTGATTACTTACATTATATCTATATCCTCAACAGTTCTGATTTGTCAATATCTGATAACCACAGATGCCAATTTCACATTAATAGAAGATTTGCTTATACTTTTGAAGTCTCACGAAAACGACTCCTGGTACACTTACTTGAAGGAATTTGTTAGAGGTGAAAAATCCAGTGAGAATACAGTACAGGACCAAAGTGACGGTCAAAGAAAAGTAGAAAATTCATCATGGGAGGATGAAATTCATTTATTGGCAACTCTTATATCTCAGGATTTTATTAGACCATGGTACCTTACTGTGAGTAATAGGCATGAACTCTTGGAGGAGAAAGAGGAGGTCATCTTCAAAGCATTTAGACTTCTGTGTCTAAAGTTCACAAAAATCAATATCCATGAACTATGTAGAGAGTTATTACTTTGTTATAAAGAGCACCTGCGGAACTTTCAACAGGCAAAGTCTGTGTACAACACTCGGCCGCGAAGAAAGAGTATTCCTAGTCTCAATTCTCCCTCCGCTAAGAAAGTGTCATCGGTTGAAGAAGCATATGAAATGAAGTTTTCTTATCACAGTGCAGTATGGGAGATGGAGAATGAAATTACTTATCTAAAATCGATAATAAATTTACTTTTGTCAGAGTTTTTGGTAAAACAATTGCAAGACAGCAGAACTCCTCAAGTGTTACTAGTAGAAATCTTAACATATAATGTTGCAAAACCTGCCTTTGATCTTCTGTCTAACCCCGACTTCTTACATGAATGTATTGTTCATATTTTATCTGATGAAGCTTTAATAGAAGTACCTCCAGAAGTCAGCACAAGTCGTAGTAGTGATCTTGTGCTGTTTAAAGATGTTAGGGAGGAATCTGAGGAGGAAGATGAATTTAAAGACCCACAACCTAGTTTTTCATCTAGTACAAGTATATTTGAAGAATCTAGTCAAAAAACCGAACTCACAGGGCAGCAGGAGACCAGAGAGTCTCTACACTATCCATTGTCTACAGTGGAAGCACAAGTAGCATTAGATGAGGAATCTGATGTAAACACAAACCAGAGCATTCCAATTTCCCTACTGGGACCAGCTTTTTGTCGTGATACAGGTACTAGTACATATATCCATTCCAATTTCCCTACTGGGACCAGCTTTTTGTCGTGATACAGGTACTAGTACATATATCCATTTCAATTTCCCTACTGGGACCAGCTTTTTGTCATGATACAGGTACTAGTACATATATCCATTTCAATTATAACCTAGAAGATATTAAAAAAGCATCATTTTTAAATCACAGAAATTTATTGCCCTGTTTATTTAAACGTGGATTAGATTTTACTTTGCATTACTTTAAACAAAGTACGAGTAAGTAGTGTTCACACACAATTAATGTGAAGTAAACTGATGCGCATTATATTTGTATAGATAAAATATCGCAATAGAATAATTTTTGCCATAAGGATGCATGCATATAAAGAGCAGAAAAACATCTGACATAATGGCATAATATATGTATGCATGGTAGAATGCATTGTAGAATGCAACATCTATTCAAGATTGGTCAAGGTAGCATTAAGTTACTTGTGACTGCTCTAAAATCATCTATTTGATAAATCATACAGAAAATAAAGGTCACATACAGCATCCAGATATATGCACTGGTAGTATGAATTCCTACATGTCCAAGATGCAAAATCTAAGCAGTAAAAGGTGAAGGTAGCATTAGGGATGCTTATAAGTATTGATGCTTTAGATGAACATTAATGGTAAGCATGATATAGATGTATTTTTCAAAAACTTTTAATTGACTTTGATGGAGTCCACTTTATGTTGAGTCAGATGCTGTTTGTGACCTACATTTAATTTACCTTTTAATGATTTCTGAGAGCATTCCCAAGTGATACCATTTTACATTAATGAACAAAGATATTTCATTGCATGGGCATACTACCAGCACCTTTTTCAAATGCTGCATGTGACCTACATTTTATAGCTGAAGTTTTGGATTAAAGGTTTTTGAAGCACTTTCCTGTTAAAAAAAATTATTGCAAATTTTGATGGTGTCCACTTTATAAAATATTAATCTTTCATTTACAGAGGTCAGTCAAGAAATCTCTGATAATGGTGATGGCAGGGATAACCCACAGGAGGGACACAAATTTTATCTTGGGAGTTTTGATGACATTTCTACATCAGGTGACAATTCAACAAGGATATTTTTAAATCTACGTATTGTTGATACAGAGACAGCCTCTGAAAACAGGGGAGCTAATCAGTATACACTATACACAATCCAGGTATGTCTGCCATGTTATTATTTATGTGAAAACTTTAATTTACTTTAAATGCTTACATATAAATACTGCTGTATAGATATGTTGACCTAGGAACTTACTTTTTTGTCAGTTATCAGATATAATTTTTTTTTCATTCAGTATGATGCATCATATCTTGAGGAAGGACGTACTGAAGTGCGTACAAACAGGGTTAAAAGAAGATTTCGAGAATTTATCAACCTGCAGAACAGATTGGAAGATAATCCCACATATAAAAGAAATCTGAAAGGTAAATTCATCTCGTAAAGGAGACAATCAGTGTAAAACATCATAGAATATTAATTAAATGGTTAATAGGTCTGTTAAGGTTATACCTATTTATTTCATTTTTAGTCTGATGATTGAAATAATTATGTACTGTGGATTCATTATTTGAGAGTTCAACATTATCGGTACATTGCAAAAAATTCCAACTCATTACCGCTACCTTTCCTGTAAATTTTGGGTACTCATTACCGCTACTCTTACCAGTAATAATGCATGATTCATTTGAAACATTTTCTGTAGATGTGAAAGGGTTAACAAAGTGGCTTTCATTGCCATTTGGTAATATGGATAAAAACAACATTGAAAAACGCAAGAAAACATTGGAAAATTTTATAAAGGTAAGGAACAGAAATATGCATTGTGATGTGTGCTATGTTTATCATCTGATATGTGATATGTAAATCATCTGATATGTGCTATGTTTATCATCTGATCTGATATGTGCTATGTTTATCATCTGATATGGGCTATGTTTATCATCTGATCTGATATGGGCTATGTTTATCATCTGATCTGATATGGGCTATGTTTATCATCTGATATGGGCTATGTTTATCATCTGATCTGATATGGGCTATGTTTATCATCTGATATGGGCTATGTTTATCATCTGATCTGATATGGGCTATGTTTATCATCTGATCTGATATGGGCTATGTTTATCATCTGATATGGGCTATGTTTATCATCTGATATGTGATATGTTTATCATCTGATCTGATATGTGCTATGTTTATCGTCTGATATGGGCATCTGATATGTGATATGTTTATCATCTGATATGTAATATGTCTATCATCTGATATGTGCTATGTTTATCATCTGATATGTAATATGTCTATCATCTGATATGTAATATGTCTATCATCTGATATGTGCTATGTTCATCATCTGATATGTGCTATGTTTTTCATCTGATATGTGATATGTTTATCATCTGATATGTTTATCATCTGACAATTGGTATGTTTATCATTGCTATGTGGAAAAGTAGTTTGCAGTTTTCCAATTAAAGGTGAAGTTGATTTTATTGTAATAGCTAAAGTAGCACATGTATATAATCCACAATCATATAAACATACTGTATATAACTTTATATCATAATGGGAAGTTTGAGAAATAATTATCTAGATGATTTTGTGATTTCATCAAACTAAATTTTGCTTAATCCTGAGGATGCGAGAAGGTACTATGAACATAATGAATTTAGCAGTAATCATATTTTAGCACCTTTGGGACTGCTTTTTGTAAGCTAATTCAAGTACTCACTTTGTTCCAAATGAGCTAAATCATGGTAACGCTAATCATTTGATGAGGAAGATGGCACTAAATTTTACTAATTAATGTATGCATTTTTAAGGTAATTTAATTTCAACTGCAAAAAGTATTTACTATTAAAGTAATAGCATCCAAAGTGATCGTATGTGAATGTCTTATAGGGTTCTATTGAAATCCTTGAGTAGGATAGTGTAGTTGACAAGTACATGTATAGCAGCTAAGTTGCTGACAGGGTGGTTAATGTGAAAAAAAAAACATGCTTTATAGGCTCTACTGGAAAAAGATCATATTTGTAACAGCCCAGAAATGAAGGAATTCCTGGCATATGATGGCAATGCCCACATAGCATTTGTCAGGAAGGCTCCAGATAGTGTTCAGCCACTAACGAAGGTATATATCTGTACATGGACAATTAACAGATCAAGACAAGTAACCTGTCTCAATAAATATATGAAGCTAAAATATAAAATTCACCAGGTGTATAATAAATTACACACATGCTATTGCTACAGATGTTTCATGAGTGTATTCTACTCTGATTTCAGATGGTTAGAACATTTTCCAGTGTTTTTGACAAGATTGGCGATAAGGTAGGAGAAATCTCCATAAATGTGACCGACTTACTTCCAAGTTTACCCCGGAGGAGCCAAGTCAGGGACCCTCAGAGCCTAGAGGAGGATGAGGATAAAATCCTGCTGGAGTTTGGAACCATTAAAGGGGATGTAAGTGTATTGCTTACTCTAAATGATATGGTAAAACATGCTTATAACAAAGTGCCAGGGACGGACGATTTTGCTTCTTTCATTATATCTGTTAAGTTCACAATATATATAAAGCCACAGGGAATGAAAAATCATGCTGTAAGCGTCTATTCATTATGAGTGTTTACTCTAAGCATGTTTTACTGTACTGATGTATACCTGCTAAATTGATGATCAAGGTCACATTTTTGGAAATGCATGTGAAGTAAAACTTCCAGAACCCTTTTCTTTTATACTTAAAAGGTAAATTGGTAACTTGAGCCTTGTTGAAGTTGTATCTTAAAAATCTGGGAGGGGTGTTGTTTTGCAAAACTAGATCAGAATGGTAATATTAAATGTAAATGGACAAACGAAATAAATCATGTGCACAGCACTCTTTTGATAATGTGGCTTGTTTCATATTTACTCTCAAGAACCATGTTTTATTTCTTCTGTTTTGTTTGTTACAGGTGCTTGTGTTGGAAAACCAGTTATCTAGTCATGTCAGTACATTTTGTGATGGTGAGGTAGACAGTTCAGATGAGAAAGGCAAAAGTGAGCCCCAGAAATCAGAAGGTATTGTATAGTAAAGGAGGAATGATATCCACAGTCCAAATAGCCCAAATTACTACAATACATGTATATTTATTTCTTATATTCTTGTCAAGTAACTGAAAAAAAATTACTTGTATGAGAATATCATATTTGGAAATGCAAGATTTTACAAAACAGTAATATATTCAAATGAAATAAATAACAGATGGAATAGTACATGTACTTTTTCAATATTTCAGTAATTTAAGATGTTAAATTTAACAGGAAGGTCTCTTTTATAATAGACACATGTAGTTCATTGATATTCTTGTATGTAAAATACAGTAGCTAGCTTTTTCAGGTCTTTTAAATGAAATCCATAATGCTGGGCTGGCAGAAGTGGTGTTTGACATAGTTGTGCAAGCTTTACAGGGCAGAAACTGTTGGGTGTGTCGAGAAAGAGTAATCTCCCTTGCCAAGCACATGCTTGGAACAGCAGTGAGCAGGTAAACCCTTCATCTCGGGGAAATTCAGGGAATTTTTTTTTCAGGATCAATAAAGCAATACTATCATATCATTTATAATAAAGTACAATAATGAATAGTAAGAGTGTTGCAGGCAATATCATTACATGTAAAGGACTGTGTGCAAAGCAATTTTTTATGCTTTTAAATTTTGCAGGTGGCTCAAATGGCAGATTAGTGATCTTACAACTCCTCAGAGATGTGCATTCTATCTACATCTGTTTAGGGAATCTATTTGGCCAAATGGGAAGTATGATTCATCCAACCGTGAAGTTAAATCAGAAAGACAGAGATCTGCAACCAAAGAGCAAGCTCAGAGAGTTTTAGCAGAATTTTTTCCAGGTATGTCTAACATCTCTAATTACACTGTAAAAGACATACTACTGAAATGCTCTGCTTAGGAAATTAGAAAAATTGGGATGTGAATCAAATACTTTGGAATCATTTTAAATCGTGGGGATCAATGTTCGTGAGCAAGCAAAATTTTAATTGTTCGTGGGGACTTAATTTCGTGGGTCACTTGTTTACATGGTAGATTCACTGAATCAATATGTTTACAAAATAAACGTTCGTGGGGATGTAAATTCGCGGATAAGGGTGACCCACGAAATCCACAAACATTGGTCCCCCACGAACAATGATGACTCCACAGTATCCTTGGTTACTCATGGTATAAACTTTCTGTATGTTGTGGTAAATACATGCTGACAATTTATGCTGAAATCTGCAGATGAAATTTGTTCACTCTAATGGTAAAAGTAAAGTTTTTTGCTCACCTGAGCTGAAAGGTCAAGTGAGCTTTTTCAGATCACCTGTTGTCCGTCGTCCATCCGTCTAGCTGTCTGTCTGTATGTCAGTCCATCTGTAAACTTTTCACATTTTCAACTTCTTCTCAAGAACCACTTGGCCAATTTTAACCAAAGTTGGTAAAGAGCATCCTTGGGTGAAGGGGAGTTTAAATTGTAAAAATGAAGGGCCAAACCCTTATAAGGGCAGATAATCAAGAAAAGACAAAAAAAGGGTGGGGTCATTAAAAAATCTTCCAGAAAAGCTGAAACTTATGTGGAAGCATCCTTGGGTAGTGTAGATTCTAAATTGTTCAAATCATGGCCCCTGGGGGTAGGGTGGAGCCACAATAGGGAATCAAAGTTTTACATTGAAATATATAGGCAAAATCTTTAAAAATCTTCTTCTCAAGAACTACTGGGCCAGAAAAGCTGAAACTTATTTGGAAGCATTCTTGGGTAGTGTAGATCCTAAATTCTTCAAATCATGGCCCCCGGGGGTAGGGCAGGGCCACAATAGGGAATCCAAGTTTTACATTGAAATATATAGGCGAAATCTTTGAAAATCTTCTTCTCAAGAACCACTGGGCCAGAAAAGCTGAAACTTATGTGGAAGCATCCTTGGGTAGTGTAAATTCTAAATTGTTCAAATCATGGCCCCCAGGGGTAGGGCGGCGCAACAATAGGGAATCAAAGTTTTACATTGTAATATATAGGCAAAATCTTTGAAAATCTTCTTCTCAAGAACCACTGGGCCAGAAAAGCTGAAACTTATATGGAAGCATCTTTGGGTAATGGGTAGTGTAGATTTTAAATTGTTTAAATCATGGCCCCCGGGGGTTGGGTGGGGCCGCAATAAGTATTAAAAGGGGGGTGAAGAATAGCAGGACCAAAGTAACTCAGGTGAGCATTGTGGCCCATGGGCCTCTTGTTATATGATGTGGTAAAAATATGCTGAGAATTTCCATTTGAATTTGTAGATGTTTTAGTTCAGCTCCTTGAAAAGGAAGACTATGATTGTGGGATAGAGGAAATCATAGATTCCATTCAGTATGAAAAACTTAACAAGTAAGACATTTTCACATAGACAATATTTTGTATCCAACTCTAAATGTTTCTGAATTATTTGATAAAGAATAAAAAAAATAAAAAAGCATCTGAATTATTTAATAAAGAATAAAAAAATAAAAAGCAGTCTAATATTACCTGTGATATTGACATGTTTCAGGCATTTCATTTACACTTTTCTGGATCTTGTTTTGGAGAAGATGTTTAGTGATATTCAACATGAGGCTGTGCAGAAGGAATCCCAGTGAGGGGAAGCTATGGGAATATTCCCAGTGAGGGGAACTTTGAGAACAATCCCAGTGAGGGGAAACTATGGGAACAGTCCCAGTGAGGGGAAGCTATGGAACATTTCCAGTGAGGGGAACCTTTGGGAACAATCCCAGTGAGGGGAACCTTTGGGAATAATCCCAGTGAGGGGAACCGTTGGGAAACAATTCCAGTGATGGAAGCTATGGGAACAATCCCAGTGAGGGGAAGCTATGGGAACATTCCCCGTGACAGTAGAGCAGATGCAAAGCATAATACTGCCTATACTGTCACTAACATGTTTATATTGCCTATACCCTCACTACCATGTCTTATGTTATGTTGTTGTAACAGTGAGCTGTGTTGTTTTTTTATCTGAGATTACATTGTACTTAATCACCTATTTGTGTTCTAACACTGGTTTGTAGTACCAGTATTTGTTAGAGACATTCCCATTTATAAAATGGTCCAAGCATATGTAATCATATTGGTATGGTTGTACTTAATGAAATATATTATTTTTAATACTAATCTTTATTTTAATTTTTACATGTGAAACATTACAACTGCAGTCATCAGTATGCAAAGCATTTAGTAAACTTTAAAAATTGTCATAGGTTTAATTCAAAGTTATTGCATGTTTTTTGCACATTGTGTGCATACAATCATCAACATTTACATGTAATAAGGTCAAGGTGATCATAATTACACTTTTAGGGAAGGAATTTTCACCCGCTGGAAAACGTGATGTGAATATTGCTCTTGGTGTGTTGCTGAGTGATCAGACTGAACTCGTAAAAGTTCATGAATTATATGAACATCAAAACTTGTTCAAATCTAATATTGCTCTTTCACTTCTTTTCTCAAGGCTTGATTAATACTGGTATTCTCAGGTAATAAAATTATCAATGTAATTATTGGCCTCAAATACCAATAAATAATTTCAATAATTCATTTTAGCTCTGCTGGTCAAAGACCATCTTCGCTAGCCAAGGGTTTCTGATCCGAAATCTAGAGTAGATTTCGGATCGGAAACCCTTGGCTAGCGAAGATGGTCAAAGACTAGTAGAGCTTATGCAATGATATATGTACATTGTCCTTCAGTCTAACTTCTAGTCTCTCCATTTGACTATAAACTATTTTTAAATACTACTCCTACATTTTTGAACTGATTTCAATAAAACTTGGTACACAAGTAGATATAATCTAAGTATCAGTTTCTGATTGCAATTTACGGTATGGACGGTTACTAAAATTACTAAAATTATAGACTTCTGTGAATTGTTTTCAAAATATTCATGAAAAGGTAGCAATTCTTAATTGCAAATCTTGCTTAATTGCTTTCTTATTACAAGGACTTATTTAGTAAAATTATATGGAAAGTATTAGTTTTTATTCCACAACACATTTATCAAATCATTTAACCTTTTTATTTCACATAAAAAATCGGCGTTTATAGCTTTAATACACGTACAGCTTGCTATAAAAAGACTGTACTATAAAACATTGTTTTCATCAGTTGAACTGTGTTGCCATGGTTACTTCTTAAAAAAAGAGGAAGAGGTTGAACAGAAGCATTTGTGGATATTTTCATTAGCTTATTCGAAAATACTTTGCGTTCACTTCAATATACCCACGTGTATGGTTTAATAAAAAATAGAATGACATTTGGGCGAATGATTTTCATTGGTTGAGAAGAAAATTTCATTTAACTAATCTATCTAACTGGTCTTCTTTGTTATTTCATTCAAGAAGTAAAAGTTTGGACACAAATCAACTTTTGTATATAGCCCCAAAACTTCTTCAAGAGCGATTTTTTCATGAATTGATTTCAGATCAAAGTTCAAAGTTTAAAATTATCACTGCATCAAAGTGCCAATTTCTGCACATCCTAAAAAAAAAATGCTAATTTGAGAAATAAGTATGATATATGTCGAGAAATTTGGTACTGTGTTTAAACAGTTGTTAAGAGTTATGAATAAGAGTCACACCCTTTTCAACGGGAGATAATGAAGATAATGAAGAATCAGTGGAAAATTGGATGGGACCATAAAAAAATTTCATCTCTAGAACCACTTGGCCAGAAAACATTATAATGAGACACTGGGGGGTTCACTTGTTTCTTTAGTATACATGGTATATAGTCAGATCTTGATGAGCCCTAAAATTGAAAATATATCATAAACACATGTAAATCTGCAAAGCAAGTAATTTCAAACACAAAAATCATATAACACATGAAATATAATAGCATAACATAATGTTCAACATTATACTTTCCTTCATGATAAATTCATATACAGCGCTGCACTCTGAATAAAGGGCAATAACTCTTAATTTAACTGGATAGATTCATAGGGCTTAATTTACAGATAAAACTCATAAAAATTGAAGTAAAAAATAGATTTTGGCTTTAGCTTGGTAGATCAAAAATATTTGTCAAACATACTTTATAACCAATAGCTCCATTAACCAATTTAAAGTATTAAAAATAATTAGTTTGTGGGAGAATTGATTGATTGTATGTTTAACGTCCCATTCGATAATTTTTCAATCATATAGAGACGTCACCGTATGCCGGTGAAGGACTTCAAAGGGGGAGTTTCGATAAGGCTGTTTTTCGGCCCCTCAAGAAATATAATGAAATTGTGATATGTTGTAGATAAAAGCGTTATCTTCCTTCAAATATGAAAAAAAAATTATACTGCACATTTTCTGGTCACGTGATAATTAAAAATTTAAGTATACCCTCTTCCCTATATTTTTGGAGGGGTGATATTTAAAGTGGGTAATCGAGTTTATTTAACGTCAAAATCATAAATGAAATATTACGAATGTGAATAAAAACATAAAATAACCAATTTCAATATTTGAATTTACAGAAAATTAATGATGTTTATTTTATTTGAATGCGTTTTAAAGTGCAAGATTTTTCTCGTGTTTTAATTGTAACTCTTCTTTAAAGAGGATGAATGTAACATATAAAACGTATATGAATAATACAGACAGGAATTTTCAAAAAATGAATTAATCGACAGTTTATACTTAGACTGAATAATCAAAATTTAACATTTTCCCGTACGCAGAAAAGCAAATGTAAAGATATATAGACAAGAGATAGATAAACTTAAACTGTCATTGACACTGCTTGCAACACATTTTTATCAACTAAAGTTATTGTGCTAAATATAGTATTAATAAAATGTACCGTAATTTCATTAAATTGAATTTTGAAAAAGATCTTGAAATTAACAGATTTCGGAATTCGGTACGATTAAAAAATGCAGCTATTTATATTTTTAAAGTATATTTAAAAGAATCATACTGCAATGTATATTGTATTTAATAATACCAGGCGTATTACTACCAGTCAAAATATTTTTATCAAGATAGTAATTATTAGTCCCATAGCGGTGAAGCCGGAGGGGTCTATAAGTTTCCTCATCGTCTGTCCGCCCGTCTCTCTGTCTATCTGTCAGTCTGTTCCACTTAGTTTTTTTGCACTTTTCTCTAAACGCTTGCAGATATTGAGCTGGTTTTGGTATTTATAGTGTATCCTGATGAGAAACAGAGTTTGAAATTTAAGTTTGAATTTCGTTAAATTCTGCTTCATTGATTTTTGACGGAATATTACAAATTCAAAAAAAAAGGGGGGGGTCGGCGTTTTTTGTTTTGTTTTGTTTTTAATCGCATATATTGAGCTGATTTTTGTTTTGGTATATGTGTTAAACTTCGGTTATAGATCAAGTTTGCATTTTCTTCCGCTTCAATGATTTTTTTAAATAGGGCATTTTCAATTTTTAATGGAAACCAGGTTATACTTGGTGTGCCGATAGTGGACTATTATTGCTAATGCAGTGCTTACAGAATGTATGAATAAATAGCCAAATGATAAAAAAAACTAAAATACATTGAGTGCATGTCTTCTATTCATTCTTAAACTTGAAAGTATTTACGCACATAAAGAGGTGCAATATGTTTTCAGCAAAAATGAGACAATCCAGGCAAGCGAGGACCTACATGTAATTCCTCGCGCTTCCCAACTACCTTTTGATGATTATGTTGTTTCACCAACTCTAGTCACTATTTGATTTTCTAGACCACAGCTGCAATTTGTAAATACCAAATGTATGTGTTAAATCATATCCTGCAGAAACGTACAAATCAACATCAACATCCAGTCTTAAAAGTAATCTACGTTCCCTACATGTAGACCACACGGAAATATATGTGAACCTTCTCTAACAGATTGAAGCGATGAGAGTTTCTATTCAAAGAAATGGCTATAACCATATCCATGATAAAGAACGTTAATGAATGGACTAATTCTTAAACTTCTCTTTCGTTCAGTCAGTCATTCGGAAAATGTAAGATCCGGCATCTGTTACAGTTCTGGTAATGTGTAACCCTAAATGCATCATCGGTGCATATTTCTTCAAGATAGGGATTATAGTTACATGAAAATGAGACATGTTCCAAAATATATACCCTGAGCATTCATCAAGAAAATGTAAGTCAGATCTAGCATCTGAAGCAAGTCTGAAAGTGTGCATCCGAAGATGCATCATGAAGCACGTCTTCTCAACAAGTGCTTATGGCTGCACTGCTCCATAAACATTAATCTGCTTTAAAAACATTAACCTGGACATTCTTTAACTGAAAATGCAGCATCTAAAACCATACAGATGACAAGAAAACACACTAAATCAGGCGACTCTGATGATATGAAAAAAAATATTAAAAACTTTTAATAACCTATACGCCTATAACGATGGTATTACAAAAGCTCCCCCAACTTCGTGTAGGTGAGCTAAATATGTGACGTTAACGTTATACGCGAGCGACGAAATAAGTAGGGAAATAACGATAGGATACGATTATGTTTTCTTACTTAATATTTTCGAGAGTTCTCTTTGGTTTAGAAAAAATATGCTACTTTTGGCTTAGTATTTTAACACGGTGTCAGATCAAGTAACCAGGAGCTTCTAATTATAGATATGCAAATTTTAGACAATTTTCAATTTTGGATATGAAGTGCACACACGACACTCATCATATTTTAAGATATTAGTGTGCAGAGTATATCTAATTTCTGAGCAAAACTAGGTGAGTGTCCCTCATGCACTTCATATTCTAACCATCGATTTATAAATGCCACCCTCTTATATTTTCCCATTAGCCTAATGTTTAAGCATTTGAGGGTACATCTAAGAATGTGCCAGCTACGGCGTGAATTCATCTCATATAAACTCTTGAAATATAAATAACAAAAATTAACATATATTTCTTGAATTCTAAACCAATTTTGAAAAAATAAAACGAAATTTATTTTTATGAAAATAAGTGGGCCGATAAGCGGCCTTATCGAAACTCCCCCTTTTAATCTATACTCGGCACTCAGAGCCATTGAGCAGTGAAGGTTCTTTATCGTGCCGACGCCTACTGTGACCTCGGTTTTATAAGGTCTCATCTGAAAGATCCGTGACTTAATTCCGGACGCTTGGCAAAGGAATAGTCAATACCTATGTTTACGTCTTAGGTTTGACGCGGCGAATGAGAATCAAACACGGGCCTTCAAATTCCGATTACGAAGCGAATGCGCTACAACTAGGCGTGACCGGTTTAAAATAATAAAACTAAAAGAGTAAACTACCACAGGACAACTAAAGTTTTTCCAGCGTCAACTCCCTTTATTTATGTAGTAGCATTCCACTTACACCCATATGGTGTTTATGTCTCCCAGCTGATCGGTACGCAAGAGTATTCTCTGCGTTCATTTTTTAACAGACAGGCTACTGATAAATAACTTGATGTTACAAGGCTTTCAACAATCTCGTTTAAAAGTCAGCAATTTGCGCGTTCTGTGGTCATTACAATGACCCCATTTGCCTATACAACCAAGCGTTGGGTTGTATTTTGACTGACATGTGTCATACCAATTGTTCTTCGTTATTGTTTTTAATCTAATTTTGACAATGGGTTGTTCCGTTTACCTTTTGAATACAGAGGACTCACGGTGGATGTGATCTGTCCACAGGAGATGCTTACTGCTCTTTGGCACCTGACCCCCCCCCCCCCCTTTCTAGATGTTTCCAAGGGTCTGTGTTTTTACCCTGTTCACAATATGCATTATTTATTTAAAGGATTTATGAGATCGGTCACTGTTCGTTATCTTCACCCTTTTCATCTGAAACGTTCTGGCAACATGTAAATCATGAGATTCTGTCGACAATTTTGAATAATGTAATCATCAAATCTATATCTAATTCCATGTCCCTTTCATATAACATGGCAAGAAATTATGTTCGATCTAACTTTGGAGTGAACTCAAAAAACGCTTATATATAGCTGATATTTCCCGGAGTGATTCGAGAAATTAATAGCAGAAGATTTGTTTGTTTGTTGTTTAACGTCCCTCTCGAGAATTTTTCACTCATATGGAGACGCCACCACTTGCCGGTGGAGAGCTGCAAATTTTGTCCTATGCTCGGCACTTACGGCCATTGAGCAGTGAGGGGTCTTTTTCGTGCCAACACCTACTGCGACACGGGACCTCGGTTTATACGGTCTCATCCGAAGGACCGGTCTCCACGTCCCACAGTGGGATTCGAACCCGCGACGTTAGGATCAACTCCTTACCTCGCGACTCTAGAGCAGACGCTCTAACCACTGCGCCACGCGGGCGACGCAGAAGATTTGAAAAGTGGATCAAGTGTATCTTTCTTCGTTAACGTATAAAACTTCTATAGGAAGAGTCCTAGAAGCATGAATTAAAGCACCTGTGATGGACTCTTGACCTTTGATTATAAAAGTTGAAAGGCCAGTGTAAACTTACTGATGGTAATGATAAAAGCATATGGCCTTGAACTTTGATATTCTTTGACCTTCATATCAAAGTAACATTCAACTTTTACTTTTTTAAATTTAAATTCCGAATGATTAGTTGGTATAAATATGTTTACCTATCAAATTACCGTACTTAATAGTACTTTAAGCCGCCCTCCCTCCGTTTCTCAGTGTAATTGTGACGTAGAATATTTCTCTAAACTTCAAACCAGGAAAAATTAGGGTACTTTGACTACTGTCCTCAAGAAATCACAGGAACTTTTTGTATTGATAGTCTTTGTACCATATACCTAGAAATCATAAATGCTAAGGACAAGAACAACTTTTGACATCTTCGGTAGCGGTTAAAATTTCTAGAAAAAAAGATGAAAAGACTGAAAACCAGAAGTCTCTGAAGAGTCAGTAGTTCTTCTGGTTTGTACTTGTTACAAAGAGAAATGTAGCACTTGGACTTGAAACTTTACAACAGCAATAACTAGAATGATAATCCTTGGTTTAGTCCCTTTTTGTGGCAAGATTTATTGCAATCAGACTAAAACTGTAGGGGGAGCCTTTTGAAAGAATTTTACAGAAATTCCTACTTTTAGTAATCATGGTAACATCATTCATCAAAAACTGATAAAGACAATTATATATATCTCAATGTAGTCTACTTACATGCCAAGTTATATTAAAATCAGACCAAAACTGTAGGAGGAGTAGTGTTCTGAAACTATTTCACAGAAATTTCTAGTAACCTTGACAACATCGTTCATCGAAATCAAAAACCGATAAATGGAATTATGTTTCTTAGTGTAGTCTACTTGTGTGCCAAGTTTTATTGAAATCAGACCAAAACTGTAGGAGGAGTAGCGTTTTGAAAAGTTGTTCATAGACGGATCGACACCTTTTTATCGCATAAACTCTTCTGGCTCCGGGCCATAAAACTTAAATGAGCTCACTTTTGATCTCAGTCTCACTTTTACAGAAGGAATATATAGGGGAAAAGTGAGACTGAGATCAAAAGTGAGCTCACCTTAGTTTTATGGCCCCGGAGCCTGGTCTCTGACCAAAACAAACCTTTTACAACGAATTTTTTCGCTTGCATAAATTTATTTTCTTTAATATGATTCACACGCCTTTGATCCAACTCGGGTCAACTTTGGAATTTATTTCAGCATATCTTGGGAAGTATACGGAATTTCGAAATTAACTTTGGTAGTAATGTAGATTAGTTTCTTAAAATGGATTCAAGACCCACTCGCATTGAAAAGACCGAGTAAATCTTTGGCGTTCATTCCATTTCATCGATGAACAAATTCAAAAGTAAGGATTATTTAACATATGGCTTAGATTTTACAGAGAGCATACACTATAGCTTTCGATAGGCCCCCATACTAAAGGTCAACTCTCTCACCTTCCTTCACTTTACGTATTTGAACTTATACTGGACATTTAGGTTTAGAAGACTTTATTTTCTCTGAAGAATATATGTTTGTTCAAGTCCTCTAAGACTTAAATTCACAAATCTCATAAAGACTTCCTGCCACAAATGAATAAATTTGGTCAAAGTAGTGGCCAGGGGGCATGAACTCAGAGAAAAAAACACGTCATATTAAAGCTATAAAATGTTGTTAACAGGTATAACAAAGGAAAATTATCGGTCCAGACATCATGAACATGGGAATTTTCCCGGCTACTTTGAAATGTCCTTTCCCAATCTTTTAGTCTTATCCAGAGGCCTGTTTTACAAAAGAACTTACGACCAAAACAAAAATCTTGAGTTGATTTTCGAAATATTTGAATTTTTTTTTCTCTGTGTTAACTCTGAAAATCGTGTTTTCTCGATATTTACAACCGCCAAGTACCCAATATGCATACAGTACATGTCAATCTCCCGCGGCTGTCTTTGTGTCCGACATCAGTGGGTGGCGACTATGAAAATTAACACAGTGTATTTTATTTTATATCTAGACAGCATTTTTTTTATTTAACATATAAATGTAAATATAAGGAATCACTGTCTAGTTTGTCGAGTATGCCAGGAACATTAACAGGTCATGCACGTTATGCAGATTATCCAGCGTTTCCAACTGTCGTTCATGCCCTGGACACCCAAACTAGACAGCGAATCCTTAAATAAATGTTCCTGTTTAAATTGCATGTACATGTATAAATGTTTTTATGCCCCCGTATCGAAGATTCGGGAGTATATAGTTTTTGCCCTGTCCGTCCGTCTGTTTGTCCGCAAAAACTTTAACATTGCTCATAACTGTTGATTGTTAGAAGCTATGACTTTCATATTTCGCATGTGTATTCCTTGTGACACGACCTTTCTTTGGGTACCATCATATTTGACCTTGACCTTGGAGTTTGACCCAGTTTTACAAATTTTTTCCCAACTTTAACCTTGCCAATAACTTTTGAACGGTTGGTGCTAGGGCTTTCATACTTCACATATGTAATCCTTGTGACAAGACCTTCCTTTGGATACCAACAACTTTGACCCTTTGACCTTGACCTACTTTTGAAAAACTTTAACATTGGCTATAACTTTTGAACGGGTTGGTGCAAGGGCTTTCAAACTTCACACGTGTAATCTTTGTGACAAGACCCTCCTTTGGATACCAACACCTTTGACCTTGGAGTTTGACCTACTTTTGAAAAACTTTAACCTTTTCCATATCTTTTCAATGGTTGCTGCTAGGGCTTTCATATTTCACAGGTATATTCCTCGGTACAAGTACACTTTGGGTACGGTACCATCATATTTGATTTGCATTTGAGAAAGTTTAACCTCCTCTATAAGTTGCCATACATGGGCATCAGTGTTTCAAACTTCACATGTGTAATCTTTGTGACAAGACCCTCCTTTGGATACCAACACCTTTGACCTTAGAGTTTGACCTACTTTTGAAAAACTTTAACCTTTTCCATATCTTTTCAATGGTTGCTGCTAGGGCTTTCATATTTCACAGGTATATTCCTCGGTACAAGTACACTTTGGGTACGGTACCATCATATTTGATTTGCATTTGAGAAAGTTTAACCTCCTCTATAAGTTGCCATACATGGGCATCAGTGTTTCACAAACACATCTTGTTTCTTAATTCTTTTTAAAAAGATTACAAACATTTTCAAATATTTAAGGAATAACTGTCTAACTTTTTGGATTCATGATGTGATCAATCGAGTGGCTTGCGTGATAATTTGCATAAACGCCGAAGGCATAAAATTATCACGCAAGCCAATCGATTGATCATCGTCATGAATCCAAAAAATCTGACAGTTATTCCTTATATTTACATGCTCCTGATTCTGCAAATTCCCGTGCTAATAGCCCCGCTTCTGTCTCTATTTGTCCCGCCCCGCACGTGATTTTTTTTGTAACCGCGCCTATCGATGAACCAGTAGATTTATGTAGAAATAAAGTATTTTTACAATTTGTAATTTTATCTCGGACAAAGACATTGGAAATGTAAATATAAACAAAGGCCTTAACAAGTTTAATACAACCCTGTAAAGGGGTCCATGGATATAAATAAAACAAAATAATCTGATAGATGAAGATGTGTATTGCCCAAAAACAAGAGAAATGGGACAATCATGGAGCAAGACATCTTCGCTGTAAAGGGGTCCATGGATATAAATAAAACAAAATAATCTGATAGATGAAGATGTGTATTGCCCAAAAACAAGAGAAATGGGACAATCATGGAGCAAGAAATTGTCTTGTATTCAGCAACAACTCAAGATTTATTTACTTGCCTGTAGTTGCCAATGCTATTGCAAGAAAATTGTCTTGTATTCAGCAACATCTCAAGATTTATTTACTTGCCTGTAGTTGCCAATGCTATTGCACTTCCCTTTGTCACGTTCTCCAGACTAAACAACACAACTTAGCTTGAGCATAAAACTGTATGCATAGAGTAAACTCAGCAACCCCCCACCAAAAAAAAACTGGCATCCTTTGGCTCTTGGTATTAAAATACAATAATGTACAAATATAATGTATTCTGCCTCATTATTATCTATTATTTACAAGTTTACCTGCCAAAAACTATAATTTTCAAATTTCAGATCAACATTTCTCGTTTCTTCTCTTTTCTTTCACTATCAGTGTGTATATTCCTTTCTTTTAATGTGTAGGCTGATGTGAAGTCAAAAACTCTACCTGGCGCGAAGTGCCAGTTCTAAAAGGGTTCACCCCTCTTGACCCCCCTTTCATAAAAAAAAAAAAAATAAAATAGGGGAAAAATTAGCCGATTTATGTTTTGATAAAAAAAAAAAAAGGTTGTGCTTGCTATTAATATTATGGATCAGTGAATATAGAATGAGAATCATAAACATATTTTTAGCAATCATGAAAATAGGATCGTCATGACCACTTACCAAAACTAGAAATCTGACCAGTCAGCAAGGGCCCCGCTGAGGGGTAGAAATATACAAGGGTGCAGATAAGGGGATGAGAATTTTACTTGATTACACAAATTTAAAAATATATAAAGAAGAATAAGCAACAGCAACTGCTAAATATCCAACAACCTGTAAACAGTATCCTTGAATTTACATAAGGCAGTAAAAAAACATCATATCTATAATAACTCAATTAAATGTATATTTAAAGAAGAATGAAGCATGTGTTTTCTGAAATGCCAGCCTTCAGTGAATGCAAATATCACCCAGGCTTGACCTTAACTTCAAAACAAACATCAGTTGCAGACAAAGGTGTTAATTAATCTTAAAGTGACAGAAAGATAACCCTCTAAAATCTTCTGCAAGCAGCAAGATAAACAATCCCAGGGGATTAATTATACTGCTCTCTCAACCTTTTCTTCTAAGTTTACAATAAGAAATTTTTCAGCAATGATAGATTAAGGTTATTATCTGAATACCTGTTAAAATAAATAGTATGCTTGAATTTACATAAGGCAGAAAAAAGAAAGAAAAAATAATAATAAAAAAATAATAATAATAATAAAAAAAGATATCTCTATCTATATCTTGTTTTTAGAATTCAATAAAATCACAACTCATTGTGTATTTTACCAAAATAAAGTATGAACATTATTTAAATCCACATTTTAGGGAATGTAAACATCATTCAGAATTGACCTTAACTTCAAAACAAACTTCATTTGCAGACAGAAGTGTTAATTAATCTCAATGTGGCAGAT